>NC_135478.1:216342821-216647655 GCF_052094955.1 Ictidomys tridecemlineatus
GCTCATTCCTGCCCACAACTCCAGAGTCTGAAAGTCCACCCTGGAACCCAGCCCGGCAGGTTATTAGGAAGGTTTGTATGGCCACGGAGGAAGCCGGGTGCCTCTTATTTGATGGTAGCTTGCGTGGCCTGCTGACACTTCACTGCCTTGTGTGTGCACATACGCTTACACACTTGACTCGGACCCCTCTACCCTTAGGGCTGGGCCCGGGTACAGATGGGAGGGAAGGACTGACCAGCAACAGCTAGAGGGTAGCTGGAAGGCAGAAGAAGGGCTGAGAACCCTGGAAGAGGAATCGGACTCCCCAGTTCTGCACTCGGATCTGTCACATGAAAGTTTGTGGATGTGGACCAAAAGCTTATCCCTATTCTCAAAACTCCATCTTTCTTATCTGATGATGGGCTTGAAATGCCTACCTCAGCTAACTATGGGTTGTTATGAGAATTAACAAAATAAGATAAATGTCCATAAAGTTAATTCGCTAGGTTCCATCAATATTTCTTGAGCACCTATATGCCAGGCACTGTAGTGGGCTCTGAGGGGGGTACAACAGGAAACAAAAGAGAGGCCTCTCTTGGTGGAGCTTATGTTCTGGGGAGAGAGACATGTGATATACAAGTCACAAATACAGAGCTGATGACAGCTATTCAGGAACTAAAAAAGGGAGAAAGGGGTGTGGTGGGGGACAGTGATACCGTGTTCACTAGAGCAGTCAGGATGATCACTCAATAAGGTCCAGTGGGGACAACTGGAGAAGGGGCCCCAGGCAGGAGAAGCAACTGTACAAAATGAAGAAGCAACCAGAATAAACATCCAAAAAACATTTACTGAGCTCCTATTAAGAAACTTGGTGAAACCCTGTCTCTAAATAAAATACAAAAATGTCCCATAAAGTGCTAAGTAATGAGTAAGATTAACTAGCTACAGTTGTTTCAAAGAATTTAACAATCTTACAGGGGGAAAAAAGTAAATAAAAAAATTATGGCAAAGCAGAACCTGAAAAATGTCCAGAGGGAAGTTATAAAACTGATCAAAGGAGCCGGCACAGTGGGGCACACCTATAATCCCAGGTGTGCCTCCCAGGCTCAGGAGGCTGAGGCAGGAGGATCGCAGGTTCAAAGTCAGCTTCAGCAACTTAGTGAGGCCTTAAGAAACTTGGTGAGAACTTAAGAAACTTGGTGAAACCCTGTCTCTAAATAAAATACAAAAAGAGCTGGGGATGTGGCTCAGTGGTTAAGCGCCCTGGGTTTCAATCTCTGGGTTACAGAAAAAAAAAAAGATCCAAGGGAGCAGAAGTGTTTGATAGAGGGGCTCAAGGAAAGCTTCACTGTGGAATTGCAAAGGAGCTGGGCCTCAGGGCGTCCTCGAGGGATGAAGTGGATTTGGAGGCTATAGAGGACTGGACAGGTTTACCAGGTGGAAGGACAGACGGCCTCAACAAAGACATGAAGGCAGGAACATGTGAGATTGTTCTAACTAGTGTCACAGTGACTGGAAAGGTGAGTGGGTCACGCCCCTGGCTGCATGTTAAAATCACCTGGGCTCCAGAAAACAAAGCAAAGTACCCCCCAACCCAGGCCACACCTGGGAAGGATTAAATCCAAATCTCTGCAGGCAAGATTGAGCAACCCTTTCTGTAGAGCGCTCCCCAGAGTTCTGCTGTGCAAGCACATATAGAAACTCTCAAGCTGTAAATCTGAATCAGAGATAAAAGCAGTCGTGCACCTGTAATCCCAGCCACTGGGGAGGCCTAGGTAGGAAGACGGCAAGTTCAAGTTTAGCCTCGGCAACTTAGTGAGGTCCTGTATCAAAATAGGAATTAAATGGGCTGGGGATATAGCTCAGTGGTAGAGCACCCTTGGGTTCAATTCCCAGTAGCCAAAAAAAAAAAAAAAAAAAGAGAGAGAGAGTGAGGGACAGACAGACCGACAGACAGGTGCTTAGAGGGGTGTGAGAGAGAAGGGGAAGCTGAGTCAGAACAAGAAGACCTAAACTCTGCAGCCAGAGAGTCTGGACCTAATTTGTTGGCAATGAAGTGTCAGTCAATATAAGATTTAGATGTATGTAGAGAGAGAAAAGCCTAAGTGGGGAGACCAGTTGAGACAAGATCTTAGCACCACATGCATGAAGTATCAAGGATCCTAACATTTTCCACCATCATATAGACAAAGCTTTTAAAATTTTGATTATATCCATTGTGCAAAAAGCATGGAGAAATAGCCACTTTCAAATTCTACTGGTAGGAGTGTAAATTGGTGTAGCCATTTTGGAAGACAATTTGGCTTTATCTATCAAAATTTAAAGTCAATTCACTATTTTACCCTGAAAATCCACTTGAAATATATATGCTCTTCCTTTCTTTCTCTCTCTCCTTTCTTTTTTAAGTCGAGTTTATTTCAGCCAGATAAATTCAGCCAGGTAATTCAATCAGAGAAATTCACCCTGTTAAAATTGTCAGTGATGGGGTTGGGGATGTGGCTCAAGCGGTAGCGCGCTCGCCTGGCATGCGTGCGGCCCGGGTTCGATCCTCAGCACCACATACAAACAAAGATGTTGTGACGCCGAAAACTAAAAAATAAATATTAAAAAATTCTCTCTCTCTCTCTCTCTCTCTCTCTCCCTCTCACCCTCCCTCCCTCCCTCCTCTCTCTCTTTAAAAAAAAAAATTGTCAATGAGTTTGACAAATCTGTGAAATCTTATATCGCCCACCACACTTAAGATATAAAATATTTCCATTGCTCTAAAAAGTTCATTTCTGTTTCTTGGTAGAATTTCGCTGAATGGATACAGAAAATATGTCTACAAATTAGGTCCAGACTCTGGCCACAGAGTTAAGGCCTCATTCTGACTCAACTCCCCTCTTCTCTCTTATACCCCTCTCTAAGCACCTGTTTTGTCTCTCCCTCCCTCCTCCCCCTCCCCCCTGCCCCCCCCCCAACTGAGGCAGACATCTTGGTTCACACCTGTAATCCCAGGAAGCTGAGAAAAGAGGATTACAAATTCGGAGCCAGCAACCTAGCAAGGCCCTATTTCAAAATAAAAAATAAAAAGGCTGAGGATGAAGTTCAATGGTAGAGTACTTGCCTGGCATGTGCAAGGCCCCGGGGTTTAATCCCCAGGAACACACACACACAAGTTCCTTTGCTATCTGTCCCTTGCCCCTTCCCACCCCCATTCCTGATAACCACTGATCTGATTTATTTTTCTACTGCTTTGCTTTTTCCAGAATTTCATATAAACAGAATCATGCAGTGTGTAGCCTTTTGAGTTTGGTTTCTTGTAGTTAGCATAATGTCTCTGGTTCATACAAGTTGTTCCATATATTGTTCCTGTTATCCTTTCTATTGCTAGTAGTATTTCACTGAACAGATGTATAAAATTTGTTTATCCACTTCACCAGTTATAGGCATTTGAGTTGTTTTCAGGCTTTTGGCTATTATGAATAATGCTGCTAAAACTGTTTCCAGGCTTTGTGTGAACATTTTCATTTCTCCTGGGTGAATACCTAGGAGTCAAATTGCAGAGTTGCGTGGTAACTGTATATTGAGCTTTTAAGAAACTGCCGAACTATCTTCCAAAGTGAGTTGTATTTTGCATTTCCACAGCATTGTATGAAGGTCCTAATTGTTCCATGTCCTGGTTAACACTTGATTTTGTTGGTCTTTTTAATCAAACCATTGGAGTAGCCGTGGAGAGTCAGCTTGTCATAGTCTCGTTTGCATTTTCCCAATGACCAGAAAGGTTGTGTACCTTTTCATGTGTTTATTTGCCATTGATGTATCCTCTTTGGTGAAGAGTCATTCATATCTTTTACCCATTATATGTTTGGGTTAATTCTCATCTTATTACCAAGTTGTAAGTATTTTAATATATTCTTGATAAAAAAAAATCCTTTCTGAGATATGTATTTACAAATATTTTCTCCTATCCATTGCTTGTCTTATCATTCTTTTTTTTTTTTTTTTTTTTTTTTTGTACCAGGGATTGAACTCAAGGGCACTCAACCACTGAGTCACATCCCCAGCCCTATTTTGTATTTTTACTTAGAGAACGTCTCATTGAGTTGCGTAGCACCTCACTATTGCAGAGGCTGGCTTTGAACTCACAATCCTCCTGCCTCAGGCTCCTCCCGCTAAATTGCTGGGATTAGAGGCGTGTGCCACCGTGCTCCGCTTCTTTTCATTCTTTCAATGGTAACTTTCAAAACTAAGAATTTTTTAACTTCGATAAAAACCAATTAATTATTTATCTTCTTGGTTGGCTCATGCTTTCTGTGTCCTGGAATATGTATGCTCTTCCTCTAGGAGAGGCTGTATTAGGAGATCAGATGAAGCATCTAGCATTAAAGGTGCTGCTGTTCTGTGCTTAGCACACACCCGGGGAGCTCTGTTAACATGAGCAGTGGTAAAGAGGAGCCGGGGCTTGGAGGATGGGGCTAGAAGGCTAAAGATACAGATATGGGAGCTATTGGTGCAGGATTATTAACTAGAAATGTGAGAAGACATCACTGTGCCTAGAAAGAGAGGAGAGAAGGAAAGAAAAGAGGACAGGGAAGGGCCCTCAGGAAAGACCAAAGACCAACCTTTTGGAGAATCCAAAGAGGAGTCCTGGAAAAAGGTGGAGAACCATGCAGAGAGAAAGTAGGGCATCATGCCAATGAGATGTCACCAAAGGCCTGGGAAGAAAGTTCTGAAACAAAGGGAACAGTCAATGTCAAGGACAAAGGGACCGAGAAGACCTCTTACAACTTGACGATCTGGTCATTAGGAGATTTTTCTCTCTGTGCCTGGCTTATTTCACTTAACATTATGTCCTGCAGGTTCATCCATGTTGTCATGAAAGACAGGATCTCCTTTTTATGGCTGAATAGTATCCCATTATAAACCCCACATTATTAATCCCATATTTAAAATTCCATGATAAATCCATCCACCCATTGATGGCCCCTTTGGTTGCCTCCGTGTCTTGGCTGTTGAGAAGAGTGCTGTAGTGAACCCAAACGTACACAGATCTCTTTGGCATATGGATTGAGTTTTCTTCAGTCGTGTCATTGCTGGATCATATAATGATTCGTTTCCTAGTTTTTAAGGAACCTCCACACTATGTTGAAGGGGGTGGGAGACAAATAACAAGGAGCAGGTTGGGAAACAGTGGAGAATGGCAGGCAGTAAGGCTGAGATGCTGTCAGGATAGACAAGACTGAACTTCCTTCTAGTTTTAAGAGGTGTCCAAAGGTAGTGAGAGAATAAAATGCAGAAGGTCATCACCAGAGCACACTCTCAGAGCTAAGAGGAGATGGAACTGAGAGCAACATGAAATCCTTTTGAAAAGGTGGAGTTCGCAGCCCACAGCCTAGTGTCAAGAGAGGCACTTGATAAATCATGGTGGAGTAAGAGGCGGTGTTCAGTTTCTAGTGCAGTAACTGAGAACACACACAGGAAGGGTTTGGGTTATGTTAAGTGGGGAAAACTAATACCAAATGATTTATGAGCTAATATAGAACACTATATGACTGGGAAGGAAATGTGACCATCTTAAAATGGTTGCATGAGAATACTGGGCTTACAGGCATTCTTCCTCTGGGTAATGCCACAATATTCATCTTTTTTAATTAAAAAAAAATGGACACTAATGCCATCCTCCCAGAGAGGAGAGAAGAAACAGATGAATCAAGGTAGAGGCCTTTAGTCGTCTCTAAAGTTGATTTCCCCCTCTTTAAGATCATCAGTCACAGCGCTAGATGGCAGGACTTGGGCTATGAAAAAAAATCCAAAGAAGGAACAGATCAGCTAGTAGTAGGGAAGGTGTCCCCGAGCACATGGGGCTTGAGCTGGGTCCTAAACCACAGAAACAATGGCAACATTGGTTAAAGGAAGGCGAGGAGGAGGAGGGAGCCTTGCAGAGAAGAGAAAGGTGGGAAGATAGGAATGAACAAAGCCGGCCGCAGGACGGGGCTCTTGCCTAACTGGAAGAAAAGCTATATATCGGGGACAAAAGAGCAAATCAGTAAGACAAGTTCAGATTTTGACCTGCCGCGATCTCAACCAAATAACTACTTCAGTTTACCTTGGTCCCTGGGAAGGACTTTCTGTCCATCAGAATAAAAGCCAGTGGAGGGAAGGACATCCTCAGAGAGCCCGTGACCACAGGTACAAAGGTCAACCAGGATCCCTGCCCAGATGGATTGGCCTGGTAGCAGCAATGGCGCGTGAGAATGTTCCTTAGGTAGGTTCCAGGCTTGCTCTCTGTTCCTGCAGTTTCCCTCACCGCCTCTTCCTCCAAGACTCCGCCTCCCATCACACAAGCTGTGGAGATCCACCAGCTCAAACCTCTGCCTCCACTCTCCAGGGTCGCCTCCTACGGAGCCCCAAACCCACGGCAGCGCTCTTGAGGCAGCCAGAAACCCACATCAGAATCATGGCAACAGTTGGTGAAAGCTATTTTTAGGATCATTCTTCTCTGGCTTGATACTAACTCCAGCTCGCATATAACCATGTTCTAAAATTCAGCCCCGGCTCAAGCTCAGAATAGCACAGTGATCATAGTCTTGCTCAGTTCCTCACTCTTCCATCTTGTCACGAGTTCAGACGGATTACATGAATAAATGAAGCCAAACCCAGAGAGTAGCCATCTATCTGTCTAACTGCCTTGATTCTCTAGAAGACTCCTCTACTGCTCAAATCTCGAGAGGCACATCTTTCCTAGGATTGAAACCCCTGGTGTTGAGTCCCCGGGTGTCTTGGGCAGCAGTCCTCCAAGAAGCCTCCCCTGACCTCTCCCAGGCTGGGCCTGCTGCACTTCCTCTGGGTTCCCACAAGTCCTCAAGAGACCTCTGTCACTTCATTTTCACATGGAATTGATTCTGCTCCCCCACCAGCCTGTAAATTCTGCCAGTGCAGGGACCTTGTCCTTTTCATCTCTTCCCTCCCCAGTGCCCTGTGTTTGTTAAGTGAATAAATGGAAGTACAGAAACAAAGACACGGCCAGTCTCTTCTCTCACCTCCTCCTCCCCTCTCCCCAGAGGGAGTGAATTAACTTAAGAGAAGCATGAGGTTGTCCATCGTTCTTTGGTACCAGGCCCAGAAAGAAGGTACCTTGGCAGGTACTTATCCATCCTCCCACTGATAGAGCAGCTGATCAAACATCAAAGGATGTCAAGAAGTGCTGGATTCCTCTGCCATGCACATGAACACCAACCAGAGATCACTTGAAAATGTAACAGCCTGCTTCAGATGATGGCATTGGCTTGGCCTTCTAAGGAGCCGGGGAAGCTGTACTAGTTGACACCAGTAAACATTTATTAAATTTAGTGCACTAAGGCTCTTGACAGAAATAGAGGAAGAACACAATCTCTGCCCTTTAGGAAATGGCAATCGCCAAACAATAAAATAGGCTTCAATAGTGAATCTTGCTCAATATGATGCAAAACGGAATTTTATAGGCTCTGGGTGACAATTGTGAAACACTAGATGACAAAATTACCTACCATGAACAACTCTGTGTGGAATCCACCCCCCATTTTAAAGGGAAAATTAAGAAATTTTCTGGACCAATATGGTCCAGAAGAACTTTGCAGAATGATGGATTTACTCTATGAATCTGTGCTGTTCAATGAAATAGCCACTAGCCACAAATGGCTATTAAGTGCACCGAGTATGGTTCGGGCAACTAAGGAACTGAATTTTTAATGTGATTTAATTTTAGTTAATTTAATTTTAAATATCCACATGTGGCCAGTGGTTTCCATATTGGACAGCATAGCACCAGACCATGAAAAAAAGTGTGATCACCACCCTGGGGATCTGGAGAAACTGGCAACTTATAATGCACCATGCACCCCATGTAGTAATAAGCACCTCGCCAAATATATACAATGATAATTATCATTGCTCAATTCTTTGCTGGAATTTCATTTAAGAGTTTTGTAACTATGTTCATAAGTGAAACTGGCTTCTAATGGGATTCTTAAGAAATCTTCCTTATCAGTGTTAAGAATAGCACCTACTGAACTCACTGAATAAATCTGGGATCATGCCATCTTTCTCATTTTTCTAAAAAAAGAACTTTAATTTTTTATCACACATTATAGGAAAAGCATAAGATGTAGAGCAGCAAAATTCTGAATATTAAAATTATCTGTAATCTCACCTTCCAGAAGAAGTATTATTAACAGTAGATGAATGCTCTTCCCAAACTCTTTAAATGCATAAATTTCACACACACAAAATACTGATTTTAAAAATGGGGCCAGACTATATGAAAAATTTTGTTTCACTCAAAAATATATTATGAACGTCTTTCACCTTTATAAATGATACTTCCAAAATGTTCCTTTTACTGGTACACCAAGATATCAGCCTATCGTACGTCATTTAGCATATTCCCTAAGGATAGGCACTTAGTGGCTTCTAATATTTCACCATTCTAAGCAATGCTACAGAAAACACTGTGCTGGATCCTTTTCTTCTGTTCTTCCCCACCGCCCGCTCCAGTGCTTGGGATCACAACAGAGGCCTGGCACATGCTAGGCAAGTGCTCTACCACAGAGCCGCACCCCGCCCAGTACCAGGTCTTTCAGTCAGCCCTCCATCCATCCACGACCCTTCTGCTCCCCATCTGCTTGGGGAGGCTGATCTTCGTAATCACTGGACCGACTCTAACTTCACTGGGCTTCCTCTCCGCTGGCTTCCTGTGGGTTGAGCCCAAGACAGACATCAGTGAGAAATGTGATGATGGGGAGAAAAGGGAGATCCAGGGACCAGTTCCCTTCACTCCCTCCCTGACTACTGGCTGACTGAGTCCCTGAACTGAAGACCCCACACCAAGTTGGGGTTGTCTCCCGTGGCCACTTTCCTTGGGCTCCCAGAATGGCTCCTTCCCCTGGCCACCATCTTTTGCTGGCTTCCTTTAGCCCTGCCCATTCCTTTATAAATGGTCCTTCATTCAGCTGTTCCTAATCTTCCTGTTTGTGTGTGCGATTTGCTTCTTGCTAGGGACCTAACAAACATAAAAACTTGACAGGTAAAGTTCTCATTTTGTATTATTATTCATAATTACTATTTTAATAATCATTTTATTCTCACATGATGAATCTCTGCAACTGGAACTATTTGATCAAATGGCGTGCATATTTTTAAGACCTTTAAAACCTAGTCTTCCAGTGTGGTCTTCCTCCAGCCGTGTATGAGAGTTTTCAGCCTTCAGGCCCTTTATCCAACTGGGTACTCTCATTTCTTTTCATCTTTCTTTTTGTGTGTTTATAAGCATGTCTGTAATATGAGGAGCATCTTGTCTTTGCAAGTGTTTCAGGACTGGGAAGACTGTTAATTGTTGCAGTCTATTTGTTATAGTGTTTCTTATACAACTTTCAGCTTTCCTCTGCTATTAGCTGTTACAAATTGACTTGCTAGCCCATACTTGGCCTTTAGGAATTCATTAGAGCTATAGTGTGTACCTATATTCCCAGCAACTGGGGAGGCTGAGGCAGGAGGATGGCAAGTTTGAGGCCAGCCTCAGCCATTTAGAGAGACCCTGTCTCAAAATAAAAAATTAAAATGGGCTGGGGTGCAGCTCTGTGGTAAAGGACCCCTAGGTTCAATCCCAAGTACCCTCCCCCACTAAGAATCTAGCCAATTTCATCTTATTCATTTGGGTGGGGGCCTTCTCTTTTCTCCATGCTCAGCTAAAGGTGATACAGTTTGGTATCACATCGCTGCCTGCACGGCACTGTCACTCTGTGGATTTCAGTTAACTTGATTGCCTTGTGATCGCAGTTCTTTTATGGACTCAAGAATATGATTTTGTAGACCATCTGGTTTGTCCTTGATTTTCTGCATCCTGAGCTGATGTGAGACTTCCTTTTTAATTTTTAAAAAATGAATTAAATCTTAAAAATATTTTTTAAAAATACTTTTATAGTTGTCAATGGACTTTATTTATATGTGGTGCTGAGAATCGAACCCAGTACCTCACACATGCTAGGCAACGATCTACCACTGAGCCACAACCCAGCCCTTAAAAATATTTTTTATAAGACACAAAACCATATTAAATTCCACATGCAGTATGAAAGAAATTTATATCCTATCCTGCATCTCACATGTTCCATGCAAAGCTACTTATCTAAATATTGAAGAATCACATGAATTGTTTCATGGCACATAATACCCCACAGCTGCCTTGACCACTGTGGCAAATCCTACTCAATTTGTGACTATGTCCAGAACTACTGATGGAAAACAGAAAGGAGGAAGGCAAATGGACGCTGGAATGACTGAGAGAAAACAATTCATCTTGCAAAGCTATCTGAGTTGTTAATGTTCTTCTGTCTACCTGCATGTTTCCACCACTGACATCCTGTGCAAAATCCAAACCCTTGTTTCTACATCACACAGACCTCCAGGGCATTTAGATGCAGCCACTTTGGTTTAGAGGACATACAATAGAAGATGTTGAGAAGCACCTCCCTGAGTACTGAGTGGTACATGTCATGAGCAAAGGCAGCCCTTTAAAGCACACTGATGTCTATCTTGGGCCAAATCCACAGGAAGCCAGAGGAGAGAAAGCCCAGTGACGCAAGGGACCCTCTTGCCCAGGTGTGAGGGTAGGACCAATCTACCTCATGACTGTTTTGGTAACTACATGAGGTAGTATACCTAAAGGACTTCACCCAAGCCTTGTCTCATATAGTAAAGCTGCAAGAAACAGAAGCTACTATAATTACCACTATTTCTCATCATTGATGAGTAGTATTAAGTATCTTAAAGATACTGACTTCAGTCTCTCTGCCTTTTCATTTGGATTACAAGTTCCAAAGTAATTTTATTTGGTATCTCTTTAAATGTTACTGCTTCTTAGTTGTATGAAGTTCTGGATCAATGGTAGAGTATGAATTTAGCATATACAAGGTCCTGGGTTCAATCCCAGCACCAAATTTCTTTTGAGTGGGGATACCAGGGATTGAACTCAGGGGCACTCATCCTCTGAGCCACATCTTCCCTGTTTTGTATTTTATTTAGAGACAGGATCTCACTGATTTGCTTAGCGCCTCACTTTTGCTGAAGTTGGCTTTGAACGTGTGATCTTCTTGCCTCAGCCTCCCAAGCTGCTGAGATTACAGGTGTGTACCACCACACCTGGTCCCAGCACCGACTTGTGTGTGTGTGTGTGTGTGTGTGTGTGTGTGTGTGTGAGAGAGAGAGAGAGAGAGAGAGAGAGAGAGAGAGAGAGAGAGAGAGCAAGAAAGCATTTAGGTTTCTTGTGATATTTGATAGAGCCCTGAGTATTTTGAGTTTCACACTCAGTTCATTTTTCATTACCAATTTTAGAAAACACTCCTCTCCTACAACTCTGATTAAGCTATTAGTCTACTACACTTCCTTTCAATGTATAGTTGTACTTTGTGCTCCATTGCCTAGGTCAAAGCAATATGATTTTGCTGCTAATATTATAATCCTCTACTTAATCTTTCTGTTTTGTTTTTTTTTTTTTTTTGTACCAGGGATTGAACTTTTGAACTCAGGAGCACTTGATCACTGAGCCACATCCCCAGCCCTATTTTGTATTTTATTTAAAGACAAGGTCTCACTGAGTTGCTTAGTGCCTCACAGTTGCTGAGGCTGGCTTTGAACTTGCAATTCTCCTGTCTCAGCCTCCTGAGCCGCCACCTCGCCTGGCAATCCTTCTGTATTTTGAATTTGATTTTTCAATTAGTCTTTGGTATCACTGATTGGCTACACTGTAGATTTGATTATAAAGTTCCAGACATTAAACAATTAAGCATAAAACAATTAAGTATTATATTAATCTCTATAGCACTTACAAATGCCTCACTTTTGCTGAAGTTGTTTTCATCCTAACCTATTTTCCTCTAGTATTTTCATGAGAACCAAGTAGCCCTAAAATACAACTTGGAATTTGTATTTCTACAATTGATTCTGGTTGCTCTCTTTGTGCTATAATTTCTAGAATTGATTTTAGGCTAGTTTTCCCCTTTCTTCATTATTCTTTAAATAATTCTTTTTCTCCAGATTGTGTGTGTTTCTGGAGCTTTGTGCATGCTAAGCAAGGACTATATTACCGAGGCACACCCCAGCACTCCCCTGATTTTTTTTTTCTTTTTTCTTTTACTCCTTTGATTTTTCTAGTTTTATTTTATTTTAGTTGGTGGACAAAATATCTTTCTTTCTTTCTTTCTTTCTTTATTTATTTATTATGTGGTGCTAAGGATCGAACCCAGTGCCTCACACTTGCAAGGCAAGCGTTCTACCACTGAGCTACAGCCCCAGCCCCACTCCTCTGATTTTTTTATGTTTAATTTTTTGTTTCAGATTTTTTTCTTTAGCATTTTATCTGTCCTGGCATATAAAGCAAAAAACAAGCAAACAAAAATCTTACATTCTCAAATCACTCATCAGACCTTAGAGACAAGCTCAGAAAATGAAATATAAGCTTAAAGTGTTACATGCCAGTAATCCCAGCTACTCAAGGGGCTAAGGCAGGAAGATCTGAAGTTCAAGTTCAGGCTGGACAACTAAGTGAGAGCTTGGCCTGTCTCAGAATGAAAAATAAAAGGGCTGTAGGTGTAGTTCAATTATAGAATGCTTGCCTAGCATTCATGAGGCCTTGGGTTCAATCCCCAGTACATCTAAAAAAAAAAAAAAAAAAAGTAAATTTATATCTAGGGCCTCAGCCACATTAGAAACCCTCAATTCATGAATTGCCTTGATATTTTTAAAAATTGTAACAGTGCTGGGGCACAGCTCAGTGATAGAGTGTTTGTGTAGTATACACAAGGCCCTAGGTTTGTTGCCCAGCATCACAAAAAGAGTAAATAAAAAATAAAACAATAGCAAAATCATTAATGTATTTTTCTTCTCCATGACACACTAATTATGTTAGTATCTTTATTTATAAATATTTTTAAATTAAATGAAATATGAACCAAGAAGCAAAGCTTAACAGTTATCTTCATTTTGGTAAGGAAAAGGTTTTCAATTCTTTGTAAGAAAAGACGGAGTTTCCTAGATAATGTTTCCTAATTATTACATTAGCTGGCTTCTCATGCAACCTACTTGAACAATAGTCTTACAACTGGGAACTTCTCTCAGCAATCAGTCAGCTATCAGATTGGTCAGGCTGAGATAAATGTGTGTGCTATTTGTGAATGTCCAGCTCAACGTGCTCAGGAAATAGTGGCTGCCAGCCTCACCAGAATTCTGGTTTTATTTTTTGTTTTTTAAATATTATGTCATTTTAATTTTTTCTTATTATATTATCAAAACAAAATATGTAAGTAGTAGTTTTTTAAAAAATCATAGAGATCCACAAGCTTTTAACAAATACACCACCTTAATTCTCTATAATTGTTTCTTTGTGTGTGCATGGACGGGAGTGCTGGGGACCAAACCCAGGACCCTGCACATGCTAGGCAAGTGCTCTATCACTGAGCTACCCCTACCCTTCTTTTTGTTTTCTTTTGAGACAGGGTCTCGCTTAGCTGCCTAGGCTGGTCTCAGCCTCCCAAGTAGCTGGGATTACAGGCATACACCATTACCCCAGCTCTAATTGTTTCTTGCTTGAGGCTGTTGAGATTATCATGAAGGGGGAGCAGTCCTCAGCACCTGCATTGGTTTTCCTCTGCTAGACAGCTGAACTGTTCCCATCACAGCCTTCCTAATTGAGCTATGACTCATTTCTATATTCCAGTATCAACTCTAAGGATTGTCAGTCCAAAGTAATTTCAGCACTTCCATTCCCATTACTATTTCATTTACTTCTCATGGGCTTTCTAAATATAAAAACTATTTCTATTCTATGTGATTTTACATATTCATAGATTTCCCATCCATGAAGCTGCATTTTCATAAATATTGACAATCAGTTTCCTATTATCGGGGTATATTCAAAGGGTCATCATTTTTCCTTCATCTGCTTCTCTCTGCTCTTTTACATAATGAGCTTACCTTCTTGCCAATGCTCCTGGCTCTGATGTCCACATTTCTTCTGTCCCATCACATCCTCTCCACATTCCTCAGGCTGGCTCTAAAAGTCTTTAGTTTTTTTTCAAATGGTAATATTGCTGCATCTCTCTCTACCCCACACAGTTTTCTTAGGCAAATATTTACCTTCCTTTCTCAGGACATTTGATTGTATTACAGTTATGTATATAAAATACAACATGCCATCTCTGCTTTTGTCTTGGACCATTCGTTCCCTGTACAATCTTAAGATAGCCTAGACTTCTAAGAGCAGGTGGAATTAATTCAACTTTACACCTGATAAAATGACTCAAAGAGACCACATGAACCATCAGAAGTTGTACAATAAATTGAAGACAGAACCTCAACTCAAACTACCAGTCCAGTGCCCATTATATTAGACTATATTCCCTTCTATCCACTAACTAACTTTATAGGTAAAAGTATTAAACTTGTGTTGTGCCATTGAAGTTAGTTTTCCTTGGTCTTTACTGAGTTTGCCCTAACCAGAGTGATGAGTGAAAATACATACAACCCACAAAAAGGTTTCTTGAGAATTCATAGTTCCAACAAAATTTTATCTGATCCCTTGAATTCCAAAAATCTTCAATCTGTACCCACCTGAAAAGAATTTACTAATACACTTTGACAAATACCATATGAAAAGTAGTCATTCCCTGAATTTTCATGGGTACTCGGAGTTTTAGTTAACTATGAATTCATGTAGAGTGATTTTCAGGATAAATTGTTGAGTGAAAACAAATGAAGTACAAAAGAATAGACAATAGACACCCTTATTCATGGTTTTGCTTTCTGGGGTTTCACTTATCTACAGTCAACTGCAGCCTGAAAATATTAAATGGAAAATTCCAGAAAGAAACAAATTACATGCCATTCTGAGTAGTGTGATGAAATCTTGCAATGTCTCAGTCTGTGAATCCTCTCTTTGTTCAGCATATCCACACTGTATACACTACCCATCCGTTAGTCACCCTCTTGGTTATCAGACTGACAGTCATGCTACCACAGTGCTTGTGTTCAAGTCTTATTATTTTACTTAATAATGGGTTCAAAGCTCAAGAATATAAACGCAAAGGAGGCTGCAGGGTGTAAATCATGGAAGGTATATATCATTGATTCTAGATGGCAATACTGTAGGGCACATAGGAAAACCAGTAATACAGAGTTTGGTGCTAGCTAAAATTTTAGGCACCCACTGGGGATCTGAGAACCATTAAAGGGAGACTGTTATTTTATTATGTTATATTTTATATAAGAAAGAAGGGAAATAAGACTTTAAATATAGAGACATCTATTTACGTATATATGTATTACACATCATATACATGTATGTAGATAATGCTACATGAATCTACCAAACAAAAACCATAGGAATCTCGCCAGGTGTGGCACTCCCTAACTAGGGAGGCTGAGGCAGAAGGATGGCAAATTTGAGGCCAGTCTCAGCAACTTAATATGACTGTCTCAAAATAAAAATTGGAAAGAGCTGGGAATGGAGCTCAGTGGTAAGTCCCTGAGTTCGATCCTCACCAAAAAAACAAACAAAAATCCTACAGCAAACTAAAACAGAGACTTTTGAGATTGGTTCTACAGTTATGGACCAAATTAGGTCCCTGAGAATTCATGTGCCGAAGCCCTAACTCCCAGTGTGACTATTTTGGAGATAGTAATTAAGGCTCAGTGAGGACACATGAGCCTCTAATCCAGTATGATTAGTGTCCTTATAAGATGAAGAAGAGACTCCAGGGATGTGTGCACATGGAGGAAAGACCATGTGAGGACACAGGAAGTAGACAGTCGTCTGCAAACTCAGGAGAGAGGCCTTGGGAAGAGCCAAAGCTGCCCACACCTTGTTCTTGGACTTCCAGCCTCCACACTGTGAGAAAATAAATATCTGTTGTTCCGGCCACTCAGTGGGCAGTGCTTGTTACAGCAGCCCTCGCAAAGGAACACAGCTACCTACAGAGGGTGAGTGGGAAGAAGAGAGGTGGGTGAGGACATTTTACTGAACAACCATTTTTGTTTAGTCCTTATCCTTGAAACCACCTTCATATTTCATATCATACAAGAAAGAAAAAAGGAGAGAAGAGAAAAATCAAGGATAGGGGCCATCCCCAAAATTAAAACAACAGAAGCAAATGAATTAAACCATATTTCAAGTGAATAACCTAACTAAACTGACCATGGGTGGAGGTGGGGAAACAGACCCAAGCCTAAGTAACTTTTTTTTTTAAATTTTAGGTAGACACAATATCTTTATTTTATTTTTATGTGATGCTGAGGATTGAACCTAGAGCCTCTACCTCTGAGCCACAACCCCAGCCCCCTAAGTAACTTTTGAACATGTTGTTTGGTTTGTATGACCCCAGTTTAAGGATAAAATAATCACTAATCCAATATTAACTCTAGTTAGTAGAATTCTAGGGGTGTCTGGTAATTTTGAAACTTCTGTACATTCTAGAAGTGAACAATTACATAAATATTATTGTGAATAATCAGAGTGTAGTCTAATGTCGTGGGCAATGGACTGGGAGCCTGAGTTGAGGTTCTGCCTTCAATTAATTGTGTAACTTTTGATGGATCATATGGTCATCTCATTGTTTAAGAAGCAATTTACAAATATGGACAGGAAGTAGGAGAGAATGAAGCTTTTGGAGTTGCATTAGATCTGAAGGATTCAATGTGAATTCAAGGGTTTTAATGTACCTATAAATAGCACCACATATAAATAAATATTAATCGTGCAGATATGTGTATATGTGCATAAATGTATACATGCATGTTTGTGTGTGCACCCATTTCTGGGTCGGTAGCCAAGAGAATAAGTGTCCTCTCCCCAGCAGTCAAGATGAGCACATCTTGCTTTTTATATGCAGATCCTGATTTTAAATGTTATTTTCAGCTAGGGGTCTAACTCAGTGGTAGAGGGCATGCTTAGTGTGCAGGAGGCCCTGGTTTCAACCCCCCAGCACCAAAATAATAAATAAATAAATGTTTCTGCTAAGGGTCAACAGGGTGGAGAAAGGTTGGAAGTGGTTGATAATGCTTTGTATTTAATTTTTTTTAGTTGTAAATGGATCTTTCACTTTATTTATTTATATGCGGTGCTGAGGATCAAACCAGGGCCTCACACATGCCGGACAAGTGCTCTACCACGGAGCCACAACTCCAGCCCCTGTTGATAATGTTTTTAAAAAACAGTAGCTTCCAGGGCTGAAGCATAGAGAGCATAAACCAGCCTCACAAAGTAAAAAAATGCCCAAAGAATGAAGAGGACATGTCAAAAGGACGGAGACGCTAGCTTGAATGGACTCCTACTGGACAAATAAGAAACAATTTGTGCACCAAAATAAATAAAGATAGAGCTGGGGACATAGCTCTGTGGTAGAGCACTTGCCCAGCAAGTAAATAAATAAGAGAAAACTCTTCTCTCCCACTAGGAAGCCAGCCACTAAAAGTATAATAAATAAGGGAATTAGAAAATAACCCCTTGGCAACCATCCCCATAAGTGATTCTGACAGGAATCATCCAGAGATGCTACAACAAATAGATGAAAGTTTGAAGAGGAATGGAACTTTTATATTATCTCAAAATACTACCCCAGAAAATAATTAATGTGTACTTAACTGACTTGTGATCTGAAAAAGGAGTATGAAAATCTGTAGGGCTGGGATTGTGGCTCTGCGGCAGAGCGCTCACCTAGCAGGGTGTGACCAGGGTTCGATTCTCAGCACCACATAAAAATAAAGGCTTTTTGTTATGTCCATCTACCAAAAAAAAAAAAATTATATTCTCTCTCTCTCTCTTAAAAAAAGAAAAAAGAAAAAAAAAAGAAAGAAAAGAAAATCTCTAAAAGGTCTCGTAACTTGGGTCGGATGAGTAACCATACTAACAGAACCTTATTTGAGAACTGTGTATTTGACATAGAGTTATCAGGTAAAGAGATGGAATCAGAGCCTGTTGAAGGCTCCTGAACCTCAGGTCTCCCTACATTAGTGAAATGGCAGAGGTGGTAGTGAAGAAAGCAGGCCCAGGAGTTAGATTTCAAAGGCCATCTCCACCACTCACAAGGCACTTTCTATGTTAAGTACTCCGTGCCTCCATTTTCTTATTTATAAAATAAGGATAATGCTGATAACAATACCTATCATATTGGTTGTGTTCTCACATGTAAATGAGATAGGTATTGTATCAGTCAGCTTCGGCTGCATAATAAACCACCCCAATCCTGGTGGCTTAAATCAATTAGCATTTATCTGTCATGAGGCATTCTTGGGCTCTGTGTGGACTGTTGCGCATAGTAGCCTCCTGAGGGGATAGGCCTGTCATTGTGAACTCCCTGTAGCACCCCCTCAGGGACTGATCACCTGATGCAGGTGAACTTCGCCCTCAAGCTCTGTCTGAGATCCCACTCAGCACCTGAGATGGGTGTGACCTGCCAAGATGTCAATCAATCTGCTGACCTCAAGACATCACAAAGCAAGACTCTGCCCTTGAAACCTTACCCTTGCCTTATCCTTACCACCAGAGCCATTTTTGGTTTTGTCTAGTTCAAGAACCCATAGGGACTAGATCTATCAGGGGCTTCATTCTTGTAAATATATTTCTGAGTGTGTTTTATTATTTGTTAATTATTTGAAATATTAAGATTAGAGTGGCTATTTAGGGTGGCTTGGATTCCACTAGGCAGAAGAACCCTCCATCTTCCCCTTGAAATTTATCATTGCTCATAAATCCACAGGTCTACTGGGCAGTTCTGTTGGTCTCAGATGAGCTCACTCATGCACTAATGGTCAATTGCAGGTGCAGGAGGTGACCCTGCTGAGCCCTTGAAGTGTTTGAGTGAGGGACAGCAAGCAAGAGGCTGCCATAGGATGCCCTCAGCCTGGACAACTGGACTTTCCTCATGGGAACAGGCCAGCCTGGGTTTCTTTAAAATGGGGTTCAAGAGAATGAGTGGAAATGGGAGAGGGCTCTCCAAGAAACTTAGATCTGGCATACCTTCACCTACCCTGCATTCCATTTGTCAGAACAAGTCACAGGGCCTGCAGGGGTTTAGGAAAAGAGGCTCCATCTTTCCATAAGAGGAGCTGCAAAGTCACCCAGCTAAGGCTGTGGATATGGAGCAGGATATTGAGCTACTTCTGTAGCCAAAATGCCACTGAAGGTGCCTCATACAAAAGGATGACCAGGCAGCACATCCAGAACCCAGAGACTACCAGGGGGTTTGGATCTAGGCAGTGGTCAGTGCCAACCCAACCCTGCCCAGAACAGGATGGATGTTTAAAACATGGTATCAACCACACGTTCCAGTTTCTGTATCTGAGGTTTTGACGCCTTGGTCCTTTCTGACTAGAGAGGGACTGTTCCTCCCGGAATTATGAGATTCCTAGAGACAGAAAATGAGTGAGCCTTTCATATGCAAATCAACCAGTCCAGAGAGTCTACTCCTCCTCCATCCATCCTCCCCAGGCTCTTGCACTGCAGGATGCTCTTTGTTCTGCTCTGATCTTTGCAAGACTAGGAACTGACAACTAGGGGTAGCCCCTGCACCGGACTCTGCTCAAGCTCTTCTAACTAGCCAATTCTAAACCCGCTTGGCCTGCTTACCCTGCCTCACCATTCTCACCAACCCTCCCCACCTCCCACCTCCTGCCATTTACCTGCAGGTGGCCCTGCCTGGCATGGCACGGCCCCCTCTTCTCGGGAACCCTAATAAACTGCCTTTTCAATGACAATCATCTGCTGGTTTGCTGGTCTGCTTACTTCCCAACACCTGATTGAATTAACAAATGGTGTTTGCCTCACGTGCAGAACAGGGCTGGCTCAGTCTTCAGATGGGCAGGCACCTGAGTGGACTTCAGGTGTGGGCAACCAAAGAGGCTGCCATTGATGACAAATTAGGGGCTGAGCAGAGGCGGCTAATAGGATCGCTATGGGAAACAAGCAGGAGTTTGATCCACACAGTCTAGGATAACAGGAAGAATGGCTGATAGAAGTTAATAGTAGCTACCAGTGGAATGAAGGACCCAGATCAGGTGTAGAGCATCCGGAGCAAGTAATGAGGATTGTGTTGCGAGGCAGCTTAGCTTATCCTGGCTAGTTGCTTCTCATCTGGGATTTCTTGACTATAGCTACCAGCAAATTCTACCTGAAGGCTCTTAGAGACATCTGGTAAACACAGACAGAGGCAAAACCTAGGAGGAGGGGTTGCCAGGTGAGTGAAGTTGCGAGCAGATGGGGTTTAGCGCTTTAGTTGAATTCAAGATGTTCCAGAGGGAAGAACAGATACAGATGATCAGCCTTGGACCTGAGGGGTGTAGTTCAGCACAGAGCACTTGCCTAGCACGCCCAAGGCCCCGTGTTCAATCCCAGCACCTGGGGGAAAAGAATGCTAAGAGGACATAATTTGGCTGGTTTTGTTTTGAGCATTTTTATTGTGTTTTGAGTGGGTTTTGCATGCTGGTCCTCCAAGACACTGATGCCACCCCAGGCCCAAGATGCTATGACTGTCACTCCCACCACAGTAGTGCTGGGTCCCCAAAACTGAGCTGAAATACTTTCCAGAAGTGAACACTATTAATATTTTTCCTATTCAACTATTCTTTTGTGTATCTGATGTCATATTGAGGATGAAACTTTTTATTCTGGTTTTCTTTACCCCATTTACAAATATTGTAAGAATATTTGGAAAATCTTCCACCCACTTTTATTTTTGTTACTGGGGATGCTTTACCACTGAGTCACATCCCCAGCCCCCACTCACGCCCCTCCCCCCCCACCGGACTCCCTTTTATTTTCTTTTGAAACAGTTACTGAGTTCCTTAGGGCCTTGCTGAGTTGCTGAGAATGGCCTTGAACTTGTGATGCTCGGATTTCAGCCTCCCAAGTGGCCCTCATCCCTTTTAAAAGTAAAAATGGGGGAAATGTGCATAATGACATTGGGATGCTAAAGTAATGGAATGCCGAATGCACCTGTCACTCTAAATCCCCCTCATGTGTTGGAAAAGCCTGTCTCACGTGAGGCAGAGCCCATTTCTTGCTATGGAAGCAACAAATCCAGACACTCACACTCCCATCGCCCCCTGTAGCTGGAGCATCAACAGGTGACACAGATTCTTCCCCCTGAGGCTGCACTCTCTAACATCTCACTTTGAATCAGAAGCTGGTAACCCAGAGAAACAAAGTCTGCACAGAATCCATCTGGATGGTGGGTGGCATCAGTTCGGTTTTGGGGACCCAGCATTACTGTGGTGGTGGTGACAGCCACAACATCTTGTGCCCGGGGGAGGTGGGGGAGCAGTGATGTGTTCATGGACCAATTCTCAAGCACAATTAAGGGTGTGGTTCCACGTGGCGCAGTCTCCAAACTTTCTTCTGCAGTTCCTTCAGAGCCTGTGAACTATCCCATACTCTTAGTAAATTCCTTGACTTCCCTGTTTTGTTTTAGAAATAGGGTCTCACAGTGTTGCCCAGGCTGGTTTTGAAATCTTGGACTCAAGTGATCCTCACACCTCAATCTCCTGTGTAGCTAGGACTACAGTCATGCACTAATGGGCCTGGCCAAATTCCTTTACTTTCTTAAACTAGAATCACTTTCTATAAGTTGCAATTAAATACTGATTGATAAAGTGCATAACTAGGACATTGTTCGATCTCATTTTTTAATGCAACTGACAGTAAAGTTTTAAATATACAAACTTACATAATTGGAAGATGCTTTAGTCATTTTTACTATAATAAAATACCTGAATATGGGATGCTTTATAAAGAGGAGCATATTGAGCTCACAGTTCTGGAGGTTCAAGGGCATGGTGCAGTATCAGCTTGGATCTGGCAGACCTCATCGCTGATGGCAGCATGGCAGCAGGAGCACATTCAAAAGGAAGAGATTATGTTGGCCAGAAAAAAAGCCAAAGAGCAACTGGAGTCCCACATCCAAAGGCATGTCCCCAGCTGATCTAAGGACCTCCTTCTAGGTCCTTCCTCCTAAAGGTCACATACCACCACCTTGGGACCAAGTTTTCAACACACAAATTCTTGAGGGACAAACTCGAACCATAGTTATGTTTAGTCCTATTTGTTACCTTATTATTATTTTGGTACTGGGGATTGAACCCAGGGGTACTCAACCACTGAGCTATGTCTTCACCCCCTTTTTTTTGTTTTGTTTTGTTTTGTTTTAAAGAGAGTGAGAGAGGGGAGAGAGAGAGAGAGAGAGAGAGAGAGAGAGACAGAGAATTTTTAATATTTATTTTTTAGTTCTCGGCGGACACAACATCTTTGTTGGTATGTGGTGCTGAGGATCGAACCCGGGTCGCATGCATGCCAGGCAAGCACGCTATCGCTTGAGCCACATCCCCAGCCCATCTTCACCCCTTTTTATTATTTAGAGACAAAGTCTCGCTAAGTTGCTGAGGCTGACTTTGAACTCGTGGTCCTCCTGCTTTAGCCTCCTGAGCCTCTGGGATTACAGGCCTACACCACCATGCCCAGCATCTGTTACCTTATTTTGGATGCTCTGTTTAGTTCTGTCATTGTTACTAAGACTGTATACGTGAAAAAGACTAAAAAGAAAAAAAAAAAAACCTAATAAATTAAGTGCCTTTATACATTGGTATTATGGGTGATTATTAGTTCCTTCTTTTTAAAAAAGAAAGTTTGGGGTATACAGAACCCAGAGCCACTCTACCATTCCTTGCATCTCCAGCCACCACCCCCCCACACACCTTTTTTTAGACTGAATCTCACTAAGTTACCCAGGTTGGCCTCAAACTTGTGATCCTCTTGCCTCAGCCTCCCAAGTTGCTGCGATGACAGAAGTGTGCTGCCATGCCTGGCTTATTAGTTCCTTCTTAATATATTCCTAAATTCTCTTAAAACTTCCACAATGAAATATTATTGTATTTAAAAAAAAAACTCTTTGGAAGAATATTCTCTACTAATGACAGAGTAATTTTAAAAATATAAGAATAATTTTAAAAAATATTTCAAATCAACTTACAAAAACGCTAAACAGTAATTAGAATAAAATTTACACTTTAACCATATAAATAAAGAAAAAGAAAATTACTACATACACGTATAAAATATAAATGAATTTTATTTATGAATGTATAAATGTATACCAAAGGGGGAAGTACATTAAAAGAACATGTACCATAATCAGGTAGAGTTTATTTCAGGAATTTAAGGGTGTTTTAAAATTATGAAAACTTTTTATATAGTCAATCATTTTAGGGATTTAAGTGATAAAAATAGGATTATATTAAAAGATACCAATTCATCTTATCAAGCTTTTAGCTTCAAACAAAGAAGAAAAGATGTTATTCCTCTTATTCTAATAAAGAACATTCATTTAAAACCAACAATCAACTTTATATTTAATGAAGAAATACCAAAGAAACTTTTTAATCACATTTTGTTTGTACTTAACACAAAATAATAAAAATACATAAAAAATCATTTTGCAGCTATAGTTTTATTTTTAGAAAAAAAAAAAAGCATTCTACCACTACTGGAACAAAAACAATTCAGCAAAAGATAAATATTTTTAAAATTAACAGCCTTCTAAAGATAAAGATTTCCATGCTGAGTAGGAACACAGATATAAAATACTCAAGAAAGAAGTAACATAATAAGACCTAGACAAAAATAAGAACAAAGTATAACAAAACAACATCAAGAAACACATTAATAACAGACAGACTAAATCCTTGATGGAAAGAATTAGCATCATAAACAAAAGTGTTACAGAGTGATAAAAAATTCAAATTGAAGAACTGAAAGAGATGTTTACTTTACTTATCCCCCCATTGGGGGAGCTGTATTTTTGAATATTAAAGAATGTAAGTGGGGATAAGAAGACCAATGAAGATATATACTGATTCAAACAGATTCCAATACAGCATTTAATTCATTGTATGATTAAAAAAAAAAAAAAAAAAACAGGTCTTAACTTCCAGATGGAAGTTAGAATTAACAAGAACGATTCTCCTCAAAGCCAGGGACTAAAAACACAAAGCACCGTGATATAATGTGGTAAGTACTAGGGTAGCGCTACAGGAAGCGGGCACAGAGGCTCACACCTGTGATCCCAGCTACGCCAGAGGCTGAGGCAGGAGGATCACCAGTTCAAAGCTGGCTGGGGCAGAGAGACTCAGCTTCAAAATGAAAAACAAAAAGGGCTGGGAATGCAGCTCAGTGGCAGAGCGCCCCTGTGTTCAATCCTCAGTACTGCAAAAAAGAAAAAAAAAAATTCTACAAGTGCTTCCTCTCTAGGGACCAGGAAATGCTACCATTTTGAAGTTTGTAACTGCCAGGTTCTGAGGCAGGCAGAGGGAAGAAGGACCGGCACTTGTAAAAGAGGGAACATCTTTTACAAATACAGAGTCACAAGACAACAAAAGAGTACATTTCAAAAACTCCAAGTGGGGGTCAGCAGAAACACTCTTAGTCTATATTTCTAAAACTCAATTAGAAGCCAATATTTAAAAATCAGAAAATTTCTCACACACAAAAAAAAATTTGGATTTCTGGCTTCTTTAGAAAAGCAGACTATATGACAAACTGGGTCCACATTTCCAGATGGAAATCAGGGACGTGCACATTGCAGTTGGGAGAGTTTGCCACAGGATTTCCTCTGTGCCCCCTTTCCCTGCAGAGAGTCCACTCGATCTATTTAACTCACCTTCCTGGTCCCTGTAGGGGGGGAGTTTATGACTTGCCTTACGTGAAAACAAAGCAACAGGGTTAGATTTGCTTTTAAAAGATTAACCCGACAGCTAGGTGCAGAAGAGAGAGGGACAGGGGGGAGATGGATGGAATCCACAAAGGTCTATTATATTAAAAATTAAAATAAAGCTACCAGAACTGAAGTGGGGGAAGGTGCCCACCTAGCACCTTCTACTAAAAACTCGCACCACATAGAACTTGAAAAACACTGAGTTATGTCCCTGTGGGATACATAAGATGGGTGATAAAGGTGTGAGCCAAGGAATTGTGTAGGGGTGGGAAGAAAGGGGCAGAGAAGGATGAGCCTTTGAGAGGCTCCTGAGGAGCCAAACATCTCCAGCGCCGGGTGACCAATGTGACACAGGGAATAAAGACAAAGAAGAGTACAGGGCTTAAGTCCAATGACTGAATGGGGATAAGCATCCAAAAATAAGGAAATAAAAGGAGAAACAACCCTGGAGGAAAATGAATTCATTCAAGTTGGAGTATGTTGAGCGTGGGGAGCCTCATGTGAGATGTGAGGCTTCACCTCATGAACCCCAATAAATTAACCAAGAAAACCTATCTCCAGCTCTGACATGCGAAGTCTCAGAGCTGGACCATCAGACGGAAATAAAAGAAAGATTAAGAGGTGTGATCATGAAGCTGAGCTTAAGGATGTTTTCGTCCATTATCGAAGGTTTATAATAAGTAACTAATTGAAACCTGTTTTCACCAGGAGTTTGGCAATCACCAAGAGAGACTAGCGGCAGCTACCCACCTCGAGCCTGTCCTTTGTGTAATATGTAACTCATCAGTGACAAGAATAGTCTGAGGAAATAATGATCTTTGCTTTTGAAATTTGCAGAACTGAAAAACATCTCATGACCAGGCAATGAGGATCAGATGTGCCTCATTTGGCCCACCCACTTGGTGAGACAGGACCCACCAATCAGGGAACACCCATCATCCGGCTACATAAGCCACCCCCAAGTCAGCTTCCCAGGAAGATGAGCTTTGGGACAGAGTCCCTGTCTTCTCATCTAGCCAGCTTTTTTAATAGTCAGACTCTTTGCCTCCATATCTTGTCTCTTGACTTTATTGGTATGTAGTGGGATAAGCAGTCGGACTTGGTCCAGTAAATTACATAAGATAATTTTATAGAATGATTATCAGCAGAACCAAAATTGAAATGGAAGATGACAGAACTGAATAAAACATTGCAACAAAGATTACAGAAGGCCTTTACTTTTGTAAGATCACAATTATAAGATATATAAAAAGAACACAATGATGTGAAAGTCCACCAAGTCTCTCAGGGTAAAGCATACACCTTTAGACCCTCATTCTCTCCATTAAGGGTGTAAGATGGCTTAGACAAAAGTAAACATGGTAAAAGGATAAACTGGAGATAGTCATAATGATTAAATGTAAAATAATGATTTTACATTTAATCATTATGTAAAATAAATGTAAAATAAAATTTAAGTTAGCACCAGGGCTGGGGTGTAGCTCAGTGGTAAAGTGCTTGCTTAGCAAGCACAAGGCCCTGGGCTAGATTCCCAGCACCACCAAAAAAAAAAAAAAAAAAAAAAAAAAAAATAGCACCAGGAAAAATCAGAACTAGGAAAAAATAATAAAGAAAGAAAAAACAAAATATGCAGAACATCAGGCTTTTCAGAAATACTGTTGTTGACAACAACAGTAAAAAAAACTATCATAAGTTATATGAATCATATTGCCCTTTTAGGAGAAAACACAGAAATTTATCACTTGAAAACATTTTTGCATTCCCCCAACTCAATAGAAGAGCATTTCAGTTTTTCTCAAAATGAAAACATAAGTTTTCTCAAAATTAAATAAATTTAGTTTTATAAAAGCTACTATATTGTCCCTTTTTCTCACATTGTGTTATTGCAAAAAAAAAATTAAGAAAGTACTTTACACAAGGACATTTGGAAATATGACTAAAATACACACAGCAAAGGATTCATACACCTGCCTCTGTGGTACCCCTTGATAAAAACAAAGAACATGACATCTACACGTAACTTGATAAAGACAGCAGGATACACAGGAGAAGACAGAAGAGGGAACGGGGAGGAAGAGGGAAGTCCACATGAAATGGGTGAAGCAGGTAGATTTTTCTTGGTCCATCTGCATCCACAGAAAGAAGAGTTACAGAGTAATGGATGAACTACCCATCCTTCAAACTATAGCAGCTGGGCTTAGCAAAAGCTCAATAAAAGATAAAAAATAGACAGGCTGAGGTAGAAATTTTTGACAGGAACCCAAAGGTTACATAGTCTGTGGTGCAGGCCAAGGATGGATGCACAAAACTTGGACACAGTATGGATGACATTCTTTTATGAAATCACGGAGCTCCATGTCGGCCCAGAGGGCCCAGCAATAAAAGGCCACATATACAGTACACAAAAGAGAACCCACACAAGGCAGTTAATACTATTCACTCACATACATTTAGAGAAATGCAAACCAAAACACATTATCATTTAGCACCTGTAAGCTAAGCAAAAGTAAAGCATGGCTTTACAAATTCAATACTGTGTATATTTTATAGAAAGATAAATTCAAAATTTGTTAAGAGTTGAAATATCCCAGAATAAGGGAGGTAGATGAACTATGATATATTAATGTATCTGTGCAAAAAAAAGATTATGTGTGATCAATGTGAACAAAATAGAATGATACTTATGAAATGCCTAAGCAGAAAACCGTGCAAAGCGTATGGATCTATGTAAACTGATTACATGGACAAAATCATTGGTCAGACCACAGAAGTCAGCAGAAATTTACCACTTGAAGAGCTCCATCTGCCCAGGCTGGGGAAGATGCTCAGGAACTGCAGAAGCTGCATCTTCAGGATTTGCCCTGGACTGACCCCTCTGCGCTCAAATTTTACCTTCTCTTTGCCTGCTTCATGTCCAACCTCATCCCCAGCCACCCATGCCAAATTTTATCCTCCCACCTTTAGCTCTCACAATAAGCTGTGAGGTAGCTATTGATGACCATTATTAAGAAATGACTAAAAGAACAAATGGTTACAAACTGAAGCTCAGCAGAAGACTTGCTTTCAGGTCTTCCAAGATGAACAAGCTTCTTGCTTCACTGGTGCCCTTCACGGTTTACCTGGGCAGGGCTTCCTGGCTGACTGAGTAGGGAGGGGGACCAGAGGCCTGCCTTCTCCAGCCCTGGCCTCCTGTGTTCTCTGTTTTTCAAGGCCCTGTGAACACTCAGTAGCTGAGTTATCTAGAAGAAAGAAGAAAGGAATAAGCTTTCCAAAAATATTCTTTGTATTACTCTTTAAGTTTCATTTTATATTGGTAACCAGGTCTCAGACAAGACTCCTAATTCACTCCCAGGGTTTGGAGAGTTTGTGCCTTCTGAATTAAAACAGGTAATTGTTATATTAAAAATATAACAACAGCAAGCAGAAAGTCAGTATTCCATAGTGAGAAGAGTCCCAGTAAAAATGACCAGATGACAATAATAATAGGCACTACATCAGAAACAGGGTAGAAGGTCCCTTCTCTCCCTGAGAGTTCCCTAGACAGCCTGTGACACTGGTATTTCGGAGTCCCCCTTACTTTCAAATTCATAAAGTCTGCCACTAACATTCCGACATAAGAAAACTTCAGGATGTCTCAAAACTTAATTTTTGTTTTTGTTTTCACAAAAGAGCTGGGGAAGTTTCTCAGTGGTAGAGTACTTGTCTGGCATGATATTCAATCCCTAGTACTGGGGGAAAAAAAAGAAAGAAAGAAAGAAAACTGCACATTAAAAGCTTAGTACTGGTGGCTGGGTGGGGTGTGGCTCAGTGGTAAAGCACTTGCCTCCCACATGTGAGGCACTCCCACAATCCTCAGCACCACATAAAAGTAAATAAAGACACTGCATCCACGTACAACTAAAAAATATTTAAAAATAATATAAAAGCTTAGTACCTCTGACTTTGGCAATTAATTAATTACCTTTTCTCATCAACAATTCTAAACCCACCACTAACTGATTTTCAGCTATAAGCAAATTTAATAAAATAAATAAGCAAAACACATTATAGTTAAAAGAACATTTACACAGTAACAGGACTGAATGGCCTACAATGAAGTGTAACAATTATTACCGTTTAGAGTGAGGGGAATCACATGCAATTTTTATTTCTAGTTTGTGCTCCAAGTTTTTCTACAATGTGATTAAAATTGCTAAAAAATGAAAAAAAGCAGACCCTTTAAACCAATTCATAAAAGAAAGCCATCCCTATGTTATCCTCATCTTTCTCCCTCCCCATCTCCCAGCAAGTTGTTAAGACTGCTCCTGCCCCCAACTGGCCCAGGAGCTACTCTGTTCAAATACTATAAACTCAAAAGTCTTCTGAAACCCTTCAATATTGTCACTTGTCCACTGTCCTAAACTTTCTAACAACAAAGCTTCAATTAACATATGAAGTGGTTTGGTCCTCAGACTCACTTTCAAGTCACTGTTCTTGTTTCTTTACTGTGAAGATTTTGAAACCACCTCACCATTGACGGTTCTTGTCTGCCTCTGCTAGGCCTACCTTTGTTTTCAAGCATCTTGTGCAGCTCCATATGCTTGTAGGCAGAAATGATCTGAAAATTAACGACACTTGGAATACTCAGTCCTTGCTCCTGGAGCAACTTCAGGGCTGTAGCATGAATGAGCTGATGGGACCGTTTGCAGGTCTGCAGCTTGCACTCTCCCCTGACAAAGGCTTTGCACACGTGGAACTTGGTGCATTTATCCTTGAGGTTGCAGTAACCATACAGGGGATCCCCACCTTTGTTGTACAGCAAACAGACCTGGTACAGAAAGAAGGCAATACCTGAATATTAGTTCTCACCATATCTTTATTTACTTTGCAGTACTGGGAACAGAACCCAGGAGCACTTCATCACTGAACTACATTCCTTGCCCTTTTTTAAATTTTTTTTTTTACTTTATTTTTTTTAGTTGTAGTTGGACATACTACCTTTATTTTATTTATTTATATTTATGTGGTGCTGAGGATCGAACCCAGGGCCTCATACTTGCTAGGCGAGCACTCTATACTGAGCCACAATTCCAGCCCCCCATCCTTTTTATTTTATTTCAGGATGGGGTTTTGCTAAATTGCCCATGCTGGCCTTGAACTTGTGATCCTCCTGCCTTAGCCTGCTGAGGTGCTGGGATACAGGTATGTGCTACCACAACCCGCTATTGTATCTTTTTCAGCCAATAAACAACAGTTCCTCCTACAAAACTGGAGATTAAATGGTATCTTTTTTAAATTAATATTTTAATTGACACACAGTAATTGTACATATTACTATGTACCCTGTATTGGGGTGCAGTGTGGCATTTCAATACATGTGTACAATGTGTATTATACTATGTATAAAGATCAGATGAAGGTAGTTGCCATGTCTGTCACTCAAACATATGTTTTTTCTTTGTACTGGAAACATTCAAATTCAATTAGATATTCTGAAATATTCAATTAATTGTTGTCAACCATTGTTATCCTACAGTGCCATAGAACATTAGTAGGTTACTCTTGCACCCCTGGTCCCATCAACCATCCTTTCTCCATCTTTCCCTCCTTCACACTGTTCCTTCCCAGGTTCTGGTAACCACTATTGTATTCTCCACTTCTTTTTTTTTTTTAATATGTATATTTTTAGTTGTTGATGGACCTTTATTTTATTCATTTATTTATAAGCGGTGCTGAGAATGAAACCCAGTGCCTCACACATGCCAGGAAAGTGCTCTACCACTGAGCCACAAACCCAGCCTCTATTCCCCACTTCTTTGAGATCACCTTTAGTTTCCACTTGTAAATAAGAACATGTAGTATTTGTCTTTCTGCATCTGACTTACTTAACATAATGTCCTCCAGTTCTAACCATGTTGCTGCAAATGACAGTTCATTCTTTTTAGGACTGAATAATATTCCTGTGTGTGTGTGTGTGTGTGTGTGTGTGTCTTTATCTATTCATCCATCAATGGACACCTAGGTTGTTTCCATATCTTGGCTATTGCAATCAGTGCATAGCAAACATGCCATGCAGATGGCTCTTCAACATACTAATTTCAATGCCTCAATATATGGTAGTTAGATATTGTTTCTTCCTTGCTTGCTTGTTGAGGAACCTCTGTACTGTTTTCCTTAATGGTACATTAATCTATATTCCCACCTACAGTGTATTCCCCTTTTTCTGCATCCTCATCAGCATTTATTTTATTTTTTTATTTATTTTTAACAATAGCTATTCTAACCAGGGTGTGATATAGTGCTTTTGATTCGAAGTTCCCTGACGTAAATGGCATCTTCTGATTGTCAGCAGCTGTTAAGATCTTTGGTGAAGGGCTGAGGGACACCAGTGGAGCCCCGCCCTGGCCTCCCCCAGACAGTGTGCGCACTGGCTCTCTTACCCCCTCTCTTACTTTGGACCCTCAACTGACCTGCTCTCCCCCAAACCCTGTAGCCAATGAAGGACATACATGGAGGTACAAAAGCCTGGCCCCTTGCCCCCAGGCTAGAACAATTCTTCAGTGCAATTTTTATCCATGGCCCCACGATCAAGTCAGGGCCAGACTTCCCAGTGCTTGTAGCCTTTTTCCCTCTATATCCTGCTTCCCTTCCTCCCCACTGGTTTTTCCTAAAGAGCCCTCCCTCAATAAATCACAAGACCCGAATCCCCACTTCAGGTCTACTTCAATGAAACCCATCTCGACAGGTTGCACTACCATATGAGAGTCAGGCAGAGAGTGGGGGAGCACTGTTAATGATTACTTGGGGACAGCTAACGTGAACTGGTCTGCTCCAGGCAAACCAAGGACATACTCTTGGGGAGCTTTATAACAATGGATCAGGCTATCAGCTCTGAAATGACCAATCAGACTTCACCTCACACACACAAAAAGATGGCAAGATGTTATATGATCCTCTATGTGATACAACAAGAAATACCATTATGAAAGTAAGTCTGACATTCCAAGACACCCCTCCACTCCCAGGCAAACTGGAATGTTAAGTTACCCTAATAATGCACCACCTATAAAAATATTCTTGCTATAAAAAACAAATCAAACCCAAATCCCATCAAACCTCCAGTTCTATTAGTTTACCATATATTCAAGAAATAGAGGAGCATGTTAAATGGTACAACAGGAACACTACCAATCAAGCTAAAACATGGGTAATTTTACAGGACATACATAACCTGCTTTAAAACAAAAGAGCATCCCAATCTACAATTGTGGTGCCAATTTTCTAAAATGAACTTATAATTTTAATGCAATTTTGACCCTCTTAGAGTCAAAGAGTTCCTAGAAAATAGTTTTAGGGGGCTGAGGATGTGGCTCAAGCGGTAGCACGCTCACCTGGCATGCGCAGGGCACTGGGTTTGATCCTCAGAACTACATAAAAAAAATAAATAAAGATGTTGTGTCCACCAAAAACTAAAAAATAAATATTAAAAAATTCTCTCTCTCTCTCTCTCTCTCTCTCTCTCTCTCTCTCTCTCTCTCTCTCTCTGTCTCTCTCTCTCTCTAAAAAAGAAAATAGTTTTAGGAATTTAACTGATTCTAAACTTTATCAGAAAAAGGAAACAAGAATTGATTAAACAGGGGCTGGAGATATGGCTCAAGTAGTAGCACGCTCGCCTGGCATGCGTGAGGCACTGGGTTCGATCCTCAGAACCACATAAAAATAAAATAAAGATATTGTTAAAAAAAAAAAAGAATTGATTAAACAAACAAAAAACTGAGAAAGAAGAGTAATGGGTATAGAGACTTGGATTATCATATATTAAAATATATTATAAACTATTTTAAATAGGAGGATGCTGGTTCAATAATGTACAGAAGATCAAGGAAAATAGACCCAGACCTAGTCCAAATATTAGAACAATCTGTTCCTTAAAGATGTGTTGGAACTTGGGGGGAGAATGGGGAGATGCAGGTGAAGGGGACTGAAGTTTCAGTTAGGATGAATCCATTCTGGAGCCCTAAGGTACAGCATGGTGTCTAGAGTTCAAAATAACATATTCTATGCTTATAAACTATTAAGACAGTAGATCTTAAAAATCCTCATCACTGGGCTGGAGTTGTGGCTCAGTGGTAGAGCACTTGTCTGGCATGTGTGAGGCCCTGGGTTCAATCCTCAGCACCACATATAAATAAATAAATAAATAAATAAATAAAATTTCAAAAAATCTGCTTTTAAAAAAAATCCTCATCACTCAAAATTTTAAAAAAGATGACTTTACGAAGTGATGATATGTTAATTAGCAGGATTATGTTAATTATGTCACATGTAAGCATATGTCAAAATATCTCACTGTATGCCATAAATACATAATTTTTATTTTTCAATTATGCTTAAGATGCAAAAAAAAATTGATAGAAATCAATGATAAAGCTATGTAAGCCTGATGTTTTCTTATAGAAAACTTATACTTCAGGGTTTGTTTAGTGCTTTTATTTTTTAAAAAAAAATATAAGGCTCTTTTGGCTTTCCATTTCTTCTTGAATCAATTTTGGTTTGCCCTATGTCTCTAGAAATGTGTCCATTTCATCTAAATTTTCAAATGAGCTAGCATGATATTTCACATACTATCCCCCACTGTCTTTTTTCTTGTGTGCTGTGTCTGGATCCTGCGCTGTACCTTAGGAGAGCAGTGAAAGGAATCAACCAGGCACCTTCATACAAAAGACAGGAGGCATCATTCTCACTTCATCCCCTGTGCTTGTCTGTGGCCCCTGATGTCTAAGTGGCCACACACACCTCTAGGTCCAACTTTGGGCCAAGGGCAGCCTCCCACTATAAGGGCTAAAAGAACACTGAAGCAGTCTAATAGGACAAGATGAGGCTGGGCCCAGGTCATCTAGGAAGAGCCACTGCTATGATTTCCATCTGAGGTATCCCCCAGAAGCCCATGTGTGAGACAATGCAAGAAAGTTTAGAGGTGAAATGAATGGGTTGTGAGAGTCTAAACCTAATCAGATTATTAATCCCCTGCTAGGGATTAACTGGATGCCCACTGTAGGCAGGTAGGATGTGGCTGGAGGAGGTGGGTCCTTGGTGGCATGCCTATGGGCTCTATATTTTGTCCTTGTTGGGCAAAGTGAAGCTCTCTGTTTCCTGATCTGCCAGTCCTAAGCCACTTTCCTCCATACAGTCTTCTGCCACGATACTCTGCCTGACCCCAAGCCCCCAAGGAATGGAGATGGCCTTCTATGGATTGAGACCTCTGAACTGTGAGCCCCAAAATAAATTTCTACATTTGTTCTTGTCAGGTCTTTTAGTAACACCAACAAAAAAAAGCTAACATAGCCATAAAGAAAAAGATTCAATGAGCTTAACAATATAAAACCATTAAACTTCTCTCTCTCTTCCCCCTCTCCTCTTCTGCTCTCCTCTCCTCTCTCTCTCTCCCTCTCACCCTCTCTTCCCCCTCTCCTCTCTTTTCTCTCTCTCTCTCTCTCTCTCTCTCTCTCTCTCTCTCTCTCTTTCCCTCTCTCTCTCTCCCCCCCCTTCTCTTCTGCAACTGGCCGCTACGGTCCTGCTAATAAAATCTCGGACAGGTAAACAGTTGTTTTTTTAAAAAAAAAAAAAAAAAAAGAAAGAAAGAAAAGCGCATTAAACTTCTGCTAATCAAGAAATACTGTGAAATTAAAGGGCAAACAGCAGCTGTACTGCTCCTTCCCTCTAATAGAGAAAGGTCTGTTCCCAGCTTCACAGTTGATGCCACCTTTCAACCCTTCCTGTCAGTAATCTGCGCCAGCTTCTGGGTGAATCTACTTTCTGTAACATAGAGGGATGCACCTGGCTCACAGAAAACCTGCTGCAAAGGTTTCAGGCATTTAAAATGAGATGGATGCCAAGAAGAAACCTTGCTTCCTAAGATCCCCTCCAGGACTGCCTTGGGTAGAGATTCGAATGTACTGGAGGGAGGCCTCTGCCATCTTCTGCACCAAAAGCTCCAGCTCACATGTTCTACCTCACAACTTTCTTTCCCTTTGGACCCTGTCATACCCTAGGATCATCCTGGGCTGGGGATATAGCTCCGTTGGTGGAGTGCTTGTCTTGCATGTACAAGGCCCTGGGTTCAATCCCCACCACACACACACAAACACACACACACACAAAAAAAAAAAAAAAAAACGAAAACAAAAAACAGCACCATCCTGAATGGTGGTCTCCTCACTCCCCCACCTTCTTCCCACCCTTTTCTGGCCACATGAAAAAGTCTATGATAGAATCATGGTGCCAGGTTACAAAATTCTACTTTTAATTGGTGGTCTCATAATATTTTCTCTTGGGATTCTCACTATTTTGTTGAAAACAATCCTTTATGTATGGCTAAACAGAAACACACATGCGAATTTTGCCATTATAGGAATTAGAAAGAGTCCTTTTAAGAATCCGAAACTAAATCATACTACTTCAGAGCTATTACGCTACAAAGCCAGAGAAGGCAATGAACTCCATGGCCACTCACCTCTGGCAAAAGGCAGGGGTCATTCTGCAAAAGCAGGATCCGAAGCTGGGCTTCATTGAGGCCAAAAATCCCGTGGTTTTTCAGGACTTGGATGTTGACAGGTGTGTGGATATCATGAGAAAGGGTACAGGTAGACCTGGGGAAACACAAAGCTCTGGGTCAGAAGCCCAGGTGAGGAAGGGCCAGTGGGTGGGATTCTTGCCTGAGACAACTTTCAACTTCAGTGGGTCCAACAATTTCCCAGGCACTGATTGATAATAAGAAAGTTGGGTTGAAACTACTCCCTTCCCAGGGTCATTTTCTTCTTCATTAAGGATGCTTTCCAGCCAAGTGTACCTCCCCCAGTCACCTCCCTGGACAGGCTGCACATCTGTTCTGCCCATGACGGCACTTGGCCTTCCCCACCCAGAGAGGGACCGTCTCCCACTGTCTACTAACGTTAGAAAGAAAGCGCCTCCACGTAAACTGGGGGTGAGGGTGCGGCGAGAATGCACCACGAAAGAGCTCCAAACTCCCGCTGGGGGGGTGCGGAGGGTGGGTCCTCACTCACAGCCTCCAGCCCTGTTTCCGGGGAGGGGGTGGGTCAGGCCAGACCAGGATTTTAAAGCCCGAGAGCACAGACCCGCTCCTGTAAAACGGTAGTTAGTGGGGAGTGGGCGCAAAAGGCCCATGGATCTCACGGGATCCTCAGATGTCCCCTGGAGGCCACTTTGAGGGGGGTCAACTCAAAAGTTCCTGCACGATTCAACCCAGGCGCGTGGCGAAGGCACCTTGGCAGGACAGCATTTGGGGGGCGCGGGCGACTGAGGACTCTGGGCCGAGGGACCTCCCGCTTCCCCCCCGCATCCAGCCGGGAGCGCAGACGAGGCCTCCCCGGAGGTCGCCATCCCACCCCGCGCGCGCTCGACGAGGACCCGCCTCCACCATACTCTGGGCTCCGGCTTCCCGCTGGACCTCAGACCAAGGCCCTCGCCCCGCGCCCTCCTCCCGGCCCCCGGCGCCTTCCCCTCACCAGCAGTCGCGGTGGGGGCACTTGCCCAGCATGTGCCGTCGGCAGAAGTGCAGCTGGTCGCAGGCCTGGCACTCCCCGCGCTGGTAGCGGGCGCAGAGGCGCGCGGAGGACACGGCCACCACCCTCCAGGCCGAGGCGCCGCCGCCGCTGCCCGCGCCGCCCGCGCCCGCCGCCGCCTCCGCCTCGGCGTCCCAGAGGCCCTCCTTCATCTCCACCTCCTGCAGCAGGAAGCGCTCGGGCCCGGCCCGCTGCAGCACGTCCCGGAGCTTCGCCTCCGACAGCTCCACGTGGCCGCGCAGGTCCTGCAGGAACATGCGGCCGCCGTTGGCGCACAGCACCTTGGTGAGGAAGGAGCACACCGTGAGGTCCGCCATGGCCGGCGGCCGCGTCCCTGTGCGCGCCGCGCGAAACCCGAGGAGGCCAGACTCCTCCCAGTCACGTCCACGGTTTCCAGCCACATTCCAGGGACCGGCCTGGGAAAGGAAGGGCGAGGGCAGCCCCGGAGGGTGAGAGGACGGCCCAGGTTCCCGATGTCTGCTGGGCACGGATTCAAGAAGGGATGGACGCTTATTGAATGTCTGTCCTGTCCTGGCACCATTCAGGGTGAGTCCTTGTCACAAAAGAGACAGGCAAACCAGAGCTTTGCGAGTAAAACTAGTAGGGGCTGCAAAGCAGATGAAATAGGTAAGGCGGTAGGAGGTGAATGGCTGGGCTGCTTTAGGTCCTTGGTAGGGGACCGTCGCCAAGGAGGTGGCCGCAAGCCACAGGTGGCTGCAGAGCACTAGAAATGTGGCCAGTCCCAGCTGAGATGCGATGGGTGAAATACACACACTGGATTTGGAAGATTTCAGATAAACAAAGAATGTAAAATAGCTCAATATCTTTATATGAATCACAGGTTAAAAGGATACTACTTTGGATATGTTCCATTAAATAAAATGTAAAGACAGTTGCATCCGTTTCCTTTACTTTTCTAATGTAGCTATGAGGAAACTTTACACACGTGGAATGCGTCTTCCCTTGGACAGCACTGATCTAGATCAGTACATTTATAATGCATCTAAACTTTTTGCCCAATATGCCATTTAACAAACATTTATGGAGCTGAATCCTAACGCAGAGACAGAGTACAAAGATGAATAAAGGTAAGGGGGACACAGCCAGTCTACTTGCTGTCTCCGTGGTGCTTTTGAGTATGTAATGAGTTGATGTCATGTAATGTAAAAAACTAGAGGAAGGCAGCTGGCCTCATGCTGTAAAACTTTTCTCTGCCCTGTTCCGAAATTTGGACTTAGATCCTGAAGTCTTTGGAAAACCATTGAAAGAAGCATTTTTCAGCTGGGGAATGAAGTGGTCTCTCTGCCTGTACGTTTGCATAGGTGTGTCCTTTGTGTCATTCAGTTCTGGTTTTTAATGTGTTCTTTTCAAAAATGCCTTTCTTGACCTCCCAATCTAAAATAGGTCTCCAGTCTACATGAAACATATTTTTCTTCTTTCTTGTTTATTTCTGTATTTGCAGAATTTATGCTTTTGAAAGCAGGAATCCTCTTTGTCTTGTTCATTATTATATCCCCACCACCTAAAAGACTGTCTGGCATATTGTAAGACAGGTATTTATTTATCTATTTTTTTCATAATTTTTTTTTAGTTGTAGATGGACACAATACCTTTATTTATTTATATGTGGAGCTGAGGATTGAACCCAGTGCCCTATGTGTTCAAGGTAAGCACTCTACCACTGAGCCACAACCCCAGCCCCTATTTATCTAATTTTATGCATGCATGCATGCATGCATGCTGGGGTCAGACCCATCACCTTGTGTGTGCTAAACAAGCGTTTTATCGTTGAGCTACACCCCCAGCCTAGGACAGATGTTTTAGAAAGACCTCTGGAAACAATAAGAAGACCAGATTTTAAAAAAGCAAGACAAGGTAGGGAATAACAAGAGAAAAGGCTTTAAAAGACCCTCAACCCAGAGCTGGGGTTGTGGCTCAGTGGCAGTGCACTTACCTAGCACACATGAGGCATGAGGCACTGGGTTCAATACTCAGCACCACATAAAAATCAATGAATAAATAAAATAAAGGTATTGTGTCCATCTACAAAAAATATATACTTTTTTTTTAAAAAGAGAGACTGTCAACCCAGTTTTTATTGAGTTTTGTTTGCAGTGGACAATACAAGGTAAGGTTCTCAATACACACACAAACACACACACACACACACACACACACACACACCTTAAGGGAGATGAGAAGGGAAGGATATAGATTTGAGTGACATCATAGTGACTGAAGCTGTGAGAACTATGGGAGGGTAAGATCTTGGGGAATACCACCATTAAAGAAGCAGGTAGAGGAAGAGAAAAATCAGAATAAAAATGGTAATAGCTTGTGTCCTTTTGGCACTCAACATTTTTTACCAGGATTCCCTGCCTAGGGTCTTTTTCCAGCCAAAGGAGCGAGCTTGCTGGCAATAGACAGGCTGGAATCCCTGAGGTTCAACAGGGATTTTAGGGAATTGGCAGTGTGGGGACGCACCTGGGCCCAGAGTATATATGAGGACTATTTTAAACTAAAGATATTTGAGATTCAACAGATACAGAAAGAAATCTTGTTGGAGCTCTCCTTATCTCACTGAAAGCAGAAGTTTCTGAAAGTGAGCTTATATGGATCCCCTCTCTGTGGGACTTTTATGGAAGCAAAGAAAGAAAGGGAGAAAACCCTCCCACACTTAATAAACAAGCATTATCCCAAACTTTTCTCCATTCTGTTACCCTGGAAACCCAACTGCTCTTCCCATAGAAACCATTTTGCCCTCCTTTCTCCTCTTTAACTGGTGTTTTTGTTTTGTTTTGTTCTGGTACAGGGGCCTGAACCCAGGAGTGCTGTTTATATTTTACTTAGAGACAGGGTCTTGCTAAGTTGCTTAGGGCCTTGCTAAATGGCTGAGGCTGGCTTTGAACTCTGGATCCTCCTGCCTGGGCCTCACACTGAGCTCCTCTTCAACTATTTAGAAGCCCCTTTTGGGTGCTCCATATGCACATGAATAAACTTTGATGGTTTTTTTTTTTTTTCCTATTGTCAGTTAATTTTACACCTAAGAGGGGACAGATATCCCAGCTCATCATTCTTCCATGGAACAATTTGGAAGTGTATATTTCATAACCTCCCAGGTTCTTCAGTGGAATTGAGCGCCCTACCCTTGGCCATAACCTGCCTGTTACTGCAGCCTGCACCATCTGCCTTCCTTTCCCTGCTTCCTCTTACCAGTGTTCCTGGGACCAACTTCCACATCAACTGCTTGCTTTCAATCTTTCTCTCTTTGCTTGGGGTGGGTGGGGGAACCCAGCCTAAGTTATAAGCTGAGAAGAGTGATTAGAGGAAAGTGTAAGTCATGTGTAGACACAAAGAGAAGACAGGTGAAGGAGAAAGTGGTCAGCAAGGGAGTCTTGCTATAAGGGCAAAAGCAAGTTTATTTCAGACATTTGGCAAGTGCTATTCCACTGAGCTGTCATCCCCAACCTAATAACAGCATACTTCTGTAGATTAAAAATGAATGGGGAAATCCAAAACATAAATTTTTTTTTTTTTTTTTGCCATGCTGGGAATTGAACCCAGGGACTTATACATGCCAGCTAGGCAAGCCCTTCACCACTGAGCCTCTTTTAGGTTTTGCCAAGTAGAGGAGCAGAAGGTTAAAGGTTCTGGGTGATTAACTGAAATTAATTGGGTATTAATGGAAAGGGGTCAGGGGTTGAATAATGGACTCACGGCTAAATAAGGACAGAAATGAAGATGGGAAGGGGCTGAATGTGTGGAGAAGGTAGACACAGGGGTGGGAGGAGGACTGAAAGGGCAAGCTATGATCAGGGATGGAAAACAGTTTAGAATTTCAGAGAGAGCAGTTCTAGAGTGATTCTGACTAATGGCAGTGGGGTTATGGATGTGGGTGCCCTGATAGATCGAGGAGGAAGACAGAGAGGGTGGAGACCGATAGGCTGGGGCTGTTGAGTGGATCATTCACAGGAATGTTGAGAGAAGATGGGGGATTGGGAGCAGAGAAGACTGTGAGCCAGAAAAAATGTGGAGGAGAGACCAGCAGATGTACAGGGAGAGGGTAGAGAGGTGAGAGGAAGAGGGAGACCTCCTGCAGAGGCAGCACCGTAGCACACCTCATCTGTGGGCTCTGCAGCTGGCTTCCTTCGCTGTGACACCTTGCACAAGTTATTCGAGCCTCAGCAGAGGTACAGATCCAGGAGCCCCAAATGTGTGGTATTAGGAGTCAGCCTCCCATTATTGTAACAAATGATTGAGAAAAATCAACTTAAAAAGAGAAAAGGTTTGATTTAAGGCTGAATTTGGGGGGTTCCAGTCCATGACCAACGGGTCCTGTGGCAACACAGTACATCATGGTGGGAGCAGGTGATGGAGTAAGTTGCTCACCTTGAAGTGACTGAGAAACAGGGTGAACAGGACCAGCATGGGGAACAAGTCCACCAGTGACCTAAAACCTCCCAGTGTGCCCCGCCTCTTAAAAGATTTCCACCACCTCCCAGAAGTGCCACAAGGAAGATCAAACCACTCACACACAGGCCTCTGGGGGACATTCCAGACTCCATCTGTAGCATGTACCACCCCTGAAGTCTGGGAATAAAAAAGGTGATTCCTGGGGAAAGGCACAGAGGGAAACAAACCATCCTAGTCGACTACAGAGGTATGGAAAAGAGAAGCAGGAGGTTGAGATTGGGGATGGCCTTGCAGGCTTGGAGCTTGAGCATGTAAGCAGGTCCTTGAAAGTTCCCTCCACTGGATTCTGTGTCCTCCACGGGATCCTGAAGCTCATGCTTAAGCTGATGGCACTTCCAGGCACACTACTGGAGCAGAGGTTCTCATCATTCACTCCAGGGACCACACTGATACTGCTGACATAAATCCATCCCCTCTGCCCTTCCTGTTGGAAATGAAACCTGCCCGTTATCCCTCATACTTTTTCAAAGCCACGTCCTGGAGCATAGCCCCAGAGGCCCTAACCACACACTTCCTGCTGGGCATTCATTGTCTTTCCTGATAGCTGTCCAGCTAGGAGCAGGAAGTGGTTGCTATTTAGCTTTGCTTCCACCAAATGCCGGCTGAGGAGTCCACCCCAGAAACTAGATAATTGCAGATTTTATTGTGAGCATGCTATGACAAAGTAAATAAACACAGGGAAAAACAAAAAACCTTCAGATATCTGCTCTTTCTTGGTTCCGCAGTATTTTTGTGTATTTGAATGTGGGTGCCTTTACAGCAAAGGGTTTGGATTCAATCCCCCATGCTGCACAAATAAAAGAGCAGAGAAGGGTTTTTGAATTCTGCTGATGATCAGTTACTGTTAAACTTCTGTGCCTCAGCCTGGCCCTCCTGCCCCTCAGCCTAGCCCTGCTGTCCCTGAGGTGCCAGAGGAGGAAAGGTATAAAAGTTATGTTCCCAGCTTCCAGCCCTTCCCTCCCAACCAACAGTGGGCTTTTCCACCACACCTCTTGCCATGCCCTGGCAGCAGGTTCCTAGGTCAGAGCCCCAGAGTGATAACCTGGAAGGGATATGTCACCTCTTGCCCCCACCCCACCCCTTTGAATAGACTAGTGTCTAAAATTGCCTTTTTGGAAATACCCCCCACACACACACACACACCAAAAAAAAAAAAAAAAAAGCAACAGAACAAAATTATTCTTTTGTTTTTATTACATAGTCTCAAATTAAGCATACAAGAACAAAAAGCAGTATTACTCAACTACTATAACATAAATAGTTGAGCTTATTTATTCATTAAAAATCTATCTAGCGTATCAATATATCAAACACCCGGCTAGGCTGGGCATCAGTGGTAGCAAAACAAATTAAGACGGGTCGACTCAGCCCTTGGGGAGCTTACAATCTATCGCAGGAAGCAGACAGTCTCAAATTCCATAGATGCCAAAAATGAATATATCAATACACAAAGTATTCTAAAACCTCGGGGGAGAGGAGCAAGGATGTGACCTATAGGGCTCTTTCCTGGTGGAGGTAACAGTTGAGTGAATCTAGGTCAGTGGAATGTGATGAGTAGTAGTTGGCTTCATGATAATTGGGGACTATAAGCGGCACTGAGTAGATGCAGTCGGGGTAACAGATGTCCTTCAGTGTGTGGGTTTGTCCCACACATTGAATAACTATTCTGCACCCTGTACGACTTGTCTAATGTCCTGCTGGACATTTATGTAGGACCTACAGCTTGTCTGAGAGAAAAGAATCCATGTTTCCTCTGAGACAATCTGCAACTTGTCTTGTCCTATTATCCTTACTTCAATGAAGGTAATTTCGCCCTTTCCTTTATCATAGACAGATAAGGTAGATGGTCTGTTATGACTCACCCTAATACTGGTCCACATTCTATTGTCACCCATAATGCTGATCTTTCACTTTCCTGTACTTCTTTACAGGAAGTAGCCCCTAGCTAACTCTTAAGTAGTCATGCCTGAGCATTTACATATTGAAATTCACCTTATTTTCATTATAAATTTCTAATTTTCTATATCCAATAGTAGAATTGAGCCATCAAGTTAATATATGAAGAAATTCCTGTGTGTAAGTATGTTGCATTATCTATAAATCATCTCAGGACAGCCAAGGGGATGTTGCAAAACATTGGTTCTGAAAAAGGGTGAACAAGTATGATAGAATAAGTGGTTGCTATGATACAGGCTGGTGGGGCGCTACTGGCAACCAGCACATGAGAACCAAGTATGCTGAGCATCTTGCAATACGATGGACAATTTCTCACAGTGAGAAATTATCAGAAACCCCATACGGATTTTGAATGTCTAATGTCTCGCTAGACATTCACATATAAAATCTACAGCTCGTCTGTAAGAATATCATATTCTCTGTTTCAACAATCTGAAAATTTTCTTGCATAGCCTTTCTCTTTCTATGAAGGTTATTTCATTCTCCTATCACATACACACAAGTGTTATCACATGCAAGTAAGTTGTTGTATCACTAGTTTTTATTCTAACTCACGTCTCTGTTTTTTCAATTTTTCCATGCTTCTTTGTATGCCATAGCTTCTGATCTACTTTCAAGCTCAAATTTATTTGTTATAAGTAGAAATGAGCATGTGATTACTTCATTATGCCTCCTAGAACTGTAAGGTTGTGCCCAAATTATGGGCATTGTTTGCCTTTTATATTAATAGTAATATTACTTAAATTTTACTGTATTTCCAGATTGTGTGTAGGTAGAATATATTACCACTGAAATGTATTTTGAAGACAACAAAATAGATGTTGCAAAGTACTTATCTTTTTTTGTTGTTGTGGTTAAAGGCAAAAGTACTCGCTAGGAACCACTGAACTAGATGAAGAGGGCACCAAAGAAATGTGTAGGAGCCAGGATGTCTCACGTAGAAGAAATAAATGATAGGAGGGTAGGGAAGGGAGGATCGCATGGGGCCATGATCGTGCTTTTGAATTTCATCCTAAAGGTAAAGATCAGATTTGTGTTTGGAAAGAAAATCACTAAGTAAATATTTTTAAAATATGGCCAATCTTGCTGCTAAGTGGAGAACAACTTAGAAGCGGACCAAGGGATATTAAAGAGGTAAAATGGGACTTGGGGAAGACTTGGATATGTTGTGGGAGGGACAGCAAGAGTCGAGGATAGCCCCTGGAATTCCCCATGGGTAGATGGGATCCAGTGACACTGTTGACTTGGGGAGGACTGTATTCCTGTGAGGGAGGCAGATGGGCATGTGCAGCTGGAGATGCCTGTAAAATAGCCGACTAGAGCTGCCTAATGGGCATGGGGAAAGAGCTGGATAAAGGGCACCTCGACAGCACAAGGGTCAAGGTCAAGACAGGAACTCTAAGTGACTATATTTAGAGTGCCCATTCAAAATCACGATCAGAGTGAATGAAAACAACCGCTCGTGCGAAGCCTTACAGAAAATAACCCTATTGTTAAAAAAAAAACAAAAAACAAAAAACTACATGTTATGAGTGGAAACACTTAAACCAAGCAATTATGAAGCTTTTTATACTAATCTAAAACTTAATATGAAATTTTGGCAACTGATATAGAATGTTGACAAAGGAAAATTGGAAGGGAAAAAAAAAACTCACTCAAAATAAGGAAGGAAGATATTGGTCCAGGCACCTCAAATGCTCTAAAAATGGACTATACTACAGTACAATTCACTATTTTTATAAAAAGAAGCCCCAGCAGGCACAAGGTCCCTGCTTGGGACTTTATTCTCTTTGTTCAGATTCTGTGCTCACCAATAAACACATCTCATCTCATAAGAGGTCCATCCTTAGGAATGTCCTGCTCCTAATTCCTTGGTGACTCTCAACTCCAGCAAACGACTACAATAGCACTCAGATTCATCATTCCTAGTTATGTGAATATGATTACTGCAGTCCTTCTAAAATACAGACATCTTCATGAAAGCCTGGCATGCAAAATACCTTCTCTGTAATCACATTAGTTAGAACATAAAGGTCTACTTGGTCCTCACTATATAAAGAGCCCAAATGGGCTTTGAGCTCTAGTTGCTTGCTTTTTTCTGAGACATACTTGATGGCTCTTATTTATTGCATCCCAGAATCTTATTATGGAGTCTGCCTTCTGAATACAGGCAGAGACAGATAAACGTGTCCCCAAATTAGTTTCATCACATGGTAGGGTATAGTACTGCGGTTATGTCTATAAAAGCATTTATATTTAATTTCCCCCCCTCAGTGTGTCCCTAGGCACTTTTCCAGCAGCTGTTCATAATCTTCCACCCAAGGCTGTAATGTCCTATGTGCTTATTTGCATAGGTATTATTAGATTTCTCTCAAATTTCCCAAATTAATTTTCTTTTAATTTAACCAAAACGTAACCGTGCTATACGTAAAACTCAAAGCAATGAGAGAGATTAATATAACTGTAGAAAATTTAGAAATGAGCCTTGACAGCTAAGACAATGCAAACTTTCTAGCATGCTGGAAGCATTTCGAGAGCTATAAAAAATGCCACTACTTGGCTGTCACCCCTGGAAAGAGTGATTTTATCAGAATGAGGCGCATCGGAATTTTTTTGCAGCAAAATTTGGGTACCACTGAATTAAGACATTAGGTAACTTGATAAGAAAATATTAAAGTCTAACTATAACCGGGACAAGTTGGTCCCACATGTGAACAGAATTGGTGTGCATCCTTCCTAACAAATCACGCAGGCTTTATCCATCTCAGTGTATTCAATCACATATGCTGGGTACATCTGATCCTTATGAAAGATGACAAAAACGGAGGGATTCACAGTGTTATCCACACAGCTGTCACTGCGTGGAGGAGGCATCCTATACGTCATTCTTCCCTCGGCAACATTTCCAACCAGGACTCGGGCTACAAACATAACCAGGCTTTTAACATCATCCTGGCAATTTTTATGGGAAGAGAAGGCTTCTTTTGCAAAGTGATTTCCTAGAAATAATCAGAAAAAGTTTTGAGAATTATTATGAAGAAGGTACATAGTATATAAAGAAAGGATTTTTTACACAGAATCAGATGATTGGGTGGACTAAGCATATGTCAACAGTATCTTACTGATCTATAAACCCACCTTTGTAAAGAAGGGTAGAAAAAAAGCCACTTAAACAAATATTTATGACATGAGTATCCTTAGATAACAGCACCCCCCTGAAATAACGGGGAAACATCTGCTATGGATGAGGCTCACAGTGATAGGGAGAGCCAGTAGGTGCAATGACCATATGGTGACAGCACAGGAATCCCATCCAAGCAACTCACACAGGGCGAGTTGGACGAATTAATTTGGAACCCATGAGCCAGAGATCCAGTCCACATGCCATACATTTTTAGGAACAAAGGTCAATTACTACTGATAGATAGGTCTTGGAAAGTGTCCAAAGAAGGGCAAGAAATTAGCCCTGACAAAGATTTCCAAAGAAAGCTGATGCATCATCCTAACTTTAGAACACCCCAGATGACCACGGAGATTTCCATACCCAGCAGATCAACAATTTCCTGACAAGAGAAAATTTCCTATTTTCATTTTATGAAAATTTTTAGAAAATTTCCTATTTCATTTCTTTTTCTGCCATTTTAGCTGGGTGACTCCCAGAAAGAACAGAAGATGTCAGGAGCAAGGCTAAGGCCCCTCACTCAATCTCCAAGTCAACTGAACCATTCTAATCTGTGCATTTAAGGCTACTGTGAGCTTATTTTCTATGATAACTAAAGCCTGGACATGCTATAAAAACAATAACATACACCTCTTACTAGAAGCACTTAGAAAGTCTGATTATGACTCTACTAGTTAGCATCTCTGTTCCAGCACACACCTTTTCCATATTTGATTTCATGAAGTCCATGCACAGACCAGTTGAAATTATAAGAACAAATATAATCCACATTGGTACGGCTTGTTGCATAAAACAGCAATTTTTCTTCTGTCTGCATCTCCGATTTCTTCCTAATATTGGAAATGACAAGACTTAACACCAAGAACATTCCTCTCCCAGTCTATTTCACAACATTAATCCCAACTGAAGTCTAATCATTTAAATTTCATTCCATTCCATTTCAAAATGGAAAACTTAGGCAGTGGCTATAAAATGATAAATTTATGAAGACATTTAAAGAATAGACTTATAGAATCATTAAACTGTAAAATTGGAAAGCTGAGATTTTTAGGCAATGAAAAAAAAAAAAACCGAGACCAAATATTAGAGTAGTTATGTGACTACTAAATTAAACCAGCAAATATACATTTTGTCAGATCAGAACCAATCCTTCCAAATTCTATGGAAAGCAGTATGATCACATGGCCACCAACCTTTCAAAATTCTTCTCGAGCTCTTGGTTATGGATCTTCTTTATCCTTTCAATCTTGAAATTTTTCATGGAAGCTTTAAAATAGTCACTTATGTTGGCATATTCTGCGCTTAGGCTATCGAGCTCCTCCAACTAAAAAAAAATTTTTTTAAATATATTAATGTGAAGCAGGAAACATTGGAAGCATGGTACATCTATGGGTGTGGCCCCGGTGCAATAAGGGTCATTGCCAGTTCCCAACAGCTGGGGGATAGCCTGGATCAGGGGGTTCATTCCAGGTGTGGACACCCAACTAGACAGTGGGCCTAACGGTTCAGGTGACTTCAGGCCAACTAAGCACTATACCCAAGGACAACGGGATGTCCCTGGCACTGATTTAGCCTAGTGGCTTTACAAGTCCCTTGCTTAAAGCTTCAAACCAATGCAGTGACAGAGGAATTGAAGGAATCCAGGCAAATTCTTCAGCGCCAGGGCTGAAGCCAAACATGGAGGCTCAAGTCTAGGAACAGTCTCTCCCCTATCAGGCTAGTGGCAGAGTGAAGCCCACTGAGCCAAGTCATTTGTATTCTCTGAGCTGGTCTTCTCATCTGTACAATAGAGGTATTAATGTCCACCTCACAGATTGTTGTCAGGAGCTGCTCAGATACCATCCTGGGTGGCCAAGCCCCCAAAATGATGAGGCTCCCAAGGAGGCTAGTTGTCCTCTGGGAAAGTGACACGGTCACATTTAGATGTCTGTCTTTGAATCTTGACCCCAGAGTTTTATGGAAGCAATTCATTCATTCAAATCAACAAACACACATGGTGGTAGCAAACTATTTTCTCCCACCTTTAAAGGATTCACCCACCAATCAAGTAAAAAGCAAGTACCTTATATTTACTTGGAGGGTGGGAGCCAAGGTCCGGCTGAGGAAGCGATTTCGAGGACATGGTCAAAGCCTCTGCTGCAGTCTGTGCCACCTGATGGCTATAAATCGAGAATGAAAATTCACTTGGCTTTACGTTTCTCATGTCCAAGTGACTGGCTTGCTTTCTTTCTTCCTTTTTTGTGGTTATTTATTTGAAAAATAACATTTCAAAAAACAGCTTATTGGGATAGGGATGTGGCTCAAGAAGTAGCACGATCGCCTGGCATGGGGGGGGGGGGGCGGGGAGGCTGGATTCGATCCTCAGCACCACATAAGAAAATGAAATAAAGATGTTGTGTCCACCGAAAACTAAAAAATATTAAGAAATTCTCTCCTCTCTCTCTCTCTCTTTAAAAACAAAAAACAAAAAACAGCTTATTCTTTTTTAAATATTTTTTAGTTGCAGATGGACACAATACCTTTATTTCATTTGTTTATTTTAATGTGGTGCAGGGGATTGAACCCAGTGCCTCACACACACTAGGGCAAGCGCTCTACCACTTAGCCACAAACCCATCGCTCAACCTTATTCTTTTTTGTTTGTCTGTTTGTTTTAGGTGGGCACAATATCTTTATTTATTTAAATGTGGTGCTGAGGATCGAACCCAGTGCCTCGTGCATCGCAAGCCAGCACGCTACCATTTGAGCCACATCCCCTGCCTTCAACCTTATTCTTAAATGAAAACTCTTCTGAGATTAAAAGACCATTTTCAACTAATAACACATTTACTTTCTTTCCTTTGCAGAACTGAGGATGGAATCCAGGGCTTCCTGAATATTGGGCAAGAGAGGTCTACCACTGAGCTACATCTCCAGCCCAGATCAAAATGTTTGATAATTAGACTTACAAAGATTTGAGAAAATAGGGACTCTTGTACACTTTCGGTGGGACTATCAATTGGCACAATCCTTAGAGAAAGCAATTCAGCCAGTACCTGTCATAAATTAAAACTGTACAAATCTTCTGACTTAGGAATCCAATTTTATCTTAGGGTAACTCATTCATGCACAATATGATCTATGTACAAAATATTAAATAGAGGCAATGCTTATAATTGCAAATGACTGCAAATAAAAATGTGTCAGCAAGCAATATACTGCTATATATTCACACAATAAAATCTTTTGTAGTTTAAAAAAAAAAGAAAGAAAGAAAGAAAAGCCATGTGCAGTGCTGCTCATCTATAATCCCAGCAGCTCAGGAGGCTGAGACAGGATGATGGGAGAGTTCAAAGCCAGCCTCAGCAAAAGTGAGGCACTAAGAAATTCAGAGAGACCCTGTCTCTAAATAAAAATACCGAATAGGGCTGTGGATGTGGCTCAGTGGTCTCCAAGTGACTTTCTATCCATAACTTCCTAGAGAGATGCAGTGCTTATTTATTTTTCTTCGAAGTACATCCTTGCCTAATCCTGACATAGATGTATCATAATCATCCTTTTTAAAAAAATTCAGTAACTATTCACAATTTAGTAAATAAAATGCCATTTCTCCACTGATTTAAAGTGTAAACATATGGATTTTTTTCATATTTTGATTTAAGCTTCAAAGATCCTAATGTGTTAGAATAAAGCAAGTATCAGTTATACCTTTGGGTCAAATGATAAACACTTAAGTACAGCAATGGGTTGGGGGAAAGAATGCTATCTCAGCTGCATTAACTATATTTCAGGATAACCACAGAGGAAGAAAAAGGTTTTTTTAGATGAATCAGAGCCAATAATTGCAAGAGAATCAATAGAATGAGAAAACCACCATTTGCAATAATTAATGGTACCCACTGGACTTAACCAGTGACCATCAATAGCTACTAAGACCATTAATTGACAGATCAGATGGAGAATGCTATGATGGAAGGATCAGATTGAAGTGACCAAAACCTCTCCTTACTCTAAATCACTAAAAACAGGACAGTCTAATGGTGCCTGACTCCTTAATAAGATGTGACAAGAAGTAGAAAGCATTCCTTGTAGGGTATTCTCTACCAAAAACCTGATACTGAATCTAATCAGTCCTCAGATCTCATCATTCATTTACAGAAATGACCCATCCATCCATGAGGATACAATTTGTTACATTTTGCATGGGGGGAATTCTATAGGTCAAATCACAAAGTTTCTTTTAAAAAAAAATGAATAAATTGCATGAAAAAAAGTGGAGGAGGAGACTATAATAGAGTAAAGGAAACTTAAGAAACAAATCAACTAAACACAATGTCCAGACCCTGTTTGGATGTGGATTGAGATAACTGTAAAATGTCACTTACGTGACAACGGGAAAACAGGACACTGCTGAGTATTTGATGATGTTAAGGAATTACTGCCAATTTTGTTAGGTAGGTAAATACTATTGTATAGTGTTCCTTATCTGGGGCTGGGGATATGGCTCAAGTGGTAGCACACTAGCCTAGTATGCATGAGGTACTGGGTTCGATTCTCAGCACCACAAAAAAATAAAGATATTGTGTCCACCTTAAAAAAAAACTCCTTATCTGTTAGAAACATGCATAAAATATTTGCATGACAACAAAGGTGTGATTTATATTCAAATATTCCAACCCCCCCCAAAAAAATCACAGATGATAGTAAGAACAGACGAAACATGGTGGCAAAACAGCGACAGCTGTTGATGTCAGGTGTTCAGTACCCAGTAGGTTATCCTTCAATTCTTTCTACTTTTGCTAGTGTTTGAAATTTAACATGATTCAAACTATCACATTTAAAAATTAAATGCATTATGGAAAAATCATTTAAAGATCCTTTTGTATAAAATGAAGACTTTTAGGGAATGAGAAAAATCGGCCCCAACTTATCTATATTTTAAACTCAGATTTCCACTCTGTGCTTGTATCTGTAGTGCAGACTGAGAACACACGGGTTAAGATGCCCATAGAGAGCTGGGGGTGTGGCTCAGTGGTAGAGCGCTTGCCTAGCACATGTGAGGCACTGGGTTGGATCCTCAGCACCACATAAAAATAAATAAATGAAGATATTGTGTCCACCTACATAAAATAATAGATGCCCGTGGATTACAGAGTGTGCTGTAGTTCAAATCCCCAAGCACTGCACAGGCCCTCACAGCCCTTGTCCTAGTCCTACAGAAGCTGTGTCCCTACTGGACTGGGGACAGCAGTATTAAAGCTCCTTCTCTGCATGAGCCCCTGTGACACCCTTTTTCTCAATCCATTTCATTCATTTACTCCCTTCACTTTTCGTGTATGTCCATGAATAATCCAAAACATTTCAAGAGCTTTGAGGAGATGATAATTGGGTACTGGAGGGGAGAGAAAGGGCAGTGAGAAAGGGCTTTGCTAGGGATGACATTTACCCAAAGAAGGACTACAGTCATGCACTGTGTGCTGAGAAATGCATCGTTAGGCCATTCTGCTGCAAGGACCTCATTGGAGGGGTTTGCATAAATCCGAGGGGTACAGTTCACTAGGCTAGGCTATGTGGGTTGGCGGTTGGTGTGTGGCTTGTTGTTGACCAGAACTTCCATGTCCTTGTGTGGCACCTGACTGCAGCTACTTAGGTATTATCTCATCCACAGAATGTAAGCTCCACTAGGGCACAAACTACGCTGTAATATTTTTAACTTTATTAATTTGAACATTACACATACTAAAAGGGGGTCTTAGATTAGCTAGATTGATATGATTCTAATTTAAAAAAAAAATTTTTTTAGTCGTTGATGGACCTTTGTTTTCTTACTTATTTTGTTTATATGTGGTGCTGAGAATCAAACCCAGTGCCTCACACATGGTAGGCAAGCGCTCTTCCACTGAGCCACAACCCCAGCCCCTAATTCTAATTCTTGAGAAACTGAATTAAGAAATCCAGAGCAGAGGCTGGGGATATAGCTCAGTTGGTAGAGTGTTTGCCTCACATGCTCAAGGCCCTGGGTTCAATCCCCAGCATCACACACACACACACATACACACACACACACACACACACACACACACACACACACACACAAAACTCAGAGCAGGCTAAGCATGGTGTTGTATGCCTAAAAACCCCAGCTACTTGGGGGGGCTGAGGAAGAAGGATTGCAAGTTCATAGTCAGCCAGGGCAACTCAGTAAGGCCCCATATAAAAAACAAAAGTGGATGGGGATGTAGCCCAAGCCCAGTGGTAAAGCACTCCTGGATTACATCCCCAGCAGTGTATTTTTTTTTTTTTAAAGCAAGGCAAGAGGAGAAATTCAGAGGATATTAGGCTACTAGTTGCAAAAGTTTGGAACTCTGAGGTTAGAATTCAGTCAATCATGCATGTAGTAGTCCCCTCTTACCTGAGGGAAATATATATCAGACCAACATCCCACAACAAGTACCTGAAACTGCAGGTAGTTCTGGACCCTATAGGTACTGTTTTTTCCTAATTTATCCTACATATGATAAAGTTTAATTTATAAATTAGGCCCAGTGAAAGACTAACAATATTGTAAAACAGAAGAATTATATATACTGTGGTAAAAGTTATGTGCATATTGTTCTCCCAACATTAATAAGTCAGTATCTTTTTGGTGGGGGAAGGTACTGGGGATTGAACCCAGATGTTCTACCACTGAGCCACATGCCCAGCCCTTTTCAGTTTTTTTGTTTTGTTTTTGAGAGAGGATCTCAATAAGTTGCTTAGAGCCTTGCTAAATTGCTGAGGCTGGCTTTGAACTTGCAATCCTTACCTCAGCCTCCCCAAGCCACTGGGATTACACGCATGTGCCACTGTGAGTAGCTAATAAGTCAGTATCTTATTGTACTGTACTCTGTTTTCAGACTGGTTGACAGGAGTGTATATACACACATGTTCACATGCACACACACATAGTCAATGAGTCTGTTAATGCCATGGGGAATAAAAATAATAAGCAGAGAAATTAGTAAGTAGTGAACACCTTGTCCAGATCCCCACAGCTAATAAGCAGTGGGCAGAATTTGAACTTAGGTGATTTGGAGCCAGCCTTTGATCTGGTCACAGGCAAGGACCTGTGATCCCAGACGACTCTGACTCTTTGGCAAATGAGAACTAACTCCCATCCCTGGGCCCCAAACCCATCCTGGATTCTCTCGGGATGTTATTTTCTATATTCTCTCATATTTATCCTTCCCTTTCTAATGAAATACCTTCAATTCCTACAACCAAAGGAACCTAATCAGACTACCTTAATTTTATACCTACCTTGAAACCTGTTTGACAAATCCACACATTACCAGTGGAGGGGGGTGGGGGGTGGGGGTGGGGGAATCCTAGTTCAAAGTGAATAAAGTAGATTTTACTGAGAATTTCATGCGCAATTAGAGTGAATACCCTATAGTAAAATTTCCTTTGAATATCCCCTTTAATATAAGTCAGTGTAATTATAATGTTTATTAAAAATAAATTAAAACAAAACAAAAAACTTCTTTAACCAACGTCATCTTTCTCCTAAATCCTTGCTCAAGAACTACCCTGTCCCTTTTTCCTCTCCATCTCTTTCCCCGTGTCACATCCTCTATAAACCACAGAGCACAAACAGAGATACAGAGAAGAAGTCACGGCAAAACAAAACAAAACAAAAAAACAGTGCTTTTGATTATTTCCTAGGCATACCCCCATTAATCCAGCCATTTTTGAGATTGTAGGCCATAGCAGGAAAAAACTGAGGCCCAGGATACTTAAGAGACTTGCCTAAAATCCCTGTGAGTTAGAGGGAAACGCTGGCCTCCTGGTTGTTTATTATTATTTATTATTATTATTTTCTTTTCTGTGCTGAAGATGGAAACTCGGGTCCTCACACATGCTATGCAAGTGCTCAACCATGGAGGTCTGCCCTCAGTCCTCTGGTCTACTATTCTCTCACTCATCCATGAGTAAAGGGACTGTTCATAGATAATGCAAAAGGGAATTACAGGGGAAAGCAAGCGGAAGCTTTCCAAGAATACAGGATCCTGATGCATGAGGAATTGATGAGATCAGGGCAGGAACATCTCACACATCTGCCTGCCAGCCATGCTTGACCACACTTACTCTGGCTCCCTTCTCATTTGCTTCGTATCCTGGGAAGAAAACAATGTCGGCCTTCTGACGACATCCTTTTGAGTCTTGGAAATTATGTTTGTCTGAATCATCCCTTTAAACAGAAAAAAATAAAACAAACAAGAATCAAGAACCAGCCCCAGAAAATGACTCACTTTTCAGAGGCTACTTACACAGCAGATGTTCACGATGGAAGTGTGTATGTATGGATTTGGATGAAAATTGCCCATGATTTAAAAAAAAAAAAAAAAACTTGTATCCCTCACTGTCCTTTTTCAAAGATTCAAAATGCAAAATAGTGAATCAACATTCCGGAGTAATCTAATATTCTTTTTTTTTTTTTTTTTTTGGTACTGGGGATTGAGCCAGTACTAAATGTTTTGTTTAGCTACCCTAAACAAAGCATTAGCGATTGTAGGCTGAAATGTGATAGAGCTCATCGATTATTTTTTTTTTACATCAAGTGTGAAATGTCGTTTTCAATTCATGCATATTGTAGTCCTGGTTCAGATTACAACAGTGATCCTTTAAAAAAGTAAATCAGCCGGGCCTGTTGGTGTACACCTGTAATCCCATCAGCTCGAGGGGCAAAGGCAGGGGGATCTCAAGTTCAAAGCCAGCCTCAGCAATGGTGAGGCACTAAGCAACTCAGTGAGACCCTGTCCCTAAATAAAATACAAAATAGGGCTGGGGGTGTGGCTCAGTGGTTGAGTGCCCCTGAGTTCAATCCCCAGTAACAACAAAACAAAACAGTAAATCACCACACATTGCTGTAAATGACACAACCATGTTAGAAAAGTTTGGTAGTTTCTGATGAATTCAAACATGGGCTGCTATGACGTAGCAATCCCACTTCTCAACATTATGGATAAATAAAAACCTATCATCTACACCACGACTTGCATATGAATATTCACAGCTACATTATTCTAATAACCAAAAATTGAAATAATCCAAATGTCCATTAGCTAGTGAATGGATACACAAATGACGATAAATTCTCATGATGGAATATTATTCAGCAACGAAAAGCAAAGGACAAAAATATAGATGAGTTCTGCCCTCATCTGAGTGAAAAAAGCCAGGTATGTATAGAGTACATAGTTCCAGAATAGGCCAAACTAATCTATAGGGACATAAAGCACACCAGCCACAGCTTGTCAATGGGAGTAAAGGGTGTGAGTGAGGGGAAGCAGAAGCCAACTGCAAGGATGCAGGAGCAAACTTTGGGGGTTTGATGGAAATGTTCTCTATCTTGATGAGGATGGTGGTTACAGGTATTTGTCAGTACTGAGCCAACTGCACACTGGAAACGCATGCATTTTATTGTAATAATTAATCCTCAATAAAAAAGTGCTGTATAACAAACAAACAAAAAAAAAAAAACAGCAAACAGAGCAACTCTGGTCATGCTGCAGTGCTGCCCAACATTTTCCCAAGGCTTCCATGTTTAAAAAAAAATCCAGGTTTGGGGAGTGGGGACTGGGATTGTGGCTCAGCTGTAGAGCGCTCACCTCACACGTGCAAGGCCCTGGGTTCATTCCTCAGCACCACATAAAAATAAATAAATAAAGTTATTGTGTCCAACTACAACTACAAAAAATAAACATTAAAAAAAAAATCCAGGTTTCTCTTTGCTTTCATCTTTTGCAGAACTACTTCTGTTCTTTGAAACTTCAAGCTTGGCTGCACCTGCCAGCCTCAGCCTTAGCTCCGCCCTCCCCTGGAGGCTCTCCTCCTGTGGGCCAGGGCTGCTCACTCCATTCCAAAGGTTCCTCCTTGGCCCGTCCTGGGTGCTCTCCCCCTGCCTCCTTCCATCTCTGGTTGCTTTGTCCCCTTTTCATTTTCTCCAAAGCTGCCGCCACTTTCTGAAATTACCTGATCTGCTTACTTGCTCATGGACTCTCACTCCCCTTTAGAAGGTAGGCTCCAAGAGAGCAACTTCACCACTGTGTCCCCGGGGCCCAGGACAGAGTCTGGCACACAGATGGCACTCAAATTCCAATTTGATGAATGAGAGAAATAGAAAAGGCAATCCAGAACACCCCAATCTGCTCTGACCTCTATGAACCAGGTGAACAAAAGGAACTGGCTCAATAGCTGTAAACTCAGGAACGAGGCACTTTGGTTCTCATCTCTCCATCATCCTTTTAAATTGTGAGAGTCATATCTTACACCAAAGATAAACAGTCTTTATGGTCGTTGTTATTACTATTATTTTGGCATCAGGAATTGAATCCAGGGGCATTTCACCACTGAGCCACATCCCCAGCCCTTTGTATTTTTATTATTTTGAGACAGCATCTCGATAAAATCCTGAGGCCGGCTTTGAACTTTTGATCTTCCTGCCTCAGCTTTCTGAACCACTGGGATTACAGGCATGTGCCACCAACACCCAGCAGGTAAGTCATTTTTTAATTCCATGATCCCATAGAACAGATTTTCCTTCTTGCTTTCCAGTTGTGGCCCACAGGCACATTGCTACAGTGATTATTTTGAAACCTTTTTCCATTTTAAATATACACATAGAAAAGTACATAATATCCAGGTTTTCTTTTACTAACCCAGTTTTTATAATCATAGTTTTAAACAACTATCTAATACCCACTGAAATGTAATACCCTTATTTATTTGGTCATCATTCCTCGGGTATTCAGGCTATTCCTATTTTTTCAACACTACAGAGAAGGCTTCAATAAAGATCTTCACTGCCTAGAGATTCTATTTCCCACTTTCTGGTCAATTATTTCCTAAGGAAGATTTGAGGGGGGGGATGAAAATACTAGCACTATTTTAACACGTCTTGAAATGTGCTGTTGGGTTGCTTTCCAAAATAGTGAGTAAAAGGGCTGGGGACGCAATTCAGTGGACAGTGTTTGCCTAGCATGCTCAGGTCCTAGGTTCAATCCCCAACACCACAGCCAGTACAGTGGTCCTTAAAAAACACATTACTAGCCAGGCACGATGGCGCACACCTGTATCTCAGCACCTAGGGAGGCTGAGGCAGGAGGATCGGGAGAGTTCAAAAACAGGCTCAGTAATGGCGAGGGACTAACAGCTCAGTGAAAACCTGTCTCTAAATAAAATACAAATAGGGCTGGGGATGCAGCTCAGTGGTCGAGTGCCCCTGAGTTCAATTCCTGGTATCCCCCCCCCCAACACATACACACAAAAAAAAACCCACATTACTTAATGGACACTAAGTGGTACAGGACTCAAATGTCAGGCACTACCTGAGAAGTCAAGGACCTGTGAGAGACACTTCCTCCAAAATACCTGCAGGGCTGGTCCTGCAGGGCAAGTTTCTGACCCCAAGCAAGGGGTGCCTTGGGAGTGTGCCACTGGGGCAGTACTTTCAGAGCGAGGGCAGCTCCTGCCCTGTTTTCTTACTAAACATAAGAAGAGTAGACAGACTGGTGCATGCTAACCAGAAGAGCCTTCTGGGGTGGTTTAAATAAATATGGCAGAAAGCACAGGGCTTCAGTCAAATTGATGGATGAAACCATTGATCTAGTGATGAAATCTCAAAGGAACAGAGTTTCTAAAACTCTGAAGGTGTCCAAAGGCGCAAGACCTCAATTGTAGCCATCAACACCTGAAAAATTCACCTGCCCACCCAGAATCAGAAACTCAGACCAACAGAGCTAAAGAACCCCCAAACCTAGTCCAAACTTCTGACTTTCCAGATGAGGATCCGGGCCTAGGGGCACTTTCAGGGCTGCACAGCTGGGGTTTGCCAGAGCTAGGGCTCTAGAACATAGGTCCCACTGCTGCCGGCTGCCACTCCCGCTGGACTGCTCACCTGGCTACAAAGAACCCTGACCTGGGCTGTCCCTGCCCCCACATGTACAGGTGTGCTGGGGTCCAGCCACACAGGACCCTGCCAGACAGAAACTCACCTTGGAAATTCAGCTCGTAGTTCCGTGACCCCGCCTGGAAGGGCACCACTCCTCTGGGGTAGGACTGGAACATGGACTCCAGATATGTGGAGTCGATGTTGGAACCGGGCTGGTTGTTGCTCTAGTTTAAAAACAAAAACAGGTAAAGACTTTAATGGTTTTATTTTTAGACATGCAATTTGAACAGGAGGGCATCTTGTTCCCAAGCCAGGTGGCAAGGTGGAGCCCAGTCACACCCTTTTGTGGTCCGCCCCCTACACTGAAAATTCCCTTGGATTTGTCCCTGACGGGGGATATTAACAAAGGCGTGAGGAATGCTCAAGCAACATCAAGATCTGATCTCAGGCTTCAGGGATATGTGAAGCATCTGACAGCATAACTGGGTAAAGGGGAGTGTGCTGGTGCTGCAAGGGAGCTAGCAAGGCCGCCCTTCCACGGTCCCCACCCCAGGGCAAGTGCAGCAGGCAAGGGCAGACTGGATATGAGCCCCTAACAGCAGGGCTTCCCAATATTTAATGGAGGTGAAACACTTGTTTCTTGTGAACTAACACAGAGAGGCTAATGACAGGAAAATCCTGCCGGCAGCTCATGGTGGAGAGCTGCTGCAGGAACATACAGTCCCTGTAATGACACTGCAGACTCCTGAGCTGTCAGCTGTACCCACTCCCTTGCTCATCCCTAATGGAAATGCCTACTGGATGAGAAGGGAGGGCACCAGAATGAAGGCATCCAAAGAAACGTCCAGCATGGAGAAGGGCCAGAGTTCATCCGTGTAGCTTTGGAGAGCATATCTGAGCATTCACGCACTTGCACATAATGCAATGAGATTAAATCTGAATGTGTTTCAGGAGGTGGAACAAGAACAAAGGATAGAAGATGTTAGAACTTTCTAACCTGCAGCATACAACAATGAAGTCAGGCCACGAAGGTGTTTATTGCAGTGGCACTGAGATGGGAATGATTGGGAAAGAGATCGCTGCCATGATAAGCCTGATAAACCATACATTTTTAAAATATTTTTTAGTTGTTGATAGATCTTTATTTTATTTATTTATATGCGGTGCTGAGAATCAAACCCAGTGCTTCACACATGCCAGGCAAGTGTGCTACCATTGAGCCCACAGCCACAGCCCCACCATGTACATTTTTTGGACCCAAAAACCAACTTAAGTTGGTCAGGCAAAAATATCTGTGGGCCCGAGGGCTTCCCAACCGACTAGCTGAAGTCTTGAATCTAGCAAATCCCTACTCAGCTTTGTAGAACCCACCCTGTTCCTAGCTGGAAAAGCCAAAGCCTTTCCAACTTTGGTGTACATGTGAGTCACTTAGGAATCTAATAAAAGCACAGATCATGATGAAGGATTTGGGGTTCCACATTTCAACAGCTCCGAGATGATGTTGATGCTGCTGGTCTGTGGACTTCACTTGGATTTGACAGGCTGAAGGGTCTAGACCAGTGCTATTTACTAGAATATTCTGCAATGATGGAAATGTTCTCTGTGCTGTCCTATATGGTGTTATAGGGAAGGCAAAATCTTGCTTTTACCCTTTTATGGTAAAAGCTGGGCCTTAGAATTAAACTGACATAAGAAAAAGCATACAAACTTATTTAATGCAACTTTTACATGGTGTGGGAAGCCTTCATAAGGAAATGATACCCAAAGTGGCCTCAGAGATAAAAACTTATATGCTGCATTCAACAGAGTAGTAAATTATAAACATGTGACACAGTAAAGGCGCTTGGCCTGGGGTAGTGAAGTGGGTGGGAAAGTCGCCAGGAGGATGAGGTTTGCCTAACAGGGCACGTTTGTAGATTTCCCTCTGCCTCCAAGCCCTGCCCTTGATAAGAACATGACCCTCTTTCTGGTAGGGGAGGGTCTTTCACATAGAATTATGTCACAAACCGTCTGTGGGCTATGTGTGGACTATTGTGCATAGTATCATCGTGAGGGGATAAGTGGGGCACTGGGAACTCCCCCTGGCACCCCCCCACAGGGACTGATTGCCTGAAGCAGGTGAACTTCCCCCTCAAGCTCCGCCTGAGATCCCACACAGCACCTAAGATGGGTGTGACCTGCCAAGATGTCAATCAATCTGCTGACTGCAAGACCTCAGGAAGCAAGACTCGGCCCTGGAAACCTTACCTCTGCCTTTGATGTATCCCCTTAAATAAACCACCAGAGCCATTTTGCCTTTGTCTAGTTCCAGAACCCATATGGACTACATCTATCAGGGGCTTCACTTTCTGTAAATACAGTGCTTTGTCATTTACCAATTATTTGAGATTTTAAGCTTTAGGGTGGCTTGGACTGTCCTGGGCAGGAAGAAGAACCCCTTAATGAGATGCTGGCCATCATCCTCCCAACAGAATTTCATCTCCTGCTTTAAGAAACAGAAGGGAGGGCTGGGGTTGTGGCTCAGCGGTGGAGCGCTTGCCCAGCATGCTTGAGGCACTGGGTTCGATTCTCGGCACACATACAAATAAATTTTAAAAAATAATAAAGGCCCATCAACAGCTAAAAAATATTTTAAAAGAAAGAAAGAGAAGGGAGGTCAGACTGATCTTTCTGCACCTGCTGTTTTTCAAGTGCCTTAAACTCACAGCAGCCCATATTCCAGAGTGGCTTATTTTTAACTCCTTCAGTAGCCTAGCTCAACGTGGCACCGAGCATTCAAGATGCGACTAGTGCCATCCACTGTGGAGCTGAGGTCCTAAGTTAAATTTATGTAAATTTAATAGCCACATGAGGCTAGAGGCCGTCCTGCTGGACAGTACCATCAAGTCAATGAGCTGGCTTGTCACCCTGTAACCTTCTTGGGCCTTGTCCACACACTGTACTTGTGTTTGTGCGTCATGGTAAAGTCTCCAAGGGTGACATTTCCCTTCAAGTCAGTCCACACCCACATCCAAGGTGATGCTCAGGCACTGGCTGATGCACGTCCGCAAGGGAATCAGGAGCTCCTACAGTCAGCTGACCAGGAGGGGCTCTGTCCAGAGACAGCTCTCAAGGCTGGAGCGTCTTTCTCCTCTCTCACACCTGTGTCCTGTCCAGGTCACCTGCCAGGTGTTGCTTTCGTAAGGGTTCCTTCAGCTTTTCAAGTATGTGGTCTAAGTTTGCCCTAGCTCTTTGGAAATCACCAGACAGTGTTGTCTCATGCTCCTGAGTGGCAGGCAGTGACAACTTTGTGAGACACTTCCATTAGTCCTTCTAGCTGTCATTAATTTAATGGCCATCATGTGTCCTAGAGTGTTCTACGGTACTGCAGTTCGGCATCCATGAGGAGATGATTGAATAAGGTTGGGCCTTCGATTATTTATTCTTCCAGAAAACTTGAATGTATGTCTCAGTTGCAGTGACCAGGTCTTGGCTTCTGTCCTGTGCCTCAATTTTTCCTGAAACCTAGGCTTTCTAGAGCTATAGCTTGCCTTGACTCTGAGCAGCCCTCTCAGGCCTAGAGCCCCTGCCCCTCTTCCATGTCTGCTTCCATAACGCCCACACTTAGCTAAGTTCTGGTAAGCATCTGTGAGCAACTGCATCTGTACACTCCACCTGTTGCAAACCCAGTGATCACCAGGCTCCACTCTCCTGTTATAACTATGTCCTGTTCTATTGCTACCCAACAGCCCAACTGTTCCACCATCACCTCTAACACCACAGCATCTCCCAGTCCACCATCTATATACAAGTCCTGATTAAGCTCCTCAATTTCCCTAAAAGGATATCAATTCCAGAAAAATCATACCAAGCAAAGGCACCAACCCTTTGTTAGTGAAAATTTCTGCACCTCAATTTCCTAGAGAGGTACACTCGGTTGCCCAACTCTTATTAAATATTTAGTTATAGCCAGGTATGGTGCTGCACACCTAGAATCCCAGCTACTCAGGAGGCTGAGGCAGAAGGATCACAAAGCTTAGATCAGCCTGGGCAAATTAGTGAGATCCTGTCTCAAAACAAAACAAACAAAAAAAAATGAAAAGGACTGGGAATGTAGCTCAGTGGTAGAGCACTTGCCCAACATGTGCAAGGTTCTGGGTTCAATCTCCCATATAAGAAAGAAAAAATTAGTTATAAAAAATAAAACCTGCAGGGCACATCTAAAGACAACACAGTGTACTTTCTCCTCTAAACATTCCAACTATGCACTGGATCAAAATCTGAACTTCAGTAGAGATATGAGAGATACTGAGCTGCTCATTGTTTGGAGTTCAAATCTCCTAGAATTGCCATTTCTATTTTAATTAGACAGCCAACAGGGAAAATACTAAACCCAGGAACTGATTCTTTCCCTTCTTTTTTTTTTTTAATAACAGAAGAGGCAACTCAATGTCACATAATGATGAGTCTAATGAATAAGAAACGATAGGAATTTATTCACATCTTCAATGAATATAAAACGTGTTTCAGATTAAATGAATTCAACATTGTATATACACAGATAAAAAGTTATAGTCTAAAAACTTTGCATTTAATGCAGACTGAACTCCTAGAGAATTTTGTATTAACGAGCTCAAAGAAGTTTCTTGATGTTTTAATAGGGAACACAATCTACCAAAAACTTACGTAAATTTAGTTACCATCTATTCCCCACTGATAGTTCTTTTTGGTCTCTAGGACCATGATGTCACCAGAAAAAATATATATATATTTTCTAAACTTTCTTCTTTATCTTACTAAAAATGGCAAGGACTTGACACAGAACTCTTAAGATTTATAATTTACTTTTATTTTGACCAAGGCCAATTAATTCAGGTTTCTAATTTCTATTCCCTCAGGCACTTCTACAGAATCTGTGCAGAGTTCAACATCATAGGGGTCTCTCCACGCCACTCAGCAGAGCTCTGTTCCAAGAGATGCTACCTGGGCCACGGTGGGAGAGAGCACCAAGGACTCAGTTGTAGGTGGACACAATGTCTTTATTTATCTTTATGCTGTGCTGAGGATCCAACCCAGGGCCTCACCCATGCTAGGTGAGTGCTCGATCACTGAGCCCCCTCATTTAGGTTCTTGTAAAAGATCACTTGATAAAATGTTTCTAGTGATGGACAGCAGGACTGTTTTCTGTAGAACTCTCCAAGGCACACGGGCTGTCCCCTCCCAGGCCCCGCAGGTCGGGGAGAGAGCAGGGGATTTGGTAACAGATGGTGCTTCTGTTTGCTGTGGCAGCTCAGAGCCCAATTCATAGGTCACTGATTTGTACCTATGTAGAACCCGAGGCCCCGGTTCCCTTTCCTTACTTTATTTTTTTTACTTCATTATAACCTCTTGTTTCCGTTTTGTTTGATCATCACTCTGATTTCATTACCTATGAAGACCTCCCTCCCCTTTCTTCTCTGCACTCCTCTTTTTTTTTTTTATGCTGTGCATCAAAGGAGAGAGACACGGGACAGAAGTTCAGATTATCTAAACCTCCAACTGCTGTTTTAGGTCCCCTCGGTGGGTTTGTCAGCCTAGAACCTTCTAGTTCCAGTCCTTCAAGTCCATCTGAATATAAACTCTGGATACTAGTGACCATCTATACCAGACGAGGCTTCATTGCTTGGGCAAAATGATACATTTTGGTATGTACCACTAACCATCCCATCCTCTCCATCATTCTTCCAGCTTCTCACTCTTGCTCTTTGCTGGCTCAAAGAAGTAGCCTCAGTACATTTAGTATTAATATACATAGAAAGCTATTGTGAGACCCACCCATCCCTAGTGAGGAAAGAGGGGCCGACTCGTGTCTTCAGGGGTTCCTTAAAAATGACTAATACAGCCAGGTGAGGTGGAGCACGCTTGTAATCACAGTGGCTTGGGAGGCTGAGGCAGGAGGACTGTTGAGTTCAAAGCCAGCCTCAGCAACTTAGCAAGGCCCTAAGCAACCCAGGGAGATCCTCCCTCTAAATGGGCTGAGGATGTGGCTCAGTGTAGAAGCACCCATAGATTCAATTACCACTACCAATATGTTATGTAAATACAAATTGCTGGCACAGCCTTGGAATCCCAGCAGCTCAGGAATCTGAGGCAGGAGGATCACAAGTACAAGGGATTTGTATTAATGTATATGTATATTATATATTATATGTAATTATATCATATAAGAATATTATATAATTATACTATTATATATAATTATATGAGAATATGTTATTATATAATAATTACATAATATATAATAATATAACATATAATGTATTTTTTATAAATACAAACTGCTGGTACAGCCTAATAATCCCAGCAGTTCAGGAGGCTGAAGCAAGAGGATCACAATTTCAAGATCTGCCTGGGAAATTTAACAAGACCTTGTCTAAAAATCAGAATTAAATAAAAAGGGCTCAGTGATAGAACTTGCTTGTACCAGACCCTGGACTCAATCCCCATTACTGCTTTATATTTTTTTTAAAAAAATAGTAATTTATATTTTTGTTTCTGATTGCAATAGGAATATAGGCTTGCTGAAAAAAATGTAAATATAGCTATGTAAAAATAAAAGCACCATTTCCTCCACAAGGTCCACTCTGCATGGCCAGGCATGTAGACTTCAAATATTTTATTAATAGATTTCCCCCTTCAATTGGCAAGTTTACGTAACAGCCTCCACAAGGGGAATGGTACTCACCTCCTCCCCATATTCAATCCATTGGTCAGATTCATTCTTCCAATACCAAACCCATTTGGTAGCAAAGACAGAGTTGGCCAACGTTGTGACAGACGAAGGAGTGGAGAGGCGTTGGATGGGACTCGAGTTACAAGTCATATTCTCGAAATTGATTTTATCATTTCCTACAAAAAAGCTGAGAGAGAAAAACTGTAAAGGAAACACTTCATTGACCTGTTTTCTGCACTCTGGTCTCTTCCGTAATGAGAGCACAGAATTAAAATTTTAGGAGCCAGGTGTGGTGGTTCATGCCTGTATCCCAGTGGCTTAGGAGGCTGAGGCAGGAGGGTCACAAGTTCAAAGCAAGGGGCTAAGCAACTCAGTGAGACCCGGTCTCTAAATAAAACACAAAATAGGGCTGAGGATATGGCTCAGTGATTGAGTTCAATTCCCAGTACCAGGAAAAAAAAAATTAGTGCTGAAAAGGATCTTACACACAGAAGAAAAACTGAAATACAGAGAGAGAAAGTAACTTTCCTATGCCACATATTTAACAGCATTACAAAGTGTATTCACTTTTTTTTGAGGGTTTTTTTTTTTTAATACCATGGACTGAACTCAGGGACACTCAACCACTGAGCCACATCCCCAGCCCTATTTTGTGTTTTATTTAGAGACAGGGTCTCACTGAGTTACTTAGCACCTCGCTTTTGCTGAGGCTGGCTTTGAACTCCTGATCCTCCTGCCTCAGCCTCCCAGGCCTATGGGATTACAGGTATGTACCACCATGCCCAAATTAAAATTTTTAAGTTGTAGACGGACACAACACCTTTATCTTTTTATTTGTCTATTTTTATGTGGTGTTGAGGATCGAACCCAGTGCCTCACACATGCTAGGCAAGTGCTCTACCACTGAGCCACGATCACAGCCACAAAATGTATTCATTCCTCCTTCAAAAGATATTCTAAAGTAAAACTGCTCACAAACAACTAATATGTTTAATGATAGAAAATGACTCAGTTGGGTATGATGGCACATGCCTGTAGTCCCTGTGGCTTGGGAGGCTGAGGCAGGAGGATCACGAGTTCAAAGCCAGCCTCAGCAATTTAGCAAAACCCTAAGCAATCAAGTGAGATCCTGTCTCAAAGTAATAAAAAGGGCTGGGGATGTGACTCAGGGGTGAAACGCCCCTCAGTTCAATCCCTTGTACAAAAAAAAAAAAAAAGGTGGAAAGTGAATGGCTCATAGTAAGCCAGTTTTGAAAATTATTTATTATTAATTAATAGTTACCAAAGTTTCATCTGAGACCCTTTGAAAGAGCTGATAAGGCCAAAATTACTTTCATAATTATATTAAGACATTTGATTGTTTGCTTTTCTGCTTGCAGGCTTACATAAGGGCACAATGGAGTTTTCTGGAGGCTACATGATTTATAATCTCACAACAGATTATAAATAAAGAAGCATATTAGAGAAACTAATCTTCTGTAATGACTGACATTATAGATATTTGCAAATATATAAAATGATGTAACTCTTCTTGATAAATTTTTGGTTTTGGAAAACAGTCATGGTTATAGTTATCTACATGTAGTAACCTACGTAACGGTATATAGTTATATGAATATAATTATATATAAATGTTAGTTATGCTAACCTGAGTTTATTATTGCATTTGTGTAAGTAGATTTATAAATAAATTATTAATTATTTAAATAATAAATAATAAAGCCGTATGGCAAACAACGATAGCTGTAAATTCACAGAAGCAGAAATTCTTTGGAATCATCAATACATTTTTAAGAGTGTTGAGATGAAAACATTTGAGAATGGCTGCTATAAGAAAGATGTCTTAGATCAGTCAGGGCATCTCACACAGGACCAATTTTAAACCCAGGGACACTTGACAATATATGACTTTTGAAAATAATCTTGGTAATCACAATTGGGGTAGGGTAGGGAGAAGGGAGGATGAGATCAAGAACAGAGAGCAAGCCAGGTAGAGTATCACAAGTTCAAAGCCAACCTCAGCAACATAGCAAGGACCTAAAAAACTTAGATCTGTCTCAGAATATAAAAAGGGCTGGGGCTGGGGATAGTTGATTAAGTACCTCTGGGTTCAATCCCTGGTACCAAAGAACCCCCACAACAAATCATCATCTGGCCCAAAATGTCAATAGTTTCAAGGTTAACAAACTGTCCTAGGGAGTCAAATATATAGTTTCTAGAAACAAAAATAGCTTATGCCGCCTCCTAGTGACAATATTCAGCGACACAGAATCTCCACCAAATATTTAGTAAATTCTGCAGAGGATGAAAAAAGATTGCATATCCCAACCCCCAATCCTGCCCAAAGAAATTCCTGGTAAAACTAGACTGCATCTTCTATCTCTGAACATCACAGGTGAGTGTGGTCATGCAGGTATTACCCATTTCAGCCCTGACCTAGCAGAAATGTAAAGTTACCTCCAAGAGAGAGAAAAAACACAAACACAGAGGTTAGAAAATGTTAAGCACACAACAAACTTCTGCTAACTACATGAGGCTACTCAAATCATATTCTTAAAACATGAAATGAACCCAAAGACTCATTTGTTCTAAATCGTTTGATACTTTTTAACAATTCTGCATCAAGTTGGTAAGACTAAGAGCCAACCTCCACACTATTGTTCTGCAGAACACCTTGACAAATAACCACTAAATAAATAATCCCATCACTGTTAACTTCACTTGAGTTGGCAGACATTTCCAGACTCCCTAGCACTAGGCAGGCACCTAGCCTTAGGCTTTCCTTTGATGAGGAACTCATGAGCCAGGGTATAGTCATCAACTTACATGTGGGTTTTGGGATCACAATAGGCCTCCTCAAGCTTCTCCATGTACGGAATGTCCATCCAAGTGTCTGAATTGAATATCTGCCATCGGTAGGGCAGGAGGAAGTGGATTTTGTTACAGAGGCCTACAAAGACAGAGAAGAGATAACATGACCTAATCAATAAATGGGCTAAGGAACTGAACAGAAACTTCACAGAAGAAGAAATGCAATCAACAAATACATGAAAAATATTCAACATCTCTAGCAATTAGAGAAGTGCAAAAGTACTTCCATCTCACTCCAATAAGAATGGCAATTATCAAGAATATAAGCAACAATAAATGTTCATGAGAATATGAGGAAAATGGAACACTCACATGTTGCTGGTGGGACTGAAAATCGGTACAACCACTATAGAAAGCAGTATGGAGATTCTTCAGAAAACTTGGAATGGAACCACCATTTGACCCAGCTATCCCACTTCTTGGTTTATACCCAAAGGACTTAGTGATGAAGCCACATAAATATTTATAGCAGCTCAATTCACAATAGCTAAACTATGGAGCCAACCTAGGTGCCCTTCAATAAATGAATGGATAAAGCAAATGTGATATATATATACACAATGGAATATTACTTAGCCTTAAAGAAGATTGAGATGATGGCATTTGTCAGTAAATGGATGGAGCTGGAGAATATTATGCTAAGTGAAATAAGCCAATACCAAAAAAAAAAAAAAAAAAAAAAAACAAAGACCGAATGTCTTCTCCAATATGTGGATGCTAATTCACAATGGGCGGGGGACTAGAGAAGAAAGAGGTACTTTGGATTAGGGAGAGGAGAGTGAAGGGAGGGGAGGGGGTCTGGGGGTGAGAAGGTTGGTAGAATGAATTGGACATTATCACCCTATGTGCATATATGACTACATGACCCGTGTGATCCTACATCATGTACAGCCAGAAGAATGAAAGTCATACTCCGTTTATGTATGATGTGTCAGAATGCATTCTACCCTCACATACAACTAATCAGAATTTTTAAAAAGTCAGGATGTCTGTAGGTCCACACAGGGGGAGTCTAAACAATTCAACGAAGTCTACGGCTGACTCTCCCATCAGGGCTGCCTTTCCATCTGTACCTTTGCTCATATTGGTCCCTTGCTTGCACTGCCCCATGTCCCCTATTCAGGTTCCTTTATTCTCCATGAAAATGTAACAGAAAACAAAAATCCCACACTCCCCCTAGACTCGCAGATTTATAGTTACCCTTGAACCCTCCCACTCCCCACATGCATACATGAAGACAAAATGCTCTCCAGAGTAGGCAGCCATTTGAGATTTCCTTCATGTCCTGGCCTAAATTTTTTATTTTTTTCAGAAAGAATCCCCCACAACCTCTCTCTCCATTCCCATCAGATTGTATTCCCTTAGCAAGTCCCCAAGGCTTTACTTATTTATGCAGCCGTCTCATCTGTGGGTGTTTTGATGCCCCCACCTATTTGCATTGTTCTTTATCTTACCTCCCCTTTGCATAACTGGCACAGGGCTGGGCATGCAAAACAAAAGGTCATTAAATGAGTGCTAGCTGACTAACATCAATGTTATAAGCCATAATACAGGAATACAGAAAACAGTTCTGCTTTTCAATTTTTTCATTATGTGCTGGGTACGGTGGCTCACACCTATAATCCCAGTGACTCAGGAGGCTGAGGCAGTGGACTGTAAGTTGGAGGCCAGACTGGGCAACATGGTGAAACCCTGTCTCGAAATTAAAAAATAAAAAAATAAAAGGGGTTGGGGGATATAACTCAATGGTAGAGTACTCGCCTAGCATGCACAAGGCCCTGGGTTTGATTCCCCAGTAATGCAAAAATAAATTAATTTAAAAATTTTCACTATGTTCTATTTAAATCATTTTTAAATGTTTTATTAGTTGTAGATGGATACAATATTTTTATTTTTATTTATTTACTTTTAGATTTTTTTATTTTTTTTATTTTTTGTAGTTATAAATGGACAGCATACATTTATTTTATTTGTTTATTTTTATGTGGTGCAGAGGATCGAACCCAGTGCCTCACAGGTGCTAGGCAAGCGCTCCACCACTGAGCTATATAACCCAGCCCCTATTTAAATCATTTTTAAAAAATATTTATTTTTCAGTTTTCGGTGGACACAACATCTTCGTTTTATTTTATGTGGTGCTGAGGATCGAACCCAGTGCCCCAAGCATGCTACCGCTTGAGCCACATCCCCAGCCCTTAAATCATTTTTGAAGTGTTCAAAAGATGTGTGACTATTTAAAACAAAATGGCACCACAGGTGTTATGGTTTGGATCTGGAAGTTCTCCCAAAGTCTCATGTGCTGAAGGCGTGGTCCCAATGCAGCAAGGTTCTCAAGTCGGGTGTTTGGGAAACTACTGAGAGCCATTGCCAAGTAGGAATGACGCATCGAAATTTCCTTGCCAGCGTACCCCATGTTGCTTAGAGGAAGAATTCGTGGAAATGGATTTGCCTTGGACATTTGAAGTGACATTGCATGTATGTTTGAGAAAGGTGACCCTGCTCAAGGACCAGGGTGGATCCGGGTTTAAGGAGGATCCTACTGGATTAGGGGGGATCAGGTTTTAGGGAGTATCCTGCTCCTTGGGTTTAGGGCGGTTCCAGGTTTAAGGTGTACCCTGCTGGGAATAGGGCGTATCCTGCTGCCTCAGGCAGGACCGCTCCCAGAGTATTTGGAGAGAACGTGGATTTCCCCAGAAGGTGTTTGTAGAGGGCCGGTGTGAGTTGGGGAATAAAGAATTGCTGTTTGAATCTAAAAGGCTGTGAGTGGCTCGTGATTTTGTGCCCAGCCAGACTGCGGCAGGAAACAGCTGGATCATGGGGGCTTGGACAGCATCGGTGGGTTCATCCATTAAGGAAATCAGAATTTGGTGGCATTATTGGGAGGCGGTGGAAACGGTAGGTGGTGGGACACAGTTGGAGGAAGTAGGGCATTAGGGACATGCCCTGGAAGAGTATATCTTGTCCCAGGACCTTCCTCACTCTCTTGTCTGCCTCTGGCTGCCATGAGGTGAGCCACTTTGCTGGGCCATGACCTTGTGCTATCCTGTTCTGCCTCATGCCAGACCCAGAAGCAATGGAGCCAGCCAACCACAGACGGAAACCTCTGAACCCAAGAACCAAAATAAATCTTTTTCTAAGCTGACTTTCTCAGGTATTTGTCACAGCGGTGAAAAGCTAACATAAAAGGCAAACCCAGAACGGACGGCTTGAGGATGTAGAAAAATTTGAACCCTCATACATTGCTAGTGGGAATGAAAAGTGGTATAGCCACTAGAGAAAATGGTTTCTCCAAAAATTAAATGCAGAATTACCACACAATCCAGAAATTCCAAATCTGGACATTTACCCCAAAGGCGTAAAAACAGGGTCTTGAGCAAATAAGGGCATACTTATGTTCATAGAAGCATTATCACAATGACCAAAAGGTCAAAGCTTGAAAAAAGTCCTTATGTCACTCACTATTAAGCTGGCAGCTCTTATGCAGATAATCTAGACAAATTTCCTTCGAGCCATGATCATCCATCCTAGAAGAGGTGCTAACGACATCCAATATGGAATCTGAAAGACAAAAGAGGACACATGCACGCTGATCTCCATGTTTGAATGAAAACCAAAGACACCAGGCCTATCAATGGGAAATAGCACCTCCAATGCAGCCCTGTCAAAATTCTTGAGATTCATGTGTTGACTCCTGAGAGCCCAGACAGCCACTCCATAAAATAAAGTATGGACACCAGGGCCACACGAGAGCTATGGTCATTTCTGAAATTGTAGTCAAACGATTCTGATTCTCAATAAACTCAGCGGCTTATTCCATGTGGTTCTACCGTTTAGTCCTTGCCTGTCTTCATACAGTAGGCTTCTTCACCAAAACCTCTAATTCTAGCCCCGTTAAAGGAAAAACTACAGCCACGGGCACTCTGCTGCAAACTCAAGATCCGGGTCTGAGTGACTCTGATGAGTAACTTTAGGCTGAGCAGGCTAAGAGAGGCCTAGCAGAGTCATGACCATGGGTCCCCCAGGACACAGCTCTGAAAAGTGGAGGCGACTGAGGCAGACTGCCAACTCATAAGGGGGCGGTGGTTTCCCCCGATGGAGTTGGGTACTGGCTTCTCAGATTCTGACTTCTAGAATATTCACCCCATGGCTGCTATTTTGAAGCCAAAACCAGCAGTTTTGTCTACATTCGTAGTTTCATCCATTATTTGACTAGAGCCCTTTGGTGTGATAGACACAGATTTACTACCCCCACATGGGTTCCCCTCTACATTTACCATTACAAAATGCCACTCCTGGGTCATTTCTCATTCGGGCAGTGGTGTGCACATCTTGGGGAGCAGTTCCATTGCCCTGTTGATTCCTAGCTACCGCCATCTCTCTCTGGCTGCCGGTTGTGGTTCCGTGATTTAGAAATCTTGCGGAAGTTATATCCATGGTCGCTCCATCATAATTATTATTAAAAAGAGGGACATGCCGCTGAGTGTCCTGAGTCCCATTCTGGCCCTTGACATTCACAAGGTCTGGGGAGAGGATGGCAGTGCTCTTTCTGGTGGTTACGGTTTCAGGGGTTTTCCCCAAACCAAGAGGGGAGCCCCCAGAAGCTTGACCTGGAAAAAACACATTGTCTCTCCTGGGGCCTTGGTCGTTCTGCCAGGTTGGGGACCCCTTCTGGCTGGAGGACGGCGTTGAATCTGAATGATTCCTATAAAAGAGGCGATCTGAACTTCCATTCTCTGAAAACTTCTGGCTTGACCCCACCTGACCTGGTCCTCCAAGACCAGGTGCCTTAGACAAGAGGGAGGAAGGTGGAGTGCGATCCTGACTCCCCAGATATGTGAACCTGTAGGTGAGGTCACCGACCCCCACGTCCTTCAGGAAAAGCCTTTGGCCGACCACATCCGGACTGGATGTGCGGGAATTCTGAGCAGCTGCTGAGGCAGATGGAGGAAACTCTTGGCTCTCCGGCAGGAATCTGTCCCTACTCTTGCTTCTACCTCTAGTCATCCCAGCTCTACGGTGCGGGGTAGGAGCTGCAAAGAGAAAAGCAAAATGAAACAAAATAATGAAAATTCATGTTCATTGCTGAATGGTTGGGTTCCTACCACTATGCCTCCTCTCTGCTTTCCCACCTTGATATTAAAGGTGTATTAATCTGCCTGTCCCAATTTGGTGCATGAAAATCTTGAGGAAGAGTCCTTAAGGATGAAGGGAGGCTCCTGATGTGAGGGAGGGTGCCAGGGACCAAGAAGGGAGTTCTCCCTTCTTGGTCCCTGGCACTGTCAGGCTATTCTTTGAAGGAGAACTCCCTTTTGGTCCCTGGCAGGAGGGCCCGGGTTTCTCTCCGGGGACTCAGAGGTAGACCTTACTCCCCACCCTCTAGGTGGCGCTGTGCGCTGCTCTGAGTCAGCCAGTATTGCTAGGGTGAATGCAAAGGCGGAAAGGGACAAAATCAGCAAGAAGTTTCCAAATCATCTATCTAGATTTCGCCCACATTGTAATACGAATGTACCCAATCATCTAAAACAGAAAACCACATTCTCAAGGTAGGATTCATTTAAGCTAGAAAGTTTTACAGATTCCTTCATTAGCCTCCCCCCCCCAATGCCTAAGCTTAATAGCAAACATAAAAGTTGAGCCAGGCGTGGTGCTGCACCCCTGTAGCCCCAGGGACTCAGGAGGCTGAGGTACGGGGTCACTAGTTCAAGGCCAGCTAGTGAGACCATGTCTTAAAAGGTCTGGGGATGTATCTCAGTGGTAAAGCATCTCTGGATTCAATCCCAGTACAAATAAACAAACAAAATTAAAATTGACAAAGCAGTGGCTTTTCTCTAGAACTAGGATGAGTCATATCCTGGATGGAGCAATCATGTGTTTGTGAGTGTGCATGGAGTGTGTGTGATATACATGTGTGCCTGTGACGAGTGTGTGTTTGTGTGTGTGCCTGCATGTGTATTTGTGTACATGTGACAAAAAGCTATCCTCTGTTCAGGCAGCACTGTGGTGTGGGAGAAGAGCATTAGGTATGGAAATCAGAACATGCGAGCTCTGCTACTTTCCGGTGGAGTGAGGGCTGAAACATGCCTTTTAAATATATGTCATCTTACTTTTCATCCTTTTAAAAATGATGTAAGGCTGCCTGCAATAAAGGTTGCTTAAAAAATTATCATATCTGACTTACGACCTTATGAATAAATATCAAAGTTGCTTAAAACTTCTAAGCCTCAATTTCGTCGCCCCTTATGTGTGTCTAATAAATAATACATCTACCTTTCTTCATGGTTTTGCTGTGAGGAACAATGAGGTGCTTTAGGTGAGAGTCCCTTTTGTAAATGATAAATCATTCCCAGATATAAAGAAGTATAATTGCTCATTATTTTTTACAGGGTCTTAGACTCATGTATCCTATGTACTTCATAAAATTTACTTCTCCTACAGCTAATTCATAAAGACCAAAAAAAAGTTGAGATTAATCCCATTACATAAAATAGAAAATGCTTAAGAAATGGTCTCTCCACACCCATGAAGATGGCCATTGTAAAAAAAAAAAAAAAAAAAAAAAAACAGACAATGAAAAGTGATAGAGAGGATGTGCAGAAATCTTACCCTTGTGCACAGCCGGCAGAAAGGAAAACTGGTGTAGCTGCTGTGGAAAACCACGTGGCAGCTCCTCAAAAAATTAAATGCAGGATTACCATAAGATCTAACAAGTCTCCTTCTGGTTATCGTCCCAAAAGAAATGAAAACAGGGTCTTCAAGAGATACTCATACATCCACATTCACAGCAGCATTTTTCACAATAGGCAAAACTAGAAATGACTCAGATGTTCATGAAAAAAACAATTAGATAAACAAAATGGGGTATATCCAGATGACAGGATATTATTTAGCCTTTTAAAAAAAGAATTCTGACCATGCTATGACATGGATGACTCTGGAAGACCTTATGGTAAGTAAAATAGCCAGTCATAAAAGGGCAAATATCCTAGTAGCTCGAGAGGCTGAGGCAGGAGGATTATGAGTTCAAAGCCAGCTTCAGCAAAAGCGAGGTGTTAAGCAACTCTGTGAGACTTGTCTCTAAACAAAATACAAAATAGAGCTGGGGATGTGGCTCAGTGATGGAGTGCTCCTAAGTTCAATCCCAGGGTCCCCCCCCCAAAAAAAGGGCAAATATGACATGCTTCCACCTATATGAGATAGGAAGAGTTGCCCAATTTATAGAGACAGAAAACAGAATGCTTGGGAAGGGGCATGGGTGTTAGTTTTCAAAGACAGAGTTTCAGTTTTACAAGATGAGAAAGTTCCGGAAATGACGGTGTGAAAGTAATTAATATTCCCTCAGCAAAAGGAGGCACAAAATAACTGTCAGTGAGACCCTGTCTCTAAATAAATAATCGGGCTTGGGATGTGGCTCACTGGTCAAGTGCCCCAGAGTTCAATCCCAGTACAAAAAAAGAAAGTGTACACAGTTTAAAAAGAAAAGGTATTTACCTCTCGGCCCAGAAGGGTTCCTACGGGCATGTTTGTTGTTGCAGATGTCCTGGATGTTTTGGACCACATCTGGGCTCAGCCCGTGCTCCTTCATGATGGCCAGCACCTTTCTGTCCATCAGGTTATGGGACCTCAGGCAGTTGAGGTAACTACAGTTCCCTCGCGTGAAGTGCTCACAGATGTGGAGTCTCTCGCATGGTGGCTGCTGGCTACAAATCTGCTTTCGACCTTCTCCTTTATAACTTTTGCAAATCTGCAAAAGGGAAATACAACAGCCAGAGATAAAACATCTTTGTATATCTGCCATGCCTTCATTAAGGAAAGTTCAAGTGCACACATATTTCCAAAGCAAACAGATATGCCAAGAGGAGGAAAATCCATGCATATCCCACAATCTCTGATGAGGTGCATTCAATTGATGGCTTATTTGGGACAGAAAAAGGTCTGCAAACTAATTATAAGATAGTGATAAATTTGATAATCCTGGGCTGGGGATGTGGCTCGAGCAGTAGTGCACTCGGCTGGCATGTGCAGGGCGCTGGGTTCGATCCTCAATACCACATAAAAATAAAGATATTGTGTCTACCTAAAAAAAAAACTAAAAACTAAATATTTTTTTTAAAAATTTGATAATCCTTGTTGGATGGCCAACTGCAATAGAGTAGTTTAGCTCTGCATTATGAAAGAGCCCAAAGACAACAGTCTAAGTTTTGCATATCAACTTACTTTTTTTTTTTTTGGTGGTGCTGGGGTTTGAACCCAGGGTCTTGTGCATGCTAAGCAAGCACTCTACCAACTGAGCTATATCTCCAGCCCTCAAGTTACTTTTCAATTAAAAGGACATGTGTTCTACCAACAACTGTAATTCAGAATTTGATCTCTGATTGGAAGAATGTGAAGTATCTAAAATGATAAACTAAAGAAGAAAAGTCTTGCATTTTTATCTAAACAAATATTATCTACATATCTTGGTCCACATGTTTTATCTCTGGCTGCTGTATTTCCCTTCTGCAGATTTGCAAAAGTTATAAAGGAGAAGGTCGAAAGCAGAAAGGGATGGAGTTCCTAATGAGATGCAGAATACTGTCACTGAGGCCCAGTCCTATGATGCAGGACTAGAAGATACCAGTGTAAAGTGTGAGCCCCTAGAAGCAGCTGGAGGACCTCAGGGGACCCACCTACCAGTTCCTGTTTCCCTTGCTGTAAGGGACTGAAATATTTGCCTCATCTACCTAAACTGCACTGTTAAGTAGTCAAAGCAATATGACTGTGTTGTGCAGAATAAAGTGTGATACAAACATAAGAACCAAGAATGAGAAAACTGATAGGATTGGTAAAAATCCTGAATTTCAGACATTTTAAAAATAAACACATTTATAAGATGCTTCCATGAGCTCTGCACAAAATAGATGAACATGTTTTCCCATAATTTGTCTAGACGGATACCAGACCCCAGGAACAGTCATTTAGCCACATAGCTTCTGAAATCAGATTCAAGGATTCAAATAGATATGATCGCTATAGAGTCTACTCTCCAGATTCTAGGCTCTCGATCCCTAGTTCTCAAAGTGTGGTCCTTGGATCAAGCACCATCAGCACCATGTGGACACCTGTTAGGCTTTTCCCCATATTTACAGTTAGAACCACCAGAGATGGAGCCCGAGTATCTGTGTTTTAACAAATCCTCCAGGTAGTTCTGACATATGCCAAGTTTGAGAACCAGTGTCCTGGAGGTTCTAATGAAAAAGAACAACTAGCAACTTGAGAAATGATGCTTTGGTTTAACATTCCTGTTACCATGCTGATCCTAAAGCAAGAAGGCTCTGGCCTTAAATATGCCAGAACAAATGAAGTCATTCCTTCCTTTAATAAACAAAGTTTTACAACGATGTGTTTTATATGATTAGTAAAAATCCTGAATTTACATACCAAGAAGTCAGATTTGCCTGATGTTTTCATGTTCTCATGAGTCAAGGCTTAATGGAAAAGAAGGCTATATTAAGTATTTTAGGACAGAGATTATGTCTTGTTCACGTCTGCCTTCAGGGAAGGCATAATGTCTGACAATTGCACTTCTAAATTTTAACTGAATAAATGTAAAAAGAAAAAAAAATTAAAACAGTGATACCCAGAGGGTTCAATGCCTTCTCAATTAAAACAGTGATACCCAGAGGGTTCAATGCCTTCTCCAAGGTCCCACGGGTAGTTAAAGGCAGAATAAGTCTCAAGAGATGTCAGAGGGCTGAAAACATTCCATGGTGGCCCTCTCAGGTCCCTGTCCACCTCTCCCAGCCACAGCTGATCCTCTACACTCCCTCTCGTGCTTAACTTAGCCCCTCTTTCACATATCATGTATCATCCAAATTACAGCTGGACATGGTGATGCAAGCCTGTATTCCCAGTGACTCGGAGGCCGAGGCAAGAGGATCATGAGTTCGAAGCCAGCCTCAGCAACTTCACAAGGCCCTGTGTAACTCAACAAGACCCATTCTCAAAATAAAAAGTAAAAAGAGCTAGGGATGTGGCTCAGTGATTAAAAGCATCTGGGTTCAATCTCTGGTACAAAAAAAAGAAAAAAGAAAAAAAAAATCACTTCTCATGTCTTAGTTTCTAAAATGCTCACAGAAATACACTGAGTTCACAGTCAAAAAGTGTTTAATCGGGCTGGGGATGTGGCTCAAGCGGTAGCGCGCTCGCCTGGCATGCCTGCGGCCCGGGGTTCGATCCTCAGCACCACATACAAACAAAGATGTTGTGTCCGCCGAAAACTAAAAAATAAATATTAAAAAAAAAATTCTCTCTCTCTGTCCCCCTCTCACTCTCTCTTAAAAAAAAAAAAAAAAAGTGTTTAATCACCAAGAAGTCTCCAGCAAGTCTTTTGTCCTCTGTCACTGAATTCCAACCTCCTTCCCTTCCGCCCACCCTATCTGGATCTTCTATAAGTTTCTGTGCCTCTCTTTCAATATGAGGCTAACTTCTCTACTCAAGGATTTTTCTCAGGTCAGATACCTTGCCTTGAACAGTTCCTGTAATGCTCAAGAGTACACGGCCAAATGAATGAGACTTGATGATCCATCATTGCCCCCATCTTTCTTCTAGAATTGGAGGCCCCCAAGTTTTAGATAGACAAATGATCACTGAGCCAGAAAATCCATTTCCTACCTCTGTTCTGGCTAAGAATGATCATGTGATAAACTCTGACCAAGAGGTGTGAGCAGATGTGCTATTTACATTGCCCATGTCACATCTTTTATAAAAGAAACTGCCTGCCTTCCATGTACCACCTCTCTACCTTCCCACTGGCTAGAACATGGTGACCAACCGGAACAGCTGTGTAACTAGAGGAGGAAGACCACATTTTGAAAGCAACAAAGCTGACCTACTGGCCTGAGTCTCTGGATGACAGTGTGGAATCCAATTGCCTGACCACCCAGGTTACCTGCCTGCCCATATGCAGGCAAGAGTTGGCAAACTTATCTGTAAAGGACCAGATTTTAATATTTTAGGCTTTGAGGCCACCCAGTTTCTGTTGCAGCTACTCAGATTGCCCTCTCAGAATGAAAGCAGCCACAGTGACAGACAAATAGAAGTATATTTTATTCAAGTCACTGCAGTGGGGGGGGGGGGGAAGATCTCTGTTACAACAGCTTAACCTCTTCTTCCCCATCCTTTCCCCAGCCTCTCTGCAGAGGCCTCCCAGGTGGAAAGCATGGACTGGTCCTCTGACTGGCTATCGTCTCCAGCTCATCTCACTCACACAGGGTTCCCAGCAGCCTAGCAGCGGAGGCATCCCAGAGCCAAATGCTTATTAAGACTTTGAATAGGAAGGAAATTGCTGGAATCTCTGAGGTCACTCAGCAGCAGCCCTGGCTGCCACCCAAAGAGCCCTGGTGTCAACCATGAGTGTCTTTCTGCCCCTACCCAACATGCCCATGATACGACACTGCCAATAATACTCTCCCTGCTGTTCAGGAGGAACTGTAACTTACCTCAGGCATAAAAAACGGGTCGCTTTGGAGGAGGAGTACAGCTAATTGCTCTTGGTTAAGTCCAGAGAGCTCGTGGTTTTTCAGGACTTGGAAATTCTTTTCTGAGAGAACCTCATGAGAATATTTGCATAAATTCCTAGAAGAAAACATGACAATCGTCAGTGTTTCCACTCCACAAACAGTAAGAAAAAGAAACCATCCAGCTTGCAGAAGACAATTTTTTTTTTCTTTTCGGTGTGTGTGTGTGTGTGTGTGTGTGTGTGTGTGTGTGTATGTGTGTGTGGTGCTGGGGATTGAAGCCAAGGCCTTATGCATACAAGGCAAGCACTCTACCAACTGAACTATATCCTCAGCCCCCAGAAGACAACTTTGAAAGATAAATGTATGAAGCACATAGATTAGCATGTATTATTCATAAATTATACATGTGTATACACATGCTGACCTTAGTTATTGTAATACTTCTCTGAATAGTATCTCCTGGTAATCATTTGTGTATAGTTCAGAAAAGTGAAGAGGAAAAAAAATGGTAAACAAACAAAAATCAATCTATTAGAAATTATTACCCATTGAGAAATGGAGAAGATGATAAAGTCAAGAAAATAGGAGAGGTTCATTTACTTAACTTTTTTGTGTATATGTGGTACTGGGGATTGAACTCAGGGGAGCTTAACCATGGAGCCACATCCGACAGTCCTTTTTAATATTTTATTTGTAGACAGGGTCTCACTAAGTTGCTGAGGCTGGCTTTGAACCTGCAATCCTCCTGACTCAGCCTCCCAAGCTGTGTGCCACCACACCTGGCTGCATTTACAACATTTTAATTATGTGAAATTGTTCATTGCTTAATCTGTTCTGATTTACTTGTGACTAAACAGGAATAGAGGAAGCTCTTTATATTCAAACTACTCCACTGAAAAAGATGGAAAATCTTCTTTTCTTTAGGTCACTAATGAATTATGTCAGCAGTGTCCAATGCAACATTCCAAGATGATACAGTTGACCTACAATCAATACTTTGAATACATAAGCCATGTATGGCAACTGAGCACTTGATATAATCACATTGAAGTCTGAGAATTGCTGACTTAGAACATGAATAAACCCAAAGAACACTGGTGCTGGCCTCAAACAAGCATAATTTGACAGTTATCAATGTCCACTCATTCCACTTCTTAGTTTTCATATCCTTCATATATCATGGAAATCCTCAGGTTTATGGTTTTAATAGTTATTGATATGATGGCCTATTAAAATTTTCTAGTTTGGACAGCCATAATCAAATTGACAAACAAGTAATGGGCCAGACTTTCACTATTTAAGTAGTGGGAATACAATTATCTGTGTACAAATAGCCTTCTTTTTTTCCATTATTTCCTTGAGAGCTTGCCTCAAGTGATACAGTAATTTTCTTGACAGCTTATGTTTCACTTTGATCCATTGGTCTCTGTAAGACATGCCAGCCATCTGGCAGTTCCCCACAAGCACATTAACATAGACTTTATCAGTTTTACTACTTCAGTAGGTATAGAGTAAACTTATACTTTTACTAATACTTTTACTAATACCCACTTTTATTATGAGCAAGACTTTTTTTTTAAAGAGAGAGAGAGAGAGAATTTTAATATTTATTTTTTAGTTTTCGGCAGACACAACATCTCTGTTTGTATGTGGTGCAGAGGATTGAACCCAGGCTGCACGCATGCCAGGTGAGCGAGCTACGGCTTGAGCCACATCCCCAGCCTCAACTGAAATATTCTTAAATGTAGGTGTGAAGCTTGTGTTTCCTCTCATTACTGTTTGTTTCTATTCTTTAACTGTTTACCTAATGAAGATACAGACCTGCAGATTTGCAAAGGTTCTTTCTTTCTTTCTTTTTTTTTTTTTAAGATAGAGGAGAGAGAGAGAGAGAATTTTTAATATTTATTTTTTAGTTTTCGGCAGACACAACATCTTTGTTGGCATGTGGTGCTGAGGATCGAACCCGGGCCGCACGCATGCCAGGCGAGCGCGCTACCGCTTGAGCCACATCCCCAGCCCTCTTTGTTTCTTCTTTTTTTTTTTTTTAAACTAAAGTGAGTACCATTTTGAATTAATTCTTTTTTTTTCTTAAGAGAGAGTGAGAGAGGGAGAGAGAGAGAATTTTTTTTTTAATGTTTGTTTTTAAGTTTTAGGTGGACACAATATCTTTATTTTACATTTATGTGGTGCTGAGGATCGAACCCAGTGCCTTGTGCATGCTAGGTGAGCACTCTACCACTGAGCCACAACTCCAGCCCCGAGAGAGAGAATTTTTTAATATTTATTTTTTAGTTACTGGCGGACACAACATCTTTGTTGGTATGTGGTGCTGAGAATCGAACCCGGGCCGCACGCATGCCAGGCGAGTGAGCTACCGCTTGCGCCACATCCCCAGCCCTCTTTGTTTCTTTAATATCCATTTTACCTATCTTGTTGATTTCAAATAGTTTTGCATTTCTTTTTTCATTGAGAATTGATTAAGGTTGTCATTGCTAAATATTGATACAATCAGGTCCTCCCCATTCACCACTCATAATTTAGCCTACTGTTTAACAGTTGGGAAAAAATTCATATGTACACCACTTCTCTCTCTCTCTCTCTCTCTCTCTCTCTCTCTCTCTCTCTCTCTCTCTCTCTCTGGTACTATGAATTGAACCCCTTGGTGCCCAACCGCTGAACCATATCCCAGCCCTTTCACTTATATAAAGTGAGTTGCTTAGGGCCTCACTAAGTTATTGAGGCTGGCTTTGAACTTGTGATCCTCCTGCCTCAGCCTTCAGAGCTGCTGGGATCATAGGTTTGCGCCACCATGACCAACTCAATACTAATTCTTTCAAATATCTGAAGCTTATTAATGACAAAGATTGTCAAAGTGGGACATGTGTTTTGTATCAGTTTTTCTCAATAACTTCTATTAAATGATTCCTTTCTTGTTATCCTGGACTATTGTACGTTAACCTTTTATAAAGTTTAAAACTACTGGAACCCCTACTGTGTGCGTGTGCACATGTTTGTTTTATCATTCTGCCATTTTACTTTGAAACCAATACCATAATACCATATAATTCAGAGGTCTTTTATGCTATATTTTAAATATTGTAATTTAGGATATTGTTAGCTTACTCCTTTTTTGTTTCAGTGTGCTTAACTGTTTCTCCTTAAAATTTTATCAAACTTTTGTCAACTTCCACAAAACAGCATAACAGAGATCTTATTTCTGTTAACCCCATAAATCCCACTGCATATTTAACATGTCTTAAATTTTCTGACTCAGGAACCCAAGATACCTTTCTACTGCCTCAAGCCTTGTTCTGTTTTCTCAACTTTTAATTAAAAATTTTCCTTTAATAATCGTCTCCGTTGTCCCAAATATTAAATATTATCTGATGCCACTATTATTTTTAGTTGTTTGTCGCTGATAAACAGAAATGCAAAATGACCTTATTGAAATCGGTGATTTTTCAAAAATGTAAACATCTAGACAAACGTTATTTTCTAAGCATTAATTGTTAAAGGTCACTTATCCAAATATTGCCTGTGTGTGAAACATTTCTGAAACCCTCCGGAATTGCCTTCAGATCTAGCAATAGAACTTCTAAGAAAAAAAAGCCACAGAATCAACAACCCTGTCAGCCACCTGCTGAGCTCTGGCGCCCTGGCCAGCCATGCCATGTACCGTACCGTGATTCATGAACAGCTCAAGGACAGCTGGTCAGTCTCTGGCAACAGCCTCTACCCCAGCCATTTTCCCAGGCAAGGCTTCTCCTTGCTTTCTCCACCAATGACCTTGGCTTTCAGCATGTTTCTGGCACTCCTTGATAAGGCGGACCTCAACTATCTGCTGACTTCTGGATTGGGCTCTGTGGTTTCAGATAACTGCTCCCCACCAACCTCCACCTCCCCAAACCCCCTGCAGCTGGGCTAAGACTCTGCCTTATCGTTCACTGCCCCAGCCCACAGGTAGTCTCCTGCTGCTTCCAGTCAAAGCAGAAATGGCTCCATCATATCTTGACCAGACCTTGTGAGGCATCTCACTCCCTGGTTCTCAGGACACTGCCATCAATGTTCCTGTTGATATTGATCTGAAAATGATATCACTAAAACACTCCCATGGACAGACTAAGGCTCTGCCCTCTGGCTCTGAGACATTGATTAACTAACTGTTGGCCACTGGAATAAGGAATCCCTACTTTCCCTTGGGCTCCAGTCCAGACATCCGGAACACGGAGCCCAGCTGATGGCATCTCTTGCAGGTCACATGGAGATGCAGGATTGGTTGTGCCTGTCCTCACCAAGGACATGTCACTCCCAAGGTCCCTGAACTCACCGCTTTCTCTAAAAACCCAAAAGCAGCCAGGCAGCTTAATGGAGATCTGCTTGGAACCCTGAGTGTCTAGGACTTTCCCAGCCCACCCAGGTCATTTGTGTCTGGAGGAAGAGCCACACCTAGCATGCACTGCACTGGCTGGTGTCCCCGACATTACCCCAGTTACACTTGGCCCAGTTACACTTCTCGTTTCTTGTCTTGGGCCTCCAGCAAACTACTTATTCCTTCAGATTCCATCTACTTAAAACCTGTTTCAAACTGCAACATGTATGTCTAGCCTTGGTGGCCCTACACCTGGTGGCCCTACACCTGGTGGCCCACTGTTTCTCCACATTCCCCAGACGTCCCCCAACTTTTATCTTTGCCCTAATTGCAGCACATTGATCAGCCACAAAGGAGGGGCAAGTTGTACTCACATTCTACTTGGGGGCAAGCACAGAGTGACAGGAACTTTACATCTGTTATTAATTTAGCCATCAAAATAATCCTACTTGGGGAAACCTAAGAAAGATGAGAAGTTAAGGGTGACTCAGATAAGGGGAGATCTGATTGTTAAAACAAACAAAACAGATCTGAGACTTTTCTAAATCAAGAAGAAAAAAAAATTACCATTCTGGATTATTGAAGCCACTATTCCTCTTTACTGCCTTTTTTATTTGCAGGGGGGGGGCGGATACCAGGGATTGAACCTAGAGGCGCTTAACCATGAGCCATATCCTCATCTGTTTTTGCATCCGTTTCTGTTTTATTTTGATAGGGTCTTGCTAAGTTGCTTAAGGTTGTTGATAAGTGGCTGAGGCTGGCTTTGAACTTGCAATCCTCCTGCCTTGGCCTTTTGAGCTGCTGGGATTACAGGCGTGCACCACAATGTGCCTGGCTCTACACTGGCCTCTTGAGGACTAATACTTCTCATAGTGTGGGTCCTGGGTACAGCCTCCTCTGCATCAACCTGAGATTGTACAAGAGCAAATTGTGGGGGTCTCCTCCCAGACCTACCAGGTGATATCAAATATTTTTAGCATTCATTGGGATCATGTAGAGGATTTATTAGAACAAAACAATCAGGCGCAGTGGCACACACCTGTAATCTCAGCAGCTTGGGAGGCAGAGGCAGGAGAATTACAAGTTTAAAGTCAGCCTCAGCAATTTAGCAAGGCACTAAGCAACTCAGTGAGACCTGTCTCTAAATTTAAAAAAAAACAAAACAGCCCCAGAATTTCTGAACCACTGGTCTGGGGGCACTCAGAACTGACGTGTGTGGCAAGCTCCCAGATGATCCACCGAGCAAGTTCTAGGGCACACTAGAGTATCAGGGCTCAAGGGTGCCTCCCACAAGGGAACAATGGGCCCTACAGAAGGTTGGTTAGACCTGCAGGACTCCCCGATTCCCAGAGTTGCCCAGGACAAAGCAAACACTAGCAGAGTTCTGGGTGTACTTGGAGCTGATAAACTTCAAGCAAATTGCAGAAGTTGGGATAGGAAATGGTAACTTTTAACAAAGGATTAGAGATGGCCTTGAAAGAGGCAGAATAGTCCCTCTTTCAGGAATCCCAGGCCTAAAACCTAAAAACAAATGACCTTTTCACTTTTTCATTCCAAGCACAGGAAAAAAAAAAGTTATTTTAAATCAGGCAAAAAGTGCCCCCCCCGCCCCGCCCCCCCCCCCCCCGCCCCAGGGTGCCAACCAAAAAGCCAGGCTCCACAGTGCTTCTTATCCCAACAACACGGTCATTAACTAGAGAGTGTTTAAAAATACCTGACCCTGGGCCACACCCTCAGACAAGGGTTTAATCTGAGCAGAGCTGGACCCCAGGTGATTCTAATGTGCAGTCAGGGTTAAGAATCACTGGTTGGGCTTGTCATATCTGATTCTGGGTTAGGCTCCTGAACTGGATGTTCGCCTCTGAGCCCTTGGGCTTTGCAAGTCAAGTAAACACAGGGCCAGCTCAACAGCAGACCAAGCAGAAACCAAGAGAATCTGGAGAGTAACTGGTATTGAAATACCCCTTTCCTTTCTCCTCCTCAACCTTCTCTTCCCCCATACCCAACGGGTGGATGAAAACAGCTGACTTCTGTAGAAAACAGGAAATAGTTCACCATAATGTAAGCCAGGTAGAGAAAGAACCAGGATATGTGAAAGATAAAAATCTACAGAACATTATTCTAATGAATAAAATGTCAGGGGACCAGGGGTGGAGCTCAGTGGCAGAGTGCTTGCCTAGCATATGTGAGGCACTGGGTTTGATCCTAAGCACCACAATAAATAAATACATAAATACATAAATAAGTGAAACGAAGGTATCGTGTCCATCTACAACTAATAGATAAATAAATAAATAGGAATAGAATGTCAGGAATCAAAAAACAACCCTACCTGTTGATTCATGTAATTCCAACAATTCCAGGAGGCTGAGGCAGGAGGATTGTGAGTTCAAAGCCAGCCTCAACAATTTAGCAAGTCCCTAAGAAACTTAGTGAGACCCTGTCTCAAAAGAAAATACAGGGGCTGGGATGTGTCTCAGTGGTTAAGTGCCCCTGGGTTCAATCCTCAATACCCCAAAATAAGTAAATAAAATAACAACAACCCTAATAAGTACCATTTTAAGGCCACTACTCTCTTTATGTTGGTACTTCTCATGTTCCAGATTAGATTGCTGATGGGGGGGGGCATGGGGAGAATGGAAGAACTTTGATTGGGCAAAGGGGAGGGAGAGGAGGGGAGGGAGCCTAGGAACAGGAAAGATGGTGTAAGGGGATGAACATCATTACCATAGGTACATGTATGACTGTACATGTGGTGCAACCTGTAGTACCACTATATATATATATATGTGTACAATCAGAGAAATGAAAAATTAATTATGCTCCGTTTGTGTACAATGAATCGAAATGCATTCTGTGGTCCTGTATAACTAATTGGAACAAATAAAAAATTTAAAAGTTTTTTTAAAAAGATTAGATTGTTGTCAGGATGGTTCACTACAGCTGGAACCCCTGGGAAGGCAGGGAGAAACAGAGTGGCTAAAACAGAATACAGACGCTGTGGAGGGGAGACAAAGGTGGAGCTGGGAGCACTGGCCGTAACCACACTGCAATACAGGCAGCTGCTAGGCACAGAGAAGGGAGCCGTGCCATCACTGCAGCCATCACTGCAGCATGGCCCAGCCCGAGCTGCAGGTCTCTGCCTGGGAAGAGGAGGCCAGAGACTGCAGAGGGCAACAGGAGGGGATCCAGGCCCACTAAGGATGGGGGTAGGGGTGCGGGGTGGGGAAAGAGGCTCAAAATCTGTACAGGTTCTACAGTTGCACCAAGAGTGGGACAAATAGCATTGGTGCCACCAAACATCATCTCTCTGTTGGGGACGACTCCCCGGTCTGGACACTTCTCTAGTGGTTTGCAAACATTGCTGCGTGGTACAACGTTTGTAAAATGTAGCTCGGTGACAGAGCTCTTGCCCACCCTGCCTGAGGTCCTGGGTGCAACCCCCAGCACCAGAAGGAAATGATCAACAAATCAGAAAATCCAGACCCCTCCCCACCCCCCAACTCATCTGCTGATTAAATCACAATGTCTAGGTGCAGGAGCCAGACATCAGTGTTTTTGAAAGTGTTTGCAAGTGACTCCAACATCACAGAAGGACTGAGAGAAAGGCTAGGAAGGGAAGAGACTAAAGGGCAGGAGGTGGTGGCAATGTTGCCAGAAGTCTGGATGATTAGCGAAAGTAGGTCACACAAGACTCCTCTCCTGTCACGTGTCTCTTCTCCCCACCCAGATATAAATTCCTTTGAAAGCTAAGATTAATAATAAAACAAACTAGAGAGGAAGATTAATAACTAGTTAAGGGTATTTGAGGGTTCCATTTTAGCGAGACAGGAAGGGGAATGAACACTCTGTTGCCGGCTGGCCAGAATGCCAGAGGCTTCCTGTGTGTCTTAGTTATGCCACATAGAGTAACAGGTAGGTCACCTTAACATTTGAGAAAGCACTACTTTTGAATCTTTTGTTCACTCTGCTCCAAACAAATCATTTCTCTTTTACTTCCTCAAGCTGGGAAAGCACATAACACTTGCATTAGCAATCAGCCAGAAAGCACCTCTCAGGGTACCATTTGTTTCTGAAAGTGTGGTTTGGACCCCTGCAAAAGAATCCTTCAGGGCTGCATCCATCCCTTCTGAACCAGAATTTCCCCTGTGTTACTCAGGAGCCCACAGTTCAGTAAGCTCCCCACCTGGTTCACAGGCACACGGAAGTTCGAGAAGCACAGTTTGAAAACTGAGTACCTGTACACCTGGACATTATTCAAAACAATCTGTCAGGGAGAGGAGGAAATGCTGCAGCTCATTATATTTATTTATTTATTTTTAATCTAAGAAAACAGAAATCATGGCCTGGACTGAAAGAATTAGTGGGGGTGGGATTAACCAGTTAACAGAGAAGAGGCACAAGAAGACCTTTAGGGCTGATGAAAACACTCCATACCTTTTCTTGCAGTCTTGCAACATGGCATGTGTCCACTTGTCAGGACTCTTTACACTGTTCACTTTAAAATGGTATATTTTAGGGCTGGGGTTGTGGCTCAGTGGTAGAGCGCTCGCCTAGCAAGTGCGAGGCCCTAGGTTTGATCTTCAAAACCACATAAAAATAAATAAAATAAAGGTATTGTATCCAACTACAAATAAAAAGTAAATATTAAAAAATGGTATATTTTATTCAATATAAATCTTACCTTGATACAGTTGATTTAATTTTTTTTTTTTTTTGTACCAGGGATTGAACCCAGGGGTACTTACAAATGAGCCACACCCCCAGCCCTTTTTATACTTTATTTAGAGACAGGGTCTCACTAAATTACTTAGAGCCTCGCTAATTTGCTGTGGATGACTTTTTTGGGGGGCGGGGCAGGGATTGAACTAACTCAGGGGCACTCAACCACTGAGCCACATTCCCAGCTATTTTGTATTTTATTTAGAGGCAGGGTCTCACTGAGTTGTTTAACGCCTCACCGCCTCACCATTTCTGAGGCTGGCTTTGAACTTGCGATCCTCCTGTCTCAGCCTCCAGAGCCACTGGAATTACAGGCCTGCACCACGACACAGGGCCTAAAAGACCTCTTTTAACTTAATGTAGCAAGTTGGTCTGAAACATTTAAGTTCTTTTTGTATGGAAAATAGTTAAAAGATCAAAAGCTGGGTCTCTACTTTCTTCCCCAACACTGAGTCAGCCTCCCTGCTCCAACTTGGTTTCTGATTTCTCACTGGGCCTCAACCACTAGGTCTTCCTAAAATCTTTGATTCCTTTTCCACACTCATTTGGCACCTTGGCTATTTCAAAGTACCTGCAGGCAAAGATCACAGATTCCTGTTTGAAAGTCAATATGGTCAAAAGAGTATGAAAATCAGACCCATTTTACGGATGGGAAACAAACATCACTTATTTTAAATGTTTATTTTTTTGCCATTGCTATATTATTGCAAAAAGTAGTATTTTGTTATTGGGTGCTTATTTGTCACTACATAAGATTTCATCATGGTCCACAGTACCCCTTACAATCCTATTGAATTTCTTAGCTTAATTTCTGCAGAACACCATAGACATTGAAAGTCAACTATGATCACATTAAAATGAAAAAAAAATTGAAGCAAACCTGAAAAGAGAACAGAAATTCCCAAATGATTCTTACAAGGTGTACCCTTTTGTGTCATGATATTGCAGAAAACAGCACATCTCCAAGGCTCCCACCCTGAGAGCAGGATTACACAGACAGTGCAAATTGGTAACAGAAAGAATTTCCAGGAAGATTCCTGGGTAAATACCTTCACACAAACAACAGGGCTCACAGGCAAGTAAAATGCACACCTTGAGGGGTTGGGGTTGTGGCCCAGTGGTAGAGCGCTCGCCTAGCACGTGTGAGGCTCTGGGTTCAATCCTCAGCACAACATAAAAATAAATAATAAAAGTATTGTGTCCAACTATAACTAAAAACTAAAATATTAAAAATAAATAAATGCACACCTTGAAAATGTCATACTTAGAAATAAAACGGGCTCAAGAGGACATATATTAAGTAATTCCATTTATAGGAAAAGTTCAGAATCCAGAGAGACAGAAAATAGATTGAGAGGTTGGTTGCCAGGAGCTGGGGAAGGAGGAGTGATGGCTGACGGGTGGGGATTCTGCTGGGGGTGATGGAAATGTTCTGGAATTTGATAGTGATGATGGTTCCGCTCATGAGTGTGCTGGCTGACTCTGAATTAATCATTTTAAAATAGTTTTAGCTATTTTTTAAAATGGCGAATAAATAAGGTTATCACAAACAAAAATAAAGGGAGCACTAAGATGACCAAAAAATAAAATGCAAAGCAGCATTATCAAGTAAGACAATTAAAAAAAATTATAGTTGTAGATGGACAACATGCCTTTATTTTATGTTTAATTTTTTTTAAATATTTATTTCTTTAGGTATCGATGGACACAACACAATGCCTTTATTTTTATGTGGTGCTGAGGATCGAACTCGGGTCCCTCCCGTGCTAGGCGAGTGCTCTACCGCTGAGCCACAATCCCAGCCCCTATGTTTAATTTTTATATGGTGCTAAGGATTGAACCCAGTGCCTCAACTTCTGGTAGGCAAACACTCTACCACTGAGCCACAACCCTTTTTAAGGCATATTACCTGCCTTGTAAAATTATCTTACTTGGGCTGGGGCTCAGTGGCAGAGTACTTGCCTAGAGTGCGTGAGGCACTGGGTTTGATTCTCAGCACCACATAAAAATAAATCAAGGTCCAACAACAACTAATAAAATATTTTTTTAAATAAAGGGCCCAAGCCACTAACATATTAACAATTAAAACTACATTGTGCCCACCTGTAATACCAGTGGCTCAGGAGGCTGAGGCAAGAGTATCACCAAGTTCAAAGCCAGCCTCGGCAACTTAGGGAAACCCTGTCTCAAAATAAAAAATAATATGGGCTGGGGATATGGTTCCGTGGTAAAGTGCCCCTGGTTTCAATCCCTGGTACCAAAACAAACAAACAAACAAACAACAACAAAGTACACACATTGAGATACAATTTCATATTCCCTGAATTGGCACAAATTTTAAAAGGCCCATGATACCAATTGGCAAGACTGTAAAGCAAGGATGCGTGATATTGGTCAAAGTATATTGTTAAATTGTGTATTGTATACATGAGGAAATATGTAACAACAAATTCCATCAGTATGTACAACTATAACACACCAATTTAAAAATGTGGGGGGAAAAGAATATAAAGCAAGGAAATATTCAGATCTGGTAAAAATTCTACTTGGCAAACACACTTTGGAAAACAATTTAGAATTATCTCATAAAACTAATGGTAAGTATGGGAATTCTACTACTAGATAGGAAAAACTCCAATACATGAACATAAAGAAACATATACCAGAATGTTCATATCACCATGGTCCAGTAGCAAAAAGTAAAAACAATCTCCATCTTGAGAAAATGGATATGTAAATTGTGCATATTCAAACCAAAGAAAACTTCACATTTCAATGAATCAGAGTAGTCCCGTTCTAAAACCTGTAGGGCCCATAGCAAGGCTAGAGACAGAGGCCTGCGTATAAATGTTTAAATATCCAATAGTAATAAATCAAGCTAAGAAGGTGCAAATCGAACACGTTCTTGCTGCCTATCTTAACAAATATGCTTTGTGTGATCAGGATGGCCAACTAGAATTCTTGGATGGCTCAGAGTTTTATGACAGAACATAGCAGAATGGAAGAAGCCAGCCCTGCTCCCAACTCCAGTCCACCACTTCTTTCTTTTCCCACCTGGGCTGTATCCTACACCTCTAATGCTGTCATCCAGAGGCAAGGGACACGCCAGCCTGTGCATGCAAATTCCTTCAACCCACGTGTAGAGACCCAGGAAAGAAGTATACACAAGCCCTGGAAATGGGTTTGAGAACTCCAGGGACAAGAGAATCCAGTGTATGGCGTAGGCTCAAAGTGGAACCGCAGGTTCAAGATGGGCATAATTCTATGACTCCTCAAAAAGTAAGTAGAGATACAACTGAACAGAGATGGGTCTGAGGCCTATCAATCCCAGGGCCCAGAGCAGAAAAAGGTAGAGAAATAGAGAATATAGCAGGGGTAAGTCTCAGAAGCATCATATTGAGCAAATGACAGCAAACACAGAAAGCACAGTGTCATTGGGTACCCATAGGGAATCTTGTTTCAGAACCTCCCCAATCCATGGATACCCAAGTTCTTTATAGAAAATAGTGTAGTATTTGCATATAACCTATGAATATCCTCCAATATATTTTACATCATCTCCAGGTTACTTACAATATCTTATACAACCAATGTAAACTTTATGTATACTGAATTGTTTAGAAAATAATGATGAGCAGAAAAATGGCTACATGTGAGCTGGGCTACAGCTCAGTGGTAGAGCACTTGCCTGACATGTGTGAGGCACTGGTTTTGATCCTCAGCACCACAAATAAATAAATAAATAAATAAATTGTATCTGTTTACATCTAAAAAAATATATTTAAAAAAAAGCAGGTACATAATCAGTTTAGATACATTTCCACCCTAAACCCTCGAATATGTTACATCTGCACTTTGTGGAATCCACAGATGGGGAACCCATGGATATAGAGGACTGATACATTTGTACTCTCAATATGAATACCATGTACAGATTTGCAGATTTGAAAACAGTCAAAACAATCCTAAGTATTGCTTATAAATACAAAATATTCGGGAAAATAATACATGCATGAGAAAAGTAATCAACAAATAAAAAACATTTACCTCTGGGAAGGGAGTAATGGTCAAAGAAGAAAATTCAGGAAGATGAAAATGTGTAATATCCTATTTCTTCAACTGATTGGTGGGTACCAGATCTTCACTATATTCTTTACATATTTTCTAAGACTTAAATATCATATAATAAAATTTTAATTTTTTTTTTTTTGGAGAGGGAAGGTAGAGAGAGTATTGGGAATCAAACCCAAGACCTCATATACATTAAGCACATACTCCACCACTGAACTACATCCCCAGATCAAGAAAATTCTTCTTAAAAAGAAAAGAAAAATCTTCTTAAAACAATAGCATTTCATACCCTTCCAATTGGCATATATCAAAAAAAGTCTCATGGGCCGGGGATGTAGCTCAGGCGGTAGCGTGCTCGCCTGGCATGCTCCGGGCGCTGGGATCGATTCTCAACACCACATAAAAATAATAAAGATATTGTGTCCACCTAAAACTAAAAAATAAATATTAAAAAAAAAAGAGTCTGATAATACCAAGTGTCATTTAGCCAGAAAATGGAGAAACTGGGACTCTCAAACACACAAATATAGATTGGTAAAATGGAGAAACTGGGACTCTCAAACACACAAATATAATTGGTATAACCACATTTAATTCTAATTTGTCAGAAGAGTTGAAGCTGTGCAACCATTCAACCCAGCAATTCTACTTCCTAATGATCTGCTCTAGGGATGCTGTTGCCATGAGCACCTAGAGACCCATGTGTATTCCTGGCAGTACGGTTTGCTGGAGCAAGAAACTGTAAATATCCATTTCCAGGGGAATAGTTAACTGAACTGTACTGTAAGTCATATGATGAAATGCTATTCAGTAGTTAAAAATGAATTAAAAGGGCTAGATATGTAGCTCAGTGGCAAAGTGTCCCCGTGTTTAGTCCCCAGGACCAAAAAGAAAAAAAAAAAAATAGAAGAAATTAAAAGTGTAAACATTCATCCTGAGAAGTGTTATAAGCTTATTAGATTATATATCCTCTTTCAAATTTTTTTCTAATTAGTTATAGATGACAGCAGAATGCATTTTGATTCATTTTACACAAATGGAGCACAACTTTTCATTTGTCTAGTACACAACAGAGTCACACCTTTCATGCAATCATACATGTACCTAAGGTAATGCTGTCCATCTCGTTCCACCATCTTTCCTATCCCCATTCATCCTCTCCTTTATATATCCTCTTATATAATTTCTACTAGATATTCAGAGTATATATACTATGATGCTTGTCATATTATTCTTTGTGCATTTCAGTATTTTTCTTTCAATATGAAACAGCCAACGGGTCCTTCTCCCATCTACCCACCCCCACCCAAAAGGGAAAGGCAAAGGCATACAAACAGGAAAGAGCACAGAGGAAACACCCACATTGGCAGAAACCACAAAGCAAGTCGAAGACTCAGCCTAGCTTAAACAGTTAAACAGAAGCCATGCTTGCAAATAATAACTTAAATTAATAAAAGGTAATGCTTCATACAGAAACTGGACAATGAAAAGAAAGCTGGGATTGTGGCTCAGAGGTAGAGCACTCGCCTACCATGTGTGAGACACTGGGTTCAATCCTCAGCACCACATAAAAATAAAGATAGTGTCCACTTATAACTGAAAATAAATATAAAAAAAAAAAGTCACACAGATCAGGTTCAAATATCAATTCTTCCAGCTAGGTGATCTTTAGTAAATTCGTTCCTTTCTCTCTCTCTCTCTCTCTCTCTCTCTCTCTCTCTCTCTCTCGTAAATTTATAAAGACCGCTATGTCCAAGATTCATAAGAGGGGTTTATGGGCTGGGGATGTGGCTCCAGTGGTAGCGCGCTGGCCTGGCATGCATTAAGGCCCAGGTTCGATCCTCAGCACCACATACAAACAAAGATGTTGTGTCCACTAAAAAATAAATATTAAAAAAAAAAGAGGGATTTATAATATCTACTAAAAAGAAAAATTTGAATACTAGGGGCTGAGGTTATGGCTCAGCAGTAGAGTGCTCCCCTAGTAAGTGAGAGGTGCTGGGTATGATCCTCAGCCCCACATATAAATAAATAAATTAAATTAAGTTAATAAAAAAAATTTGAATACTGTCTCTACTGTGGCTTTCATAGAGCTTGGTACATAATTATTTGTTCAATAAATAATAGTTACTGTTTGTGTCAGAACTGGGATTTGAACTTCATGCATGGGAATATATTTCAGCAAAACAAACAGAAATATTCAAACTGATGTACCAGAACAAACAATTATACAACACTTAATCAAGCCCTGCTATCAACTAAAATGCATGGCTCAAAGCAATGCAAAAGGAAAGAGAAACTACAGAATAGGAGAAATCCTATTTAAAACAGTAGTACTGTAGAGGAAGTTTTATCCAGCAAAAGGCAAATTATCTCCATGTAAACATAGAGCAGTTTACTGAACTGAATGGTAACCTCAATATGGGTATTGATTGATTAGCAGAAGTCATTAACCAATGATTCACAAAGAAAATCCTCAAACTTGCAAGTATCACTTTTTAGAAAACAAAGTTCTGTGTAATCCCTAAATTCAATAGCAATATAAAAGGAAATTTTAAATATAGTTAAACCAACAAATGTAAGAAATAAGATTTTTATCACTCCATTAAAAAAAGAAAAAACAGATCGTGTTTTTTTCCCTCTTTGGAGGGACCATCTAAAAATTTGTACAGGGGCTGGGGATGTGGCTCAAGCGGTAGAGCGCTCGCCTGGCATGCGTGCGGCCTGGGTTAGATCCTCAGCACCACATACCAACAAAGATGTTGTGTCTGCTGGGAACTAAAAAATAAATATTAAAAATTCTCTCTCTCTCTCCTCTCTCACTCTTTCTTAAAAAAATAAATAAATAAATAAATAAAAATTTGTACAGACAAAATAGTCCCTAAATTATAGATAATGTTTTAAAATACAGAATAGTACAGGTTACCAACACACTTTAGGAGTTTAACATGGTTTTGACATTTCAAACCAGGTCAAAAAAATTTTTAAAGATAAAATAAAATCTATAAAATGAAAAATCCTAAACATATTGTGTACAACAAATTGAAACAAAGTATCTAAACATATTAGATACATAATATCTCAAAACAATTATGGATTTGTATGTATAGGTTTGTTTCCTGGAAACACAAGTTGGATTTATAAAACAATCAAGGAAATGTGAATACCAACTTGTTTTAGATGATAATAATGATCACATTTTACTAAAAACTAATTATAGTTTTTAGTAAAATGTGATCATCTTGCTGTGATTATGTTAATAAAATATATTTCTTATCTATTAAAGGTAAGTCATTATGAAGCAAATAACTGCAGGAATTTGTTTCAACACAACACATTGAAGACAACTGTGAAGGACTGAATAAATGAAATAAGACTAGTTTAAAATATAACTGTTGAATCCAAAATGATAGGTACGAACATACATAGGGCTCATCAGTCTTCTCTCCACTTCTGAGTATGTTGAAAAACTTCAAAGAAAAAATTAAACTTAAAAAGTCAATAAAAACTAGTGAAGAATTTTTCATTACAGAACAGATAAGAACAGAAAAAAAAAGATCACAAAGCCTTCCAATCCCGTTATTCAGGATGGTTCTAGAATGTTCCTTCCTTTTCTGTCATCTACCCACTTCCCCTCCTCTCATCCTGGGTGATTTCTTGTTGCTGGTGACTCAGATGACTGTCTCTAGACAAATAATTCCCCACATCTCAGAAGCAGACTTTCAAACTGTTGCCTCACAACATACTAAGTAAATATTTAAATAAGGGAGCACATATTCAAGCACTTTTTTAAAAAAATTTAGAGTGAGCTGAAATAAACAAATAAAATTTTTTTTAAAAAATTACCTCATCTACTTAGTCCATTTGAAATACACCTCCTTTGTCTGTTTTGTTACATGTTTGAGGGGTTTTAAGGAGCAGTGGCCACAAGCATGCTCGGCAATGTCTGCGTGCAATTGATAAGGTCCACGTCTATAGACATTGCCGAGCATGCTGTGGCCAGTGCTTGTACAGAAGTGCATGACTAGAGTATGTTTTACTAGTGAATGCATGACCAAAGTTTAACGACCACCATTTTGGACAACAGGTACCACTTACCGTTTTTAAGTACACCAAGTGTGAAAGTACTCTATCAAGAAAAAATAATTGAGCCGTGCACTGTGGCACATACCTATAATCCCAGCAGTTTGTGAGGCTGAGACAGGAGGATGGAGAGTTCAAAGCCAGCCTGGGCAATTTAGCCAGGCTCTAAGCAAATCAGTGAAACCCTGTATCTAAACAAAATACAAAAAAGTGCTGGGGATGGGGATCAGTGAATTCAATTCCCAGCTGGGGGGGGGGGGCGGGAGGAGAAGAATGTAAAGAAAAAATAATTGAGTAGAAGTACCTAGGGACAGAAAAATTTGGGAGAAAAATGCGGCCTTAAAAACCATTCATTAATTCAACAAGGCATTCTTTCGGAAAAGACAGATGAGCTGAGAGGCAATGAGAGACTTCACAAAAAAGGGTTTGGTGATCTAGTATGTGAAGGAAGAGGATAAAGAAGTTAAGGGGGGCTGGGTTGTGACTCAGTGGTAGAGTGCTGGCCTAGCACATGGGAAACCCTGGGTTCGATCTTCAGCTCCACATAAAAGTAAATAAAATAAAGTTATTATGTCCATCTACAATTAAAATAAAATATATATTAAAAAAAAAAAGCTAGGGCTGGGTTGTGGTTCAGTGATAGAGCGCTTGCCTAGCACATGTGAGGCCCTAGGTTCAATCCTCAGCACCACATTAAAAAAAAAATAAATGAATAAAATAAATCTATGAAAAAAAAATAAATTAAAAAAAAAAGTTATGGGGAAAGTCAGAGAGCCTGCCTGGAGGGAGTTTGGCCCGAGGGCAGCTGTTGCTCAGAGGCAGAGATGGAAAAACTGGATTCAGAAGACAGGTCTGGGCAGTGGATACATATTTGGAAGCCATCTTTATAGATATGACAGCTGACCCCATAGGAGTGAGCTCTCTTAGGGAGAGATTTGGAAGACAACTAACTGGGTTAAGCCCAAGGTTATATATTTATAAGCATATAAATATATATATTTAGAAGGCATAAAAGAACAAACAGAAGCAGCAACTTGAGAAGTAAACCGCACCATTTCAAAACTATTTGAGAGAGTGATCCTGAAAAAGGGTGGTAAACGTTTTGGGGCCACCGCGCAGACGGCGGGAAAGGAGGCTGGCGAGGTAACCTCCAAAGGGACCATTCAGGCCAGGTGGTGTGGCCACGCTCCAGACAGGAGGAAAGCGGTACTGAGGGCATAGAGGGGGCCGGGAATCGAGGACCAAGTAGAGCCCTGCGGCTCCCGCCAAGGAGCCCATCCAGGTGCGCAGCGCGGCTGGGCTGCTGGAAGACACAACCTGTCCAGAGAGGAGGGAAGCAGAAAAGAAAAAAAGTTGAAAGACGCCAGAAAGTGGAGGTATTTTCCTACGTTCCCAAGCCTGCCTTATCCAAAGTCTGTATTGTTAGGATTCAGGGCAAAAACAGGGCAGCGGGTGAGCCTCGTCCCCACTGGGCAATATCGCTTTGGCCATGTTCAAGGAACGGTCTGGGGGCGCTGGAAGGAAAGGAACCGCAAGGGTGGGATCGCGGGCGCAGCAGGGGCTCTCCACCAGAAGCAGAGAAGTGAGAGGATGAGGAAGAGGCCGAAAGTTGCAGGGCCGGGTCGAGGTCGCGCCTCTCCGGGAGCAGCGGTCCCCACGGTCCGGCGGATCAGGGCCACCGGGAGCCGCCCCTCCCTCCACGAGCACTCACCTCTCGGACTGCGAATAGTGGCACCGGCCCAGCAGGTTGAGTTTACAGAGATGCAGGTCTTCGCAGGCTCTCTGGCAGTACTTGCGACGGCAGACCCGGGCTCGAGTGGTGGCCACCACCGACCGGGTGACGCCGGCCCTGCTGCCGGTCTCCAGCACCACGAAGCGGTCGGGCCCGGCCGCCTCCAGCACCTCGCAGAGCTGCACCTCGGAGAGCGCGATCTTGTCGAGCAGCGCTTCCAGGGACATGCGGCCCCCGTGGGCGCACAGGATTTTGGTGATGAAGCAACACACCTCCGGGTCAGCCATGGCGCGCTCGCCTGCTCGCTCGGTGAGCTGGCCTGGCCGCTGCGCGGGACTCGGCTCCGGGGAGAATCGAAACTTACAAGTGTGCCGGGGGCGGCCGCGGGCGGTGCCGTACGCCGAGTCCCGCGGTTTCGGTTTCCAGCTGGGCTCTAGGGTCAGGAGGCCAGGACACACCGACGGCGTCCTCGGTTCGGTTAGATCTGGGTCAGATTTAAAGTCAGCGGCGGGCGATCGAGTGAGGAGCCAACAAGCGCTGGCAGATTTACCGGCGACGCAGCAGCGCGAGGGCAGTCCCCTCTCGGTTCTAGGTTCGACGAGGGTCGTTCCCCAGCTGGGTACCGCAAGGCCTCCTCGGAACGAAGAGGAAGTAAAAATGGTCTGGGGCTCTGGTGGGGGCTTTTATAAACCAGCCCCAAAGGCGATGACGCGTCTCGATGGCCCACTTGAAGCGTCCTCTGGTTCTCTGCCCCACCCATCCCCGGAAAGAGCTGACCTTAGCGAGCGCTTCTTCTGGGCTGTACCTCCGGTGACAGAGGATCTTCGCTACCACTCCACGATTTAAAATTCATTTTCCTCACTTTGTACTTGAGAAAGTAACTTGAGAAATACGCACTGCCATCAAGTGGAGCCCGGAGGACACCGAGGTTCCCAAAATCTGGCCCCGGGGGCCCAGATCGCCATGCGCCTGATGTAGGACTGATGTGCACACTTTTTCCGACACCACCGACCCCTCTTAAAAGACAGCGATTATTACTTTTTCTTTCTTTCATTCATTCTTTCTGTGTCGAGGACTTTGTGAAGAACCACTTTTGACCCGTTCTGGTCTTCCTATAATCGCCAACCTAAGTGCCCCACACCGCTGCTTAATCCCCCTTAATAAGCAAGAAGTCACAAGTGGGCGTGCTCAGACATAATGTAAAATCGGTGACCTCCCACCACCCATCTCCCCAAACTTGGCATGGATTTTTTAAGTGAAAGCCTTTGAGCTATAAAACGTGCAGAAATAACTCTTGCCTTAACGTCTACCCTTATCTGACTGAAGCAGAACCTCCGGAAAATGCAGCCATTAAAGCCCCAGTAAGAAGTTTCCTGCGTTCTCAGCTGCCTGGGAGACACCGCACCCTTCATTAACATTAAAAATATAAATAAATAAATAAATAAATAGCCCAAGGGCTTTTTTCCACAATCTCCTGTTGAAGCCCGAACCCCCATTCCTGCTTTTGTTGTATTGAGATGATATGTAAATCTTTACCTCAGGATAGTCCTTGAATTTCCCCTCACTGGAAGCTTCTGAGAGTACTTGTGAACTATTCTAATTTGCAGGGCCCCGTGGGCTCAAGTTAGAAAAAGAAAAAGGTTTTCCTCCCATCATCCCAAAATAAAATAACTGAACCATTGATCAGAGAGGAAATAAGCCCTTAAAAAAAAAAAAAAAGGATAACAACAGTAAGAAACTCCTTGTTGCCAAATTAGAAATTCTTCAAAAAGACAATTGGGAAATCTCAGTATGAAACTTCATGATAGTGGAACTGTGTCTCAGTGTACTATGGTACAAAAAACAGCCAAATGGGGGCCCACATAGGATCATCTGATTCCTCATTGAAATGAGAAATCTGGCTGTGGCTTCTATAGTTGTGTTTTAATCCACTTGGCTTTGTTTGTGGTCTGACAAGTTCCCAGGAGCCTTTTATTATTAAATCAATTAAGTCAATGTGTTTACTATCTATCTACTTTGGGGCCTTTACATTAGTTAGTTGATCTTATCATGCAGATATCTAAGAAGCAGCCTTTGCATCCAGGGTGCATGTATTTGGGAAGACTTGAACAAACGTTAATAGTAAGGGAGTTGAGTTGAAAGTGGGGGTACACACCTGGAATCCCACATACTGGGGAGGCTGAGACAGGAGGATAGCAAGTTTGAGGTCGGTCTCTACAATTTAGCAAGACTCTCTCAGAATAAAATTTTTAAGAGAATTGGAGTTGAAGCTCAGAGGTAGACTACTCCTGGGTTCAAACCCTAGTAAAGAAAAGAAAAAGACCTATAATCCCAGTGGCTTGGAAGACTGTACAGACAGTTCAAAGCCAGCCTTAGCAAAATGGAGGCCCTGAGCAACTCAATGAGACCCTGTCACTAAATAAAATACAAAATAGGGTTGGGGATATGGCTCAGTGGTTATGTGCCCCCTGAGTTCAATCCCTGCCCTTCCCCCAATAAAAAATAAAGAAAGAAAAAGAAAAGAAAGAGAATCAGGAACCGAATCCTAATGCGATGGGCAGACTAAAGAATGAAGAGTCCAGCTTGGTGAGAGTGTTTGGGAGCACAGATATATAATTCCCTTCACTTTGAAGTCATGAAAAACAATTTGAGTTATGGGAAAGAAGGACAAAGGAAACACTTAGAGAATTTTTTTAAATATATATTGTCACACGTCGGCTTCTCGGAAATGAGATACTGACACTGACTCGATGTGCAGAAGATTTCCTGGGTGTCACACCAGAGGAAGCCAAGGGGGGAAGTGAGAGTCCTGAGACTTGTCCTGAGACTTGCCTGCAGACCTCACAGTCTGCTAGCCCAAAGGGGAGCTCAGGAGCCAAAGCTCAGCCTGGGGCAGAAAAGGCTGGGCCCTTGTACCACTGCCTTCCTGTCCTGGGCGGAGGCCACCAGAGAAGATGAAAGACCAGGACAGATCTGCAAGGAGCTGAAGCTGCAGGCTATGAACTTAACAGGCTCCTCTGAACCAGGCTGCAAGCCCTGGGTTAAAGGGCAACCTGAGCGACACACTGCAACAGCAATGGTCCATCCTTCGTACCACATGGCTTTCCTTCTCCATTTGTATTTAGGGAACAGCTCATTCAGAGCTTTGCTTTCCACTAGAAAACTTAGAAGAGGACAGTTAATGGAATGAACTATGGTGCATGTCACCACAGTGGGTCTCAAGGCCACGACTGGTTCTCATCATTTCCTCATCAATTCCCCTCACCCTTAGCTACCACTCAGCAAATCTCAGTAGCTTACCGGATCAGGTGTCTCGATCCTCATTCCTATGCAATGTGAGCACATTCTCCAGCCAGGATTGCTACTCTTGTCCTGTCCATCAACAGCCTCTGTTAAGAAAAGGAGGACCAAAAAATAACCCAGCTGGGTGAGGCGGTACATGCCTGTAATCCTAGTGGTTCAGGAGGCTGAGACAGGAGAATAGCGAGTTCAAAGCCAGCCTCAGCAATTTTTGAGGCACTAGCAACTCAGCGAGCCCCTGTCTCTAAATAAAATACAAAATGGCTGTGGATGGGGCTCAGTGGTCAAGTGCCCCTGGATTCAATCCCTAGTGCCAAATGAAAAAAGAAATAACCCATAACCCAAATAGGCCACTGGAGTACCACACGTATTCCGCCATGCCCATCGCATCACAGCAGTTCTACTTCCTTTGCTGACCAGCATTAATCACCTCTCATAAAATGGCCATTCCTTTTCTTACCTGTTAATCCCAGTCACTGGAGTTTTTAGGGAAAGGACCCCAGTTCCATGGGTGGTAAAACCAGGCTGAGCCATCCACTCCAAAACACCAACCCAAGCCACACAGTAGCAAAGAGTGGAAATGAGCTCTGATCAGAGGGGGCATGGGGGAGGGGGAGAGGTGACCTAAGAAGTCTCTTCCAGGGGCTGACCAGGACTTTGAGGTTTTACAGAAAAAAAGAACAAAAGCATGGCTCGGGGGCATACATTGCACAGCAGGGAGAGGGTAATCTTGGTCAGGTAGAGTGGATGGTTATCTCAGGACTGGTTCTGAGAAGCTCCTGGACAGCCACCATGGCTTGAAGGGGTGATTGGGTTCTCTTAGTGAGAGGATTGCTCCTGCTTATGGGGGCTATATCATGGAGCAATCTGTTCTTCCAGGCTGCCAGGGCTTCCATTGCTGGGGGTAGTTTTGATCCTTTGTCACAGAGATCCTTATCTACCAGAATTGTTGTTCCTGGAATGCGAGGTAACTGCCGGAGAGAGAGTGTGGCTCAGAAGGGAAAAAGTCCACAAAGCAAATGGAGTCAGAGGGACAAAATGGAGGTGGTTAGGTCAAGGACTGGGCCCTCCTTTCCATTAGGAGGCCCAGTAGCCATCACTTGTAGTCCAATAGGATCTTGGCTGCGTCTCTGGGCAAGTGTGTCCCTCTGGGGAACCAGGACCTCTCACTCTGTGGAGTCCAGAGTTGTGGGAACGGGAAAGCCCAGTGAGTCACTGGAATGATGTCCAGGGAAGCTGTCTGTACTTCTACACGTTCTTTCCAGATCCATATGTCCTTTCTTTTGGGGACACACACTAGAATCCTATCTGATTCAAGGCATATACCATCATGTCCTGGAGAAGGCCATCAGCACAGTGTGTCACCTCCACGCTGCCACTTCTGCCACACGCTTGGCTGGCTAGTCCTCCATCTAGGAGCTTCTGTTTGGTGAGGTGGGTGACCAGTGGATCCCATGCTCATGGGCTCACTCCCCACCAACTCCTGTGCCAAAAGAGTGCTGTCTGGTGCGCTGCTGTGTCCTGTGAGATTCTTGTCTTTGAATCAGGCAATCTTTAAGCCTTCAGAGAGGGACGCTCTTGACATCTGCAGACAGGAAAGGCAACTCCATATCCACAACAAAGCAAACTCCTGGTCTTTCCAAGACAAAAGGGGACTCCATGCAGTCTACAGATTACCAAATAGCCTACTGGTGTTCTTAAGGAGGAGAATGTAGCACTGGTCTTCATGTCCAGCAGATTGAACCTCCAAAGGTGGCAGCACCTATTTTCATTTTGGCAGGCAGTTGTCTATGCTGATAGGCTCTGGCGTTCCCTCCATCTCTCTCCCCGTGTCATCTTTATTTGGGTACCCAACCAACAGCAGTGGTGGAGGAGACCATCACAAAAACTGGGGAAAGCATTATCCAGCCTAGTGATTTTGTCTGATTGGTAGGTGCATCTTCTGTGGTAGGCACTTACTAGTAAGCTCAACAGGGGATACAAACATCTTTCCCGTTTGAGATCCCCCCACGCGGGCCTATACACCAGACCTTCTTGTCTCTGATTCTCCAATCTCTTTCTTTCAGGCCCTCTATCCCCACAGGCAGCCTTCCTGTGTGAACCCAATTGCTATGGTTTGAATGTTGTTTTAGCCAGCTTTTTCTCTGTTGTAACCAAAAGACCCGACAAGGACAATTTTAGAGGAGGAAAAGTTTATTTGGGGGCTCACAGTTTAGGTCTTAGTCCATAGGTGACTGCCCATAAATCACTTTTATTCTAACCTAAGGCCATTTTTCCATATCACGGGTGTGATGAGTCCACTCTAAACTCCTTCCATCAGGGAGATGATCACTCATCACCTTTTTTACAAGGCCTTCCTTGACGACACTGTAACATGGCTTCCATCCATTTTTAGCAGGATGCATGTACTGGGCAGACCTCTCCATCACCCAACCTTGGTCTTTTCCCTTCCTCCTTTAGAGGTTTATGGAATTCCCTCATGAAGTAGGACAGAAGAGGCTGGGCACCTGAGGAATTTTCAGGAAGCAGGTTTATTGACTGCAGAGTTCAGAGGCGGCTCTCATCTAAGAATTCTTCCTCTGAACAACGAGTCTAGAAATTCTTTGACTTTATACCCAGTGGAGGGTGGGGTGTCTAGGAGGTTCATATGATAATTGCATCATCCTCTAGATAGACAGGGGTTTCATAAGTTTTGTTTTGTTTTGTTTTTCTGCAAACCTGGCATTTATACACACAGAGGAAGCTACAAACCACAATGCCTTCTGCAGATTTTTGCTGGTAGCTATTATCAAAAATCTCTCTGATAGGAGCTAGGGTTTGGGCTCAGCAGCAAAGTGCTCGCCTAGCACATTTGAGGCCCTGGGTTCTATCCTCAGCACCACATAAAAATACATAAATAAAATAAAGGTATTGTGTCCAACTCAATTAAAAAGTAAATATTTTAAAAAAGGTATTGTGTTCAACTGCAATTAAAAAAAAAAAAGCTCTCTGATGAAAAGAGGAACTAACATGCCATAAATACCGTGGGCATTTCTGCTTAGGAAGGGGATGTGGCGCAACTGTAGTCAATCACATGGAAATCTGGGTTACTTACTCATAAAGCTTGCTTGGACCCTCTGGTCCTGCTTGTGTTCAACCTCAGATGTACCAGATTCATCCAATGATGCCTTTAATACTGACCCTGCCTGGTTTATGACTTGATGTGTCCAACAATATCTCACTTATCATGATGGTCAGTTCTGAATTCATGGTCACTTGGTATTTCTGCCAAGGCCTACCAGAAGCTAGGAGCTGTTTTTCAAAAGGAGCTTAAACCTTCAGTGCAGGGAACGTGAACTTGCTCTACAATCTTAGGGAAGTGTATTGTGATTCTTCTATTGGGATCTGCCACAGATGCTACCCTACATATATATGTTGTTTATTACTGACACCTGTACTAACCACACCTGCCCAGTTGTGTGGTCCAAGCACAAGGACTGTTTGTAACAGGCTGGTCCTGCTGCAGAGTTCTTTCCTGCTCTGGGCCCCACTCGATTTGGGGTCTCACAGTTTAAGAGGTCTTAGTCCACAGATGGCCAGCTCCATTCCTCGGGGCTCCAGGTGAGGAGAACATCTTGGCGGGGGCGGTGTGTGTGTGTGTGTGTGTGTGTGTGTGTGTGTGTGTGTGTGTGCTGCTCTAGACATGGAACCAGGAAGCATAGATAGAGATATTCCACTTAGAGTGAAGTGGCACCCCTTTCTCCACAGAAAAGCCATCTTCACCATCCCTGATTTTAGGACTATCAGCAAAAGAGTCTCTGCAAAAGAGTCCAATGTAGATAAACTTCCTATTTTCGTGTCACCCTGTTAACTTGGCCACTGGCCGGGAAGATACCAGCACTCCAGGTGCTGGACACCCCCTTACTAGTTTTCACAAACGTATCCAGTATAGTACTTTGAAGAAATGTGCAAACAAGGCCTCTGGCCTTGAGCTGGGCTTCACAGAGATGTCTACATTTTTAAGATAAGTTAACAGTTGGGCTCCATGGTAACAGCTGGCAGGAGGAGGAAAGAGAGGGGAGAAGAAGCTCTCCCCTTCTCAGGTGTTGTCCTTGAAGGGTTAACTTGCCCAGAACAGTGAAAGGAAAAGCTGCTTTTATGAGAACTTCTACAGACTGTGAATTTCTGGGCCCCTCCCCTTACACACTGGGTATAAAACTCTGAAACTACCTGAACTCGGGGTTCAGAGGATTGATTACAGCAAAAGATGTACCCTCTGAACCTGGCTGCAGCCAAATAAAACTGTTTCCTGCTATCTTTGGTGCCTTGCCTCGTTTGTCCCTACAACAAGAGGGAAAAAATACATATAGGCCTCAAAAGCACGCCACCAGGGCTGGAGCTCAGCAGTAACGCACTTGCCTGGCATGTGTTAGGCACTGGGTTCAATTCTCAGCACTACATATAAATAAATAAAAATAAAGGCCTATCAAATATATATATATTTTAAGCACATCACCAATGATGCACCTGTCCTCCAGCCACACCTTACTGCCTTCAGTTACCACCAGTTAATTGCTATCAGAAGGTAATACACCAATTAGTTAAGACTCTCACAACTCAATAATATCACCTCTAAACTTTCTTGCATTGTCTCACACATGAGCTTTTGGAGGACACCGAATCTAAACCATAACAAATGTTTACCCCAAAAGATCATGTGTTGTGAACTTAATCCTCAAATTAATATGTTAGTGGTGTTTGAGGGTGAGATCTTTGGAAAATAATTAGAGTTAGATGAGAACCTGAGCCGGGGCCCCCAAAATGGCACTATTGACTTTATGAAAAGCAGAAGAGGGGCTGGGGATATAGCTCAGTTGGTAGAGTGCTTGCCTCATATTCACAAGGCCTAGGTTCAATCCCCAGCTACACACACACACACACACACACACACACAAAAAAAAAAAAAAAAAAGCAGAAGAAAGATCCATAACAGCACAATGGTGTTGGATTTTCCAGCACTTTGTGCCAAATAAGCTTTTGTGTTTTTAAATTACTTGATCTCAGGTTATTTTATTATAGCAACAGAAAATAGACTAAGATGCCAGTATACAGGCAGCAGTGGTATTCATTGGTGTGAAATGTGTTTCCTCAAGAACCCAAAGATTCCTAATAGGTTATATGCTCCTTCTTCTCAGCAAGGATACAGAAATTTGTCTTTTGTTTTGGAGGGTACATCTGAGCACACTGATACCCGTGGAATTTCTACATATTTTAATGAAGTGGCAGGGCAATGAATCTTCATAGGATTTAGCTCCCAGTCTCTGAAGCCCATGTGTCACATCGAGGTCTCTAACTTGCTCTCCACCTGTTTCTCATCCTGCCTCACCAATGCAGTGAATCAGTGAGATGCCAGGTGGGATGATCAAATGCTCCAGTTCCCTTTAGGCTATATTATGACAGAGCACCAATGAGTGAACACAGCTCTGTGGTTCACTCATTGGTGCTCTGTAAACACTTGTTATCCATTCCATGTGTGTTGGCACCCCAACTCCTGAAGTCGTGGAGAGTGCACCCCAAAGAATCTGAACACCGAATTCCTCTTTATTAGCTGAAACCAAGGAGGCTGGAAGCAGGACAGCCGTAACTCCTCACGGTAGCAAATTCTTGTGAGGCAGGATGAGCCTGAATCAGGAGAAAAATAAGGCCCGACTGTACCTGCTATATACTTTAGGTGCATGTTTCCTGGCATTTTATGAGAACATATTCTGTTTTGTTACTGGGAAAATGTTTTCTTAGTACTAGCAAACAAGTTAGTTGTTTTCAATATGTTATGCCATAGTTAAGATGTAACCTTACACTGCCCTATAAAAACTGAGCTATGCAAGAACAAGGCAGTCTGCAGCCTTGCAAGCTCCCCAGCTCCCCCCAATAAACACACTGACAATTTTAGGATTCAGAGTCTTTCTACATAATTGCGAGACGGACTGCTCAGCAGTAGTTCATCCGAGACACATGTGAATAGGAACCGTTTGCTAAATGGGGTAGAACCAAATGCATTCACCAAATCAATGGCCACAAACCACAAACTGTAGGTTGCATAGATCTGCTCTGGCAAAGAACCTATGTCCAGCACAGCAGGTGTGACCAGGGCGACTACTTCCTTGCAGTGGTCAGTAGTCATTCTCTAGGAGCCATCCATTTGCTGCAGGGTTCAAGTTCAACAGAGAAATTATAGGGATTGCACCTATTCATCCTTCAGATGCTTATGAGTGGCACTGACCTTTGCCATACTCCCTATCCTGGCCAAGAGGACAGGGGGCAACCTCAGATACTTTCACGTTGGCTTCCCTGTTATGATAGCTCCCACCCTAAGACCAGAGTGAATGTGAAGATTAGCCCACCTCCAAGTATGTCAACCTTAACCCTGTATTTGAGGATTAGGGCCGTGACAACTGGTGAGTCCAAGGACTCAAGCAACCCACTACAAGCTAGAGGTTAGTCAAGACTCCATTTATCCCTACTGTACTATCTAATGTGGGGGGGTCATCCGGGTGCTTCAGGTCTCTGGGGCATCAGTTGACCTCTGACCCTGTGCCCAACAGTCACAAAATGCCAAGGTATTCCTCTTTCCATAGTGTTTCATCATTCTAGAAAATGCTGTCGATCTCTTTGGAGAGAAGGATTGGAAGAACTATGTCAGTACATCACTGTGGTAGTGTTAAAGGTTCTTTTCTGTGGGTTCAAAGTGGGTTGTGAGTCTGAACGCTGGTTCAGGTATGGAAACTGGTAAAGAATTGTGACTTTTCATTGGGTGACTGTTCTCCTTATTGCCCTGCTTATTAATTTCTGTTCTTTCCAGATGGTACATATTACACTACTTTGTTGACAGCCTATTTTCCTTCTAGAGAAACTCTGTTCTGTTCACAATATCACATGATTCTTTACAAAATTATATGCATAACTTGCCCCTTGGCTGTCCCTTTGACTTTGTCATTACAAATGTCCAGCTTCTGCTGTTGAGTGTCATCACTTGGTGTTGCACTAGGCCCCTAAAATCCCCATTGCTGTCAGGGAGCCAAGTGCTGGCCCAGCTGTGACCTTCCTGCTGTGAAGGCACCACTGAACTCCTTGGTGATGCTGGTTGCCCTCACACCTGTGTGTTCCTGGTGGCCCTGATGAATCCGATTCCTTGGAGCCACCTTGTGGGGCATAATCCTCTGGCCCGTGTTCTGGTCTAACACGTATTTCAATATGCCACTTTTGTCCTCTAAGGTCTGACGTGGAAATTTAGGTATTTCAGCCTCACTCTTCAAGTACCGTCACTTTCCCAGGTATCGAGAGTCATCCTGGTGGCAATTCTGTACCATCCCCCCGACCTTGTATGATAGCAGGTCCTTAACAGATTCTCCCCTGTGCAGTCTTGCATTCCAGTTCACCTGACAGAGCAGTTTTCTTAGAATGGTAAGTTTCGAAATCAAGAAATAGAACAATTAAGTACAGATCGTTTATTTTAGACAACTGATAAGGGAAGGAATTGATAGCCAAAGGGAGAATCTTATAGTTGGATTGTTCATTGCTTTCATTTTTGTTGATCCCTCTTGGGTTTTTATTGTTATGGTTCATGATTGTTTTACTGGGAGATGTGAGCATATTGATACATGTCCCTCGGAGATCAGCAATGGGTTCTTGTTCCCTGTGTTGCAGAATGAACGACAGAGAAACACTGGGACAAGCAGAGAGAACAAGTTTTACTTAAGAAAGTGATAGATGAAGCTGGGGTTGTGGCTCAGAGGTAGAGTGCTTGCCTAACATGCGTGAGGGTTTGATCCTCAGCAGCGCATAACTATAAAGATATTGTGTCCACCTATAACTAAAAAATAAATATTAAAAAGAAAGTGATAGAGATAGACTCCTCCAAAAGGGAGGGGCCTCAGAGGCAAAAGCCTGTGGAAGTGGTGGGATTTGCTTTCTTATAGACCCCAGAACCACTCTCTTTAATTATTGTCTTCTCTTTCTTCCCCATACACATGACTGGGAGCAGGGGTGCAGAGGGTAATTGTTAGTAACCCAGAGTGCCAAGGAGCATGATCTCTTGGAGGTTAGCCATTAGCAAGCCACTATTCTCTCTTTAATAACCTGCCATCACCCTCTTTCCCGTCTCTCCCTCTTTCTTTTTGGTACTGGGGACTGACCCCAGGGGCGTTAACCATTGAGCCACACCCCCAGCTGTATGTTTTATTTTGAAACAGAGTCTTCCTTAGGACCTCACAAAGTTGCTGAGGCTGGCATTGAACTTGTGATCCTCCTGCCTCAGTCTCCTGAGCTGCTGGGATTCCAGGGGTGCACCACTGTGTCCAGCTGTCTCACCCCTAGACCCCTACTCTTCCTGACCTACAGTGACTGCCTGACCTTTGCCCCTGTCTCAACATGTGAGAGTTTTAAAGAGACCAATCTGAGGAGAGTGCAAAGCTGGAGCTACAGGGGCACATTCTATAATATCCAGCTCTACGGAATCAGTTGAACCACCAATTAGAGAGGATAGCTAAACCCACACAGGCCATGAGGAGTCAACTATGTGAAGTCATAGAAATGAAAAGTACATAAACATCAGAGGGTTGAGTCAGGTGGAATGTCCAAAGTCCGAGCCAAACAGGTGCTCCCAGCAGACACGGGAGTGGGAGAGGAATTAGTCAAGCGATAAGACAGCAGGACAGAAGCCACTGGCCTGGCTGGCACAGGGGTTTCCCCGGGTTGGACCTGCCCAACAGCAGGGTTCCCTGGAAAGAACTGATGGGGGAAGGGAGGAAGTTGTAAATGCAGGTGGAGGGTAACTGGTGAGTGGCCAAGGGCCCTATCCCTCTTAGAGGAAAAGTTTTGACTCTGTTTTGATGGTGTTGATGAGGGATACTGGGAATGAGTTCAAGGACATTTTCCCTAAGCTTTTGTCACTTAAAATCTCAGGCCTCAGCCAGAGTGAAGAAACACAAAAGGAACTGGCACTTGACTGACACTTGACCACCCCCCACCCTAAGGGTCTCCGGATCTCAATAGATAAGCCCCAGCAAATTCCCTATTCACATTCCTGTCCCACCCTAATGAGTCAGCTTACCTCAATGCAATGAACTACCCCCAAAGTACCCTCCTTCCTGTGGAGAGCCACAGCTGAGTTGGGATGGCGCCTGGCATTTTGCCAGAAGGAGTGGTTGAGGGGTGATGGCCAGCGAGCCATTAAGATGATAATTAAGTTAAGCTGTGTATAATTGCTGTGACTGGATGATGCTGGATTGAAACAGGCTGTGTATTCAGGTGTATATAGACCCCTGCTGTCCGGCAATAGGGGGGTTCCTGCTGCCTGGGGTGCCTGGGGAGAGAGAGAAAGAGAGAGAGAGAGAGAGAGAGAGAGAGAGAGAGAGAGAGAGAGAGAGAGAGAGAGAGAGAGAGATAGAGATAGATAGATCCCGGAGAGTGTTCCTGGAGTGCCGGTGGAGTTCGGGCAATAAAGTAGTTTCTGTTTGAACCTACAAGTGCCTCCTGGCTGCTGGGTTATTTTGTGCCCCACCAGACTGAGGCACTGTCCCACCCTAAACAAGCCTATATAGCCCAGCCCCTTGACTCAGTCTGCCACCGTTTTCTGCCCTGAGAATGAGCCCGTGCTGAGTGTTTGACCGATTGACTCTGCTGCTGAATCCTGAATAGAGAAAAGCTTGCTGATCTGAGGTTTGCTTCCCAGATCCACCTTGGTCATGTGGGCATCATTTGTGGTATCTAACATTTGGTTCCCTCACCAGGAATGGGAGTAGGTAAAATTGACCCTGCCCTTTCTCCTTCCTCTGCGGTTAAGTTAAACAACTAATGACCTGGGAAGTGGCCTCTGAGTGTCCCGAATCCTCAGGGATCGCTGAGGTCAGGGGAACCCCCAGCCACTGCTCACACAGTGAATCCCTAAACTGACTGCATTTTCCTACCCGGTAGGTCCTTTCCTAAGTAATTCTAACCAATTCCTGTTTTTATAGTACTTTAGCCAATCTAAGCTTTCCAAGTATGTTCCTCATCATTGTCTTCAGTGCTTTTCCAAGTATTTTAAAATATCAAAGTACATATTTCATATTTCATTATCATTCAGCAGCATGAGAATAAACTTTAATATAGCCTACATAGCTGAAACTCAAAACATGCATTTCTGTCTTTAATTTCAACACTTAACTCCCTTCTGTTCTTCTCCCTTTTTTCTTTCATTTCCCTGTTTCTGTTTTTCCCTCATGCTCTGACATTAAAGTGGTTGCACTGAAAAGACTGCCCTTTTGGAGGCACACACCCTCTGCTGTTCTTGAAATTGGGAAGAACTCAAAGCAACTGAAGGCCCCTGGCTAGGGCAACTCCCTAGTGAAGCTCAGACATCCCTGAGGGGTACCACATATCAACCACCTGCTCAACTTTTGCAGGTTTATGCCATGTGGACAGTAAAGGGGTTTGTACCAAATACTTTGTTGACTTTAAAAAAGGTCTACTTCTACGCCCCCACCCTTCCCTTCCCTTGCACACCCAGCAAATCTCATGGATCAGAGACCTCCTTGCCATATATATAAGAAGTTTAAAAATGTTACCCACCTTAATGTTTCCTTTCATAAGGAATTCTATCTCATAGCATATGTGCTAAATCCTTGTGTTTTATTGTCTGAACCTATTCGAGTACAATATAATGCCTCACAAAATATGTATTATGTTAAGTGGGGGAGCTGTATACTACAAAATGCGTCAATCCAACTATATGGCAACATTCAGTACAGGAGCTGGGGTTGTAGCTCAGTGGTAGAGCGCTCGCCTAGCATGTGTGAGGCACTGGGTTCGATCCTCAGCACCACATAAAAATAAAATAAAGGTATTGTGAACATCTATTAACTAAAAAATAAATATTTTTTAAAAAAATCAGCATAAACTGTTTGATTCTCAAAGGGCCAAAGCCACCTGGCTCCTTATAAAACTGCTAATGTCTTACCCGATAGTTAAAACATTGTTATCTTGTCTGGGATATTTGTTTCTGCATCTACATTTCAGCAATTTCAAAAGAATGTTGAAATGTTGGCAAACTCAAGTGCATATTGATCAGGAAATTTTAAGTGATATTCAGCAACTAAAAGATTATCTATTATATGGCTGGGAGAACAAGCACAAGATTTCCCATGGGCTCTATGTAAGCGCAAAATAATGGGTGCAGACCCCCAAAGATTCAGGGACACGCCCTTTATTCATTTGCGTGGGGGAGGCATCTTAGGGTCTCATGTCTTGGATGCAAAAATGGCCTTCAGTTGCAGAGGAGATTTGGTTTTATAGGACACAGTTAGGGTAGTTTCCTTGGAACTGTGGGCATGCTGTTCCAATAGTCAGGGGTAAACTTTAACACAGGAGGGCAGCTGTAAAAAAGGTTGAAACTCATTGTTACTTGGAGAGATAGGAGCCCAGATTGAGAGGGATGGGTATTTAAATTTGCCCATTGTTTTCCTTTCTCTGGGATTTATTGTCTCCCAGAGGCTCAGTATTTGCCTCCTTCCTTCAGAGCCCTTGTTATCAGAAAAGGACTTACTGGGAGGTAATGCCTGGCTACTTTCCCTCTCCCTCCTTCTGAGCTACATCGTTTTTTCTGCTTTTCTTTGGGGGCTGTTTTATAGGAATATTATTTTCCGTAACTCTTCACTCAGAGACTTTAGTGTTATTAACATTACCCAATTTTATGTTACTAGAGTTCCATATAAAGATACTGAGATTCAATGGGCAAAATGTAAGTGACCACATGATGTTCCTTTTTGTAAAGTGTCTTTGGATGTGTTAAAATTACAATCTCAGGTTCTAGCCATGGTTGATGCAAAGGCACCTGCTTTTAACAATTAATTTTATTTATTTATTTATTTTTTTTAAAGAGAGAGTGAGAGAGGGAGAATTTTAATATTTATTTTTTAGTTTTTGAAGGACACAACATCTTTGTTTTGTATGTGGTGCTGAGGATCGAACCCGGGCCGCATGCATGCCAGGTGAGCGCGCTACTGCTTGAGCCACATCCCCAGCCCAATTAATTTTATTTCTTTAAAAAATTTTATGTGGTGCCAGGGATCAAACCCATGCATGCTAGGCAAGCACTCTGTCACTGAGCCACAACCCCGGCCACCCCCCCCAAGCCTTTTAAAGGCTTTCCTACGCATGTAGCTGGGTTTACCTATACTGTTAAACTTATCTCTGTTCTTGTTTTGCATAGACTGTCAAGCAGGATGGAAATAATTAAAACATCAGGAAAATACAGTTCCAAGAATCAAATTCTTAGGGAGGGACCTGTATAACAGTAAGGAGCATCTGCCATAGATGCCATAGACATGCTGGGACATGCTGGGACTCACTAAGCTGATGGCCATAAGGAACATCAGCCATTGAACTGCTTAGTCTGAACATTCCCAGTTGCAATTACATCACCTCATTGGACATAACCAACGGACATGATTTTCACTGGGTGTAACCAATCACCAACATATACCACCAGCTTGGAACTGTATTTAAATTGCTGATCCTGCCACATTAAAGATGTTCTGCTCCAAGGACATCAGTGAGACTGGCCACCCTGTCCATCCCTGGATTGACTCCACCATCCCTGATGTTCAGCTGGAGACTGAACCCAGGACCTTATGCATGCGAGTCAAGCGCTCTACCAACTGAGCTATATCCACAGCCCAACTTTGGAGGTATTTTGGGGCTTGTGGTTGCCCTAGGATTGTGTGATTTGCTTATAGTATTTAAACAGTGTGCATTGAATCCTAGTTGGGGTGCTCCTGCACACCCAACACTTTTTGCATTAATTGTTTATAGTTGATGATTGGTGTGATCCAATATACGTTTGCATTTAAAGACAGTCTGTCTCTGAGTAATTATTAATAGCACCAAGTAATTAGTACTAGCACAGCTCACCACACCAACCCAGGCCGCCTCCCTGGATTTATCTCCTGTCACGCACATTGCCTGACTTTAAAAAGGAGGACTTCACTCAGGACAATCTCAAGGCTCCTCCCACATATACCCTTCTTCAGCATCAACCACCAGGGTCTCTGTGCTCTTTGCCAGAACTCTGAAAGGAGGAGGTCCCTTATTTTGATCCCTCTCAGCACAAAGCAGCCAGATTTGATATTGATGCCCCAATTTACCCCAAATCATTATCCCCTTTCCAAGTCTGGAATGGAGGATATAGGGAATAAGTCCAAGGACATTTCCCCTAAGCTTTTGTCATTTAAAATCTCAGGCCTTAGCCAGAGTGAAGGCACACAAAAGGAACTGGCACTTGACTGGCACCTGAGCCCCTACCCTAACGGGTGTCCTATCCCAATACAATAAGTCCCAGGAAATTCCCTATTCACCTTCCCGTCCCACCCTAATGAATCAGCTGACCCCCTACAAGGAACCCCCAACTACCCTCCTTTCCCACCCTAAACAAGCCTATAGAACCCAGACCCTTGCTTCAGCCTGCCACCATTTTCTGCCCTGAAAATGAGTCATGAGTGTTTGAAGATTGACTCTGCTGCTGAACCCTGAAGAGAGAAAGGCTTGCTGACCCGAGGTTTGCTTGCGGTCCCCGCCTTCATCACTGTGTGCTGTGTGCGTCATCTGTGGTGACACTGAAACAGGAACTTCAGAAGGCTGCAAACCTTCCCTGGTCACAAGAGGTGAGAGCAGAGGACATGAGGAGGAAGGAGTCCAGAGGTGGGGTTGACTTGTAATGATGGCCTCGTGTGGCCCACCAGCTGGCCTCCAGCGAGTTTTGCACCCTTGAGTAAGCTCCTAGAATGTCGACTAGGACTGATGGGTGTGATCAACAGGATGTTATAAAACACAGTGGATTGAACCCAGGGGTGCTGAACCACTGAGCCACATCCCTGACCCTTTTAAAAACATTTGACTTATATCTATTTTTACTATTTCACTTAGAGAAATGGTCTCATTAAGTTGCTTAGGGCCTCAATAAGTTGCTGAGGCTGGCTTTGAACTTGTAATCCTCCTGCCTCAGCCTCCCAAGCTGCTGATGTTACAGGCGTGCACTGCACCTGGCAACAGTGTGACTTTCAAAAAACAAAACAAAACAAAACACTGTGGTCCCTTTCTTTCTCTCTCTTGGATTCTTTGCTCTGGGGAAGGTCACTGTTAGGTTGTGCGGACACTCAAGCTGCCCCACGGAAGAGACCACATGGCAAGTCACTGAGCCCTCCATCTGACAGCAGGCAGTATCGGTAGGAGGGAGAGACACTTTAAAAGAGAACTTTCAGCCCCAGTGAAGACATCACCTGATAGCAACCTTCAGGAGAAACTCTGAGCCAAAACCTCCCAGCTCAGCCACTCAGCAGAAACTGTGAGATAAGAAAGTTTATTCCTTTAAGCCACTCAGTGTGTGGACAGCTGGAGGACACTGGGTAGGTTATCATGGTCAGAGGTGAACTGAGAGAACCAACTGCAGAGAGGAAAGGAGAAAGAGCAGGAATTACAACAGGTGCCGGGCTGCACAGGGCTAGAGGGAGCTAACAGAGATCCCATCCGGGCAGGACAGGGTCTGGAGGCCAAGACAGGGCCAGCAGCAGCTAGGTGGCCTTTCATAGCTTGGCCTCTTCCTTGAATTTTACTCCATCCAGGGTAGAATGGGATGGCAGCTGTGCCTCAACTGCAACGCACTGGGCAGAATGCTAATAGTACCACCAAGCCCTGAGCACCTACTATGTATCATGTGCTTTAAATACAAAAACTTAAACAAATGTGGCATGTCTATAACATGGAATATTATTCAGTCATCAAAAAGGCTGGAGTACTGATTCATGAACCTCAAAAACATGGCAACTGAAAGAAGCAAACTTAGAGATGTGTTATATGATTCCATTTTAGGAAATGTCCAGAATAAGCAAATCCAGAGACATAAAATAGTTGCCAGAACAGGAGGGAAATGGAGAGAGAGCGCTATTGTGTACAGGCTTTGTGAGCAGGGATAATGAGAGTGTTCTAAAATTAGATTGTGGTGTTAGTTGTACAACCTTGGGAATATACTAAAACCACTAAACTGTACACTTTAAAATGCTAAATTTTATGGCATGGAAATTATGTTTCAAAAAAAAATAATATGAGGACAGAAACATATGATAACACAATGTGCCCGATGCTATTCTAAAAGCTTTGTGCATATTATATACTTAACTTACATAAAAAACAGACATACCAGGTAAGCACTATTTTTTATCATTTTATTTGTACAGATGAAAAAACTGAGGCCCAGAGTGGTTAAAATGACTTGCTTAGGTAACACATGAAGCATGTGATAGAGCCAAGAAATGAGCCTTGCCAGACTATCTCCAGAGGATGCTCACATAACGTGTTCACATATCTATTGTAGTGCTTCTCACTTATAAATGATCTCAGATGCACCTATCTTTTTTTAGAATATTTTTTATTTTTTATTTTATTTTTTCTAAGAGAGAGTGAGAGAGGAGAGAGAGAGAGAGAGAGAGAGAGAGAGAGAGAGAGAGAGAGAGAGAGAGAGAGAGAGAATTTTTAATGTTTATTTTTTAGTTCTCGGCGGACACAACATCTTTGTTGGTATGTGGTGCTGAGGATCGAACCCGGGCCGCACGCATGCCAGGCGAGCGCGCTACCGCTTGAGCCACATCCCCAGCCCTTAGAATATTTTTTAAATTGTAGATGGACACAATACTTTTATTTATTTTTATGTGATGCTGAGGATCAAACTCAGCGCCTCACACATGCTAGGCAGGAACTCTACCACTGAGCCACAACCCCAGTCCCTTAGATGCATCCTTTTTATGTTTTGTTTTGTTTTTTATTTCTCTTTTATTTTTCCACATTTTATTTATTTATTAACTGATATATAATTAAAAATCATACATATTGATGGGATCCCAGGTGATGTTTCAATACATGCACATATTGTGTAATGGTTAAATCAGATTAAACATATATATCTCCTCAATATTTATCATTTCTTTTCTTTTTTTTTTTTTGTAGTGCTAGGGATTGAACCCAGGGCCTTGTGCATGTGAGGCAAGCATTCTACCAACTGAGCTATATTCCCAGCTCCATTTATCATTTCTTTATGGTTAAAACTTTCAATGTACTTTCTTCTAACTTTTTTAAAAATCGCTTTTATTTTTTAAATACATGACAGCAGAATGTATCACTATTCTTATTACACATATAAAGCACAATTTTTCATATCTCTGTATATAATGTATGTTCACCAATTCGTGTGTTTCACACATGTACTTTGGATGATGATGTCCATCACATTCCACCATCATTGCTAACCCCCTGACCCTCCCTTCCCCTCCCACCCCTCTGCCCTATCTAGAGTTCCTCTATTCCTCCCATGCTCCCTCTCTCTACCCCACCATGAGTCAGTCACCTTATATCCAAGAAAACATTCGCCATTTGTTTTTTGGGGATTGATTATCCTAATTCAATCAGTAAGGAAACAAGATTCAAACTCCAAAGTACACAAGCTTACTTGGCCCTCAGTCCACACTGCAGCCTGGGGGCTGCCATAACCAGGCCCTCCCAGGATTCCTCACCTCAGCAGGTGGCTACCAGGGCATTCCTCTCAGGGCTCATTGGCCTGAAATGCCTGAAGTTTTTCCTGTTTACATCACACGTTTATATGGTTTCAGACTTCTCCTTTATCTTTCCACCAAGTAAACAATTCGCAATCAGAACTTGAAAATTTTTTCTCACAGTATTCTCACATAGAGGAGGCCACCCAGTTTTGTTGTTGCTGTTGCTTTGTTACTGGGGATTGAAAACAGGGGTGCTTTACCCCAGAGCTACATCCCCAGTGCTTTTTATTTTTTGAGACAGGGTTTCATTAAATTGCTTAGAACCTTGCTAAATTGTTGAGACTAGTCTCAAACTTACAATCCTCCTGCTTCAGCCTCCTGAATCGCTGGGATTACAGGCATGTACCACCATGCCAAGCTTGTTAAATCACTTTCTGAAGTATGTTAATAAATGTTGTTTTTTTGTGTAGTTTACATTTTCTTCATTTTAATTCTTAGTATCTTCCAAAATTCTCATAGTGAATATGTAATACTTCTGAATAGCATCATCATCATCATTTAAAATAATTGAAAAATGTATTTCCTCAAGGAGTTTATTTTTGAATGTTGAATCCAGGAACCATTCTTGTACTTGTTTCAAATGAATCATCCGTCAGTCATCCTCTCCCCATATAGCTTGCTAAGTGGGAGTTGTCCCAGGTGAACTGGGCTGCACGAAATAATCACATAGAGACAGACACACCTTTTATTTGGGTCCTGTCATGGCTCCTCTGACCTTAAGGGTCCGAAGAAAGAGAAAGAGAGAGCACAGCATGTGCTGAACCCTTTTGTTGAGGAGAAGCCATTCAAATGAGGCAAGGGGTCAGGTTTGGGGGGTATTGAGTCTAGCTTCATGATGTCTGCTGTCAGCAGGTTGATGGACATCTAGGAAAGCCACACTCAAAGGCAGAGCAAGAGAAGGGGACACACTAAGGGTCTTTCCATTGAATCTTCTACCCCAAACAGGGCAAAGGGGTAGGGTTACAAAGGAATGGGTGAGTGGAGCTCAACTCCTTGGGTGACACGCCTACATCTGAAGACATGCCCTCAACTTCCTGAACCTGGACATGGCCCAAGTCACTAGTAGTGATCAGTCAGAGCCTCTCTTCAGGGTGGAAGGCGCAGATCATTCAGTGTGGCTCCCCACAGGGAGTGGCATAAAATTTGGTTTCTAAGACTTTTTTTTTTTTTTAATGGTAGTAGTGAACAAAAGAATGAAAAAAAGTAACAGTATTCAGAACCAACGAATAGAGTTACTAAGATCTGTAGGAGAGAGGTGGAGAGTTCTTTTCATGACTTTTATTTTTTCTTAAAAAAAAAAAAGATCAACCTACTGAGAAATGCCAAAACATTTTTTTTTCTGTGCTCTGTATATGTGAGGCATGTGTTCTGCTACTAGGCTACCTCCTTAGCTCCTGCCCAAACTTCTTAATGTCTCAGTATTTCCTTAGCAATTCATGGACCTGGTGAAGGACAGGGGCATGATTTCCAATGGTTTCTGAGGAGTTAATATCACTGTGCATTACTCCAGGGTGAAAATGGAGATTCGGTGACTCAAGAACATCACTGAGCTCAGAGCTGGATTGCCTTTAAAACAAACAAATCCAGATTGAGTGAGATACAATTTTACATATCATAAAACTCGCTTGTTTCAATTGTACAAGTCAATGAATGATCTTTACTAAATTGACATAGTCATACAACCAGCACAGTCTGGATTATTATTTTTAATAATTTCTCAGAAACGAGTGTTCTCTTGTTACTACAATATATTGCAAGTTCCAATCAGCTTTTGTAGGACTATGTATGTTATTACATATTTCATAACACCTAGGTGAGTGATTCTTAGAGCTAAAGTTGGGAGGACTAACATGTCAAGCACACTCAATGCTATATTCTGTCCTTCATAATCTGGCTACAGTTCAAACACTCTATATCAGGATTCAGAGATCTAAAACAATACCCCATACTGCAGGAAGTCAGTGATCATTTCAATTGATTTAGCAAATCAGTTGGTGTCTATGGCATTATCAGCAATACTGCCTTTAGACCCTGTGAGGGGGCCCTTCTCAGAGCTCTGCACCACGAATGCACCCTAACCCAGGTACAGAGTCCATGGGGCTAAGAGGTTCTTGAAGATTCATGCACCCCCATCAGCCGTGCCATGATGCTTTGTTCCTGCCCATAGAAATCTCAATCCTGTTTCCATACCTGAGCAGGTCTCTCCTCTGGGTCTGCCCTCCCTCTAGGCCAATCAGAAAGTGACAGCACAAGGAATTGGGTGACTAGGACTTGGATTTGTGGGTTGTTTCCACACACAAACACAAAGCCCTCATGGTGTGGGAGAGAGAAGAGTTGTGGGCTGAGGCTTGAGGCTAGATTTCTCTGCACTGCCACATCCAGCCCAGAATTCTGAGAATTCAGAATTGCAGCCAGAGCTTCTTCATGGTGGTATATCTGTAAGGTAGAAAGATAAAACATTTTATTTAACAATTTGTTAAGCTGACAAACGTTTTTAGTATTTAGACATATGGTCTCCTTGTATGGTTTCATTTATATGAACTATCCAGCATAGTCAAATCCATACAAACAGAAAAATAGACTAGTGATTGTCAGAGTCTGGGGAGAGGGCTCAGAACTGGATTGCCTTTAAAACAAATGATGAGTGACTGCTGATCGATAGTCAAGTTCCTTTTGGGGGTAATAAAAATGTTCTAGAATTTAATTGTGGTAATGGATACACACCGTTGTGAATGTACTAAAAGCCACTGACTTGTACATTTTAAAAGGGTGAATTTTATGGTTATTTGAATATCTCAAGTAAGCTGTCACAAAAGGATATAGAACAACTTGCTGCTGTAAAGAGGAGTTAAAATATTTTGTTTCAGGGCTGGGGATATAGCTTTGTTGGTAGAGTGCTTGCTTCCTATGCACAAGGCCCTGAGTTCAAGCCTCAGCACTAAATAAATATACATATATATATATACTAATAATTAATTAATTAAATTTAATTAAAGTCTGATGCATACCTGTAGTCCTAGCAACTCATGAGGCTGAGGCAGGAGGAGGATACCAAATTCAAGGCCAGCCTCAGCAATTTAGTGTGAACCTGTCTCAAAATAATAAAATAAAATAAAAGGGGTGGTGATATGGTTCAGTGGTAAAGGGCCCCTGGGTTCAATCCCCAGTATCAAAAAATAATTAACTACAACTCAAAATAAATATTAAAAAAAAAAAGGTGCTGGGGTTGTAGCTCAGCGGTAGAGCACTTGCCTTGCATATGGGAGACCCTGGGTTTGATCCTCAGCACCACATAAAAATAAATAATTGAAATAAAGATATTGTGTCCAACTACAATTCAAAATATACATTAAAAAAATAAAAAATAAGTAGAATTCAACCAAAAATATGGATATTTCTGAAAATTGCAACCAAAATAATTATAACTACAGTTCTGGTAAATTTTGTGCATGTCTGAAGTCTCTGTATGCACCTTTCTGTGTCTCCATATATCCATGTTTATACAAAACAATAATTTTCAGTGAATTGAGATAAGTAATCGTTCATTCTTTTTTTTTTTAATATTTACTTTTAGTTGTAGGTGGACACAATACCTATATTTTGTTTATTTTTAATGTGGTGCTGAGGATCAAACCCAGGGCCTCCAACGTGCTAGGCGAGCACTCTACAGCTGAGCCACAACCCCAGCCCTAAGCATTCATTCTTAAACCGATTCAGGGAGTGACAGGAAGGACTGCGGCTGGAGCAGGAGCAAAGGACTCTAAGAAATCATACTTACCTTCCATGAGTTTGTGGTACACTTGAATTTCCACAGGACTCGTTATTCAGGGAATACTTTACCACACCCAAGTTAATAGTCACTCAATTTGTTAGTTAACTAATAATATGTTAGTCCTTTAGTCTGTTAATTTGTATGTGTGTACCTGCGCGGACACACCATAAAGATTAAACCTAGGGGCTCCTTATTGCTGAATTATATTCCCATCCTCCCCCCACCCCTTTTTTTGGTACTGGGTATTGAACCCAGAGGCTCTTTACCACTGAGCCACATCCTCAGCCCTTTTTTATTTTTATTTTTTTAAATTTTCGAGACAGGTTCTCACTAAATTGCTGAAGCTGGCCTCTAACTTGAGATCCTCTTGACTCAGCCTCCCCGGTGGCTGGGATTACAGGTCTGCACCACCACGCGAGGCTACTTTAGTCTGTTAATTCTAAGAGGTTGGCTGGGTGTCTGCTGAAGTGCCTGCCAGCTCCAGCATTCCATGGTTTGGTGATTTTTGAAGACTACTTTTGCTGCCCTGCTAACTGGGTTCGGGAGTGAAATACCTTTGGGGACACATTATTGGGATTGAATAGAGGTGCACTTTACCACTGAGGCACATCTCCAGTCCTTTTAATTTTTTATTTTGAGACAGGGTCTCGCAAGTTGCTTAGGGCCTTGCTAAATTGCTGAGGCTGGCTTTGAACTCGTGATCCTGCTGCCGCAGCCTCCCCAGCCACTAGGAGAGCTGCATGTCCCACAGAGGCCAGCCAGGAGCAAATATTTATCACATTTCCTTATAGTGTGGGGGCGTAAGTAAGCAGATAAGAAGCGATTTGGGTTCCACTTCCGCGTCCAAATGTCAACGCCCTCGGTTCTCCTCCCTCCCTAGCAGGAGACACAGAGAAGGTGTCAGAGCCCAGGGTTGCTATGGAGCCCAAATCCAAAACGGAAGTGGTCCTCGGAAATCTATCTCCCAAGGAGCTTGCATTTGAAAATCAATGCCTTTCTAATTAGTCTTCTCCTAAAGCAAATTCGTAAATAGAGACACAGCCAAACTCGCTCTCAGCACAAAGAACGTCGCTCTCCTCCCAAGAGACGAACGTCCACTTGTCCACGGCGGAAGTGTACGGAACCAAAAAGCGGAGGTCGCTGGTTCTCCGACGAGCTCTTTTCTCAGAGGGACCAGCCGCCCGGCGGGGTTGCCGTGGAGACCGATCGAGCTGTGTGGATGCGGCGCCCAGCGGAGGCGCGGCCTTTGCTGTCTATCTGCAGAGAGGGCTCACGGGGACGACGCCAAGATGGTTAGTGGCTCTGGATAGTAAAGGGGTCCGGGGCTGGAGGCTAGAGACTCCCGGCACACTTTGAGGTACCGTCCGGGTGTGTCTGCAGAGGCTGGTCCCTCCAGCCTTGTGCGTTCCCACGGGGGTATGGAGGGATGCAAACCTGAATGCCTTGACGCTTTCCTCCCTCCCGCTTCTCCATTTCCCCACACCTGAGCTGCACACGGGATGGACAGCAGAGCAAGGGGAGGCCGAGGAGACAAAAGCTGCGTGGAAGCGTCTTCAGTGGGTAAAGAAGTTGGGAGTAGCTGTTGGGTTCAGCTCAGGTACAGAGTGATGGCCCTCTTAGGAAAATGCAGTGCTTCCAAAGGAATTTGAATAGACTTCAAATTTGTTGTTAAGGATTTGACTTGTAAATCGTGGAGCTGTCACTCAGTTTAAAACGGACCATCGAAATTGGACCCTTCAGGGGCTGGGGATGTGGCTCAAGCGGTAGCGCGCTCGCCTGGCATGCGTGCGGCCCGGGTTCGATGCTCAGCACCACATACAAACAAAGATGTTGTGTCCGCCAAAAACTAAAAAGTATATATATATATATATAAAAAGAAATTGGACCCTTCAGTTGTCTTCGTCGTTTCTTTTGCAGATGCTTTCAAGGGCCAAGCCTGCCGTAGGCGGGGAAGTACCGCACTCTGACAAAAGAAAGAAGAAAGGTAGGAAGATTCCAAAACTAGAGGAGCTACTTTCACAAAGAGATTTCACTGGCGCTATTACCCTATTGGAGGTAAGGTCCAAAGAAGATTGCTTCTTGATTTGGTAAATACTAGACTATAGATGAATGTTCAGGTGAATGCTGGTTGCTATGTTGTTGTAACAGGTGGATGCATTATGGGGTTTCTTCAAGGAAACACCTAGTAAATCTGGTAAATTGCAGATTCCAAGTTAACTATAAACCTGACTGAAGATGAACTTTAAAAACAACAATAACAAAAACAACTTCTTTCTTAAGGGCCACTTTGATTGTGTCTCCTTTCACAGATAGTGGATTCAACCTAAAAATATGGAGTGACACTTAATACAGTTTCATTTCTCACAGTGTTTATCCTAACTCCTGGGCATTATTAGTTCTATTATGTAATAAAATTTTGGTCAAATTTGAACAATTCTACCATGTTCATATTTTGATAATATAAAAAGCCTTTCAAATCTCTATGGCAGTAGGGCTAACCCCCACCCCCTGTGCACACACACACTACTGGAGATAGAGTCCAGAAATCCAGCATAAACTCTACCACTGAGCTACATGCCCAGCCTCAATCGTTCTCACCTTTTAGTATGTTTTGGAAATACCTAGAGTAGTTACTAAGACGCTTGTCTTCCTGAACTCCTGCATTAGCAATTCTGATTCTTTAGGTCTGCAGTGGTCCTCAGGAATCTGCATTTTAGGTAAGTAGTCTAAGTGCTTCTAATGTAGATGGTCCACAGAGATTGTATTTTGGAGAAACTGTTTTTTGAGAAGCTAGAGGAGAGTGTAGGAGTACACCAGAAGATGAAGAGTTTGGACAGGGTGGTCTGGTTGTGTGGTGCTGCAATCATTTCTCCAAAACATTACTCTTGCTATATTGCTACAAATCTATCTATAATAATTGTTTTAATTAACTTTACTTTTATTTCCCAGTCTTCTCTGTCTTACTAGTGCTTAGGTAGTGAGCACAGTGGTTAGCTTTTTTAGTGGCAACTCATCTTTGCATTTGTGGGGGTCGACTTGGAAGGACCTGCTAACTCTATCAATCAGTGGATTGACTGTATAAGTCTATTTTTTGTCATTCTATTTTCTCTCTTTTCTTTAAGGCAACGACATTTTTTATTTTATAATTTAAGACCTCTAAATTGGCAGGGGTAATCTGCTCTATGCCTACATTCTCAGGTAGCTAATTAGAGTGGGGAATGGTAACTATTAGAGTTTGGAATTTAAATTCCCCAGGGAATTCCTGGGGCAAATTCAGGGGTAATTCTTCAAGAAATCCTCCAGATTTAAGGCACTATATTAAAATTCATAGCATTTGGTGAGAAGAGTAAATTCTTATCCTAGACAAAAAGGTATCTAAGAGATGTCTTCCTCTTGGGGTGACTGAGCCACTGTGGTGATACTCTATGAACATGTATTGGCTCACTATTGATTTATCACACTGTAGAGTAAAAACAAAACAAAAACATCCTCTTTTTTTTTAAGAGAGAGAATTTTTTTTTAATATTTATTTTTTAGTTTTCGGCGGACACAACATCTTTGTTGGTATGTGGTGCTGAGGATTGAATCCAGGCCGCACGCATACCAGGCCAGCGCGCTACCGCTTGAGCCACATCCCCAGCTCAAAAAAAAAAAAGTCCTCTTTCAAAGTCTCAGTCTATTCCTCCAAAATGGGATTTTTCCTTTATTGGTTGAGTAATTCATAAATATTTGTTCATAGTGGATATAAATGAAGCCAGTCTTCTGTATATTGTAGCTCCTTTAGACTTGGTAAATGACCCAAGTCAAGGGTAATAGAGTGAATTAACACTTTGTCCTCAGTGCATTATTAATAAATATGTGTGTGCTTGTGTGTGGAAGAATGAGGTTGAATGCAGTAAGCATGGAGGTTGGGAATACGGGCTTTGGAGGCAGACTACTTTAAGTCCCTGTCACCACTTATACAGACTGTGTGATCTTGAATTCCTTGCTTAGCCTCTCTGACCTTTAGTTCTTGACTTTAACTATTTCACCCAATTATTTTGTTCCATACATATCATCCAGAATTATTAGATAATTCACATACTTTCTGGAGTAAGGTGTCAATGAGTACAGAAAAACAAGTGTGAAATATTTGAAGATACAAATTTCTGAGACTGTTGGAAGGTAACTGTGCTGAGTATTGTAAGTAAAGGCACAATGAATGCACAGTTCTGCATGTACTACTTAGCTTGCTGAAAATTGAGTAGTAACTTAACATAGCAGGGTTTTTTTGTTTTGTTTTGTTTTGTTTTTTGGTGCTGAAGATCGAACCCAGGGCCTTGTGCATGCAAGGCAAACACTCTACCAACTGAGCTATATCCCTAGCCCTTAACATAGCAGTTTTTAAAATGGAGGATTTACTGTTCAAAGTTTTTCATGATTTTTTTTTTTTAATGAACTTTAAACCTGAAGTTTAAACGTCACGTTGGAGAACAAGAAGAGGATACTAATTTGTGGATTGGATACTGTGCTTTTCACCTGGGTGACTACAAGAGAGCTTTAGAGGTTAGTAAAATTAAAAAACAGTCTAACAGGAATGTGTTTAAAATATTATTAAACTTTGTATTATAATAACATCTATTCAGGTAAAATTCAAACAGTATGGAGGGAAACAAAGTAAAAACAGAAAACCAAAATCACCCTATCTGCTGTCCCCTGTCCTACTTCTTTATTAATAGAGGTCCCCACTGGCTTTTTAAAAAATGTATTGATTTAAGCTGGGCAGGATATTACACACCTGTAATCCCAGCAGCTCAAGGAGGCTGAGGCAGGAGGATCATGAGTTCAAAGCCAGCTTCAGCAAAGCGAGGCACTAAGAAACTCAGTGAGACCCTGTCTTTAAATAAAATACAAAATAAGGCTGGGGATGTGGCTCAGTGGCTACGATTCAATTTCTGGTACCAAACCCCCAAAAATAAATAAATAAAATGTATTGATTCAGAAATCTATATATGTATTCCAGCATGTGAGTATGCATCTTGTTAAGAATTTCACTTTTATTTAGCTTGGTTATTTTCAGACAATAAACAAGATTGTATGATCTTTATGTAATTTTTTTATTATTGTAAGTATCATTTCTTTGTTAATCATTTTTCTTGATCATTGCAAACCCTACCCCATCTGCAATGATTAATACGTAGGAATATGGGTCTAAATAAAATTATAGATGCCTTATGTCAAGCAATTTTTATTTATAAATGAAATTGCTGAAACATTTCCCACATATTCTTATTCAAAATGTAACCTTAAAGGCTGGGGTTGGGGCTGGAGCTCAGGTTAGAGTGCTCATCTAGCATTTGCGGGGCGCTGGGTTTGATCCTCAGCACCACATAAAATGAATAAATAAAATAAAAGTATATTTAAAAAGTTTTTAAAAAGAATTTGAAGACTGCATAACAGAAATTAAAATATCTAAGGCCAGGTAATGAGGAGGTAAGTTGAAGAACAAAGGAAACAAGATTCTTGAAGGAAAAAGAAATATGTAAAGGACAGAATGGAAGCTGGTTATTGTTTGTGAAAGATATAGGGGAAAAAAGTAACCTAAATGTAGTACAAAAATAAACAAAGGTGTTTGAGAAAAACAAGAAAGAGTATGTGGAAAATGCGGTTAACAAAGTGAATCTCAGAAAGGATCCTTGGTAAGAAATTAAATGCCTTTTTTGTGTGTGTATGTGGTGCTGGGGATTGAACCCAGGGCCTTGTGCATGTGAGGCTAAATACCTTTTTACCACTATTTTTTTTAATATTTATATTTTAGGTGTAGATGGACACAACACAATGCCTTTATTTTTATGTGGTGCTGAGGATCCAACCCTGGTCCCACCCGTGCTAGGTGAGCGCTCTACTGTTAGCCACAATCCCAGCCCCTAAATACCTTTTTAAACATAAAGACAAATTAAGAATTGGGGGTGTGGCTCGGTGGTAGAGCACTTGCCTAGCACATGTGAGGCACTGAGTTTAATCCTCAGCATCACATAAAAATAAATAAATAAAGGTATTGTGTCCATCTACAACTAAAAAATATTTTTTAAAAATAAAGACAAATTAACAAAAATTACCAATACTGGAAATAAATACAATGAATGAAAAAAATTTTTCATTTGGTAGTACTAGGGATCAAACCCAGAACCTCATGCAGGCTAAGCAAGCATTTTACCTCTGAAACAGATAAAATGAAATAGAATGAAATAAAATTAAAGTGCATTAAAGCTATCAGATTTTAAGTTAATTGAATCTAAGTAGTTAAGTTTTTTAAAAAATATTTTTAGTTGTAGATGGACATAATACCTTTATTTTATTTATTTATTTATATTTGGTGCGGAGGATTGAACCCAGTTCCTCACACATGCTAGGCAAGTGCTGTACCATATATAAGTTACAATCCCAGCCCAGTATTTAACTTTTATATGTCTTTTTAAGTTAGAAAAAATAAAATATTTTTGTTATTTTTCATGTCTGTAGTTTGTTATCATTATCAGTGTTAAACATGGAGAGGGGAAACCTAGTGTAGACTTAAGTGCACAAGAGCCCTGCATCGGGAGGATTGAGTTTCAGCTTCAGTATCTCACTTTTTAAGGCACAGAATGAGGAGTTGGTAAGATTCTCTAAATGGAAAGTTGTCCTATCTGAGTAAGAAATCTTATTTCCTTACAGAAGGATGGCCTATCAATTGCTTTACTGCCAAAATGAGATCACCACTTTACATGTATTTCAGGAATATGAAAATGCAACAAAAGAGGAAAATTGCAATCCTGAAGTCTGGGTGAACCTTGCCTGCACCTACTTTTTCCTTGGCATGTATAAACAAGCTGAAGCAGCTGGATTTAAAGGTAAATTAATTCTTTTTTATATTTGATACTCTTCACTCAGAGTAAGAGTCATTTTGGAGATTTTAATAACTTATTATTTATTATTTACTTATTTTTATGTGGTGCTGAGGATCAAACCCAGAGACTTGCACATGCTAGGCGAGCGCTCTACTGCTGAGCCCCAACCCCAGCCCCAATTTTGGAGATTTTAAAGCTTCTTTTATTCTTTGATTATTGAAGCAAGAACCAACTTACATTAGAAAGCTAAAAAGTAGATTTATTTTTCAAAAAGTACTGAATCTGAACTGGGTGTAGTGGTGCACATCTGTAATTGCAGCTACTTGGGAGGCTGAGGCACAGGATCACAAGTTCAAGGTCAGTCTGAGCAATTTAACAAGATCCTGTCTTACAATTTTAACAAAATTTGTTTTAAAACAATAGGGCTGAGGTGTAGCTCTGTGAAAGTCCCAGGTTTGATCCCCAGTACCACAGGAGGAAAAATATATTGGATTTGATCTGTGTTTAAAGGAATAGTTAATTCCACCCTCACACTAATACCCCGCCCCCATCAGTCTGCATCCAAGAAGCTACAGCCCAAAGGAGGAGGATGAGAGAAAAGAAAGGGAAGGTATCTCTTAGGTCCCATCACGGTAGGACATTCATGCTGTGATATAGGTATTCAGGCACTTACGGCTTAGATTTCATAGCTTCTTTCCCAATTTCTGAGTGAGAAACCCAGTAACTTTAGCTTGAGGAATCCTGATACTTTCCATTGTAGTCATGACAGTCATCTCAGGAGGATTGCATTCAAATTTGTAAACAAGAGTAAGGGGAAGCAGAATTATTGGGGAAAGGAATAAGGATAATTAGAGTATAAATCAAATTAAGTTCAAGGAAATTTAGAGAAGTGGTAGGTAAGGAATGTTTGTTAGGAAATTTGTTAGGGATGAATACATTCCAGGGAGGAATTCATACACACACACATATACAAAGACATGAAGACAGGGGCGCACGCGCGCGCGTGCGTGTGTGTGTGTGTGTGTGTGTGTGTGTGTGTGTGTGTGTGTACATATTAATCTTCATTGAAATGTGGAACTTGAAGCCTTTGTATAATATATATATATGGGATTTACCAGCTTTGGGGTACTTTACTGCTGAGCTATATCCATAGCTCTTTTTTTGTTTGTTTGTTTGTTTGTTTTTAAAAGAGAGAGAGAAAAAGAGAGAATTTTTTTTTTAAAGAGAGAGTGAGAGAGGAGAGAGAGAGAGAGAGAGAGAGAATTTTTAATATTTATTTATTTTTTTAGTTCTCGGCGGACACAACATCTTTGTTGGTATGTGGTGCTGAGGATCGAACCCGGGCCGCACGCATGCATGCTCGAGCGCGCTACCGCTTGAGCCACATCCCCAGCCCCAAGAGAGAATTTTTTAATATTTATTTTTTAGTTTTCGGTGGACACAACATCTTTATTTTATTTTTATGTGATGCTGAGGATCGAACCCAGCACCGTGCGCATGCCAGGCAAGTGTGCTACCGCTTGAGCCACATCTGCAGCCCTCTTTTTACCTTTTTTATGAGACAAGGTCTTCCTAAGTTGCTGAGGCTGACTTTGAACTTGCAATCATCCTGCTTCAGCCTTCCAAGGCATGTGCCACCATACCCAACTTGAAGCCTTTCTTGATTTGTACTCAAGTGTTTTATATGTATTAGTGTATTTTTTCCTAATTTAATCATAAGGTCCTTTAAGATGTTTGCTGTTATGTTTCTAGACTTTGTGCTTAAAAGAGTGTTATACACACAAAAAGTGATCAAGGTAGCTATTTCTATTTCAAACACACACACACACACACACACACACACACACACACACACACACATACACATATATTTACATACTTTAAAGTGTGAATTTTTTTTTTTTTTTTTGTAAAAGGGATGAAGAATTAGCTGGGTGCAGTGGATCATGCATGTAATCCCAGCAGCTTGGGAGTCTGAGGCAGGAGGATTGAGAGTTCAAAGCCAGCCTCAGTAACAGTGAGGTACTAAGCAACTCAGTGAGACTCTGTCTCTAAATAAAATACAAAATAGGAAATAAGGCTGGGGATGTGACTCAGTGGTTGAGTGCCCCTCAGAATAGGAAAATTTCTAAGAGCACAAAGGATATTTGGAACTTGAAAGATGTTAACCTTTGTTTGGCTGCCTGTTTAAGTGTGGTACATCACTATGGTAGAGGACCCAAGAGATAAAAGTCTGGGCTATTAGGAAAATACGACATATAATTGTGGAAAAGAAGATTTCAAAAAGGAATTGAAAAAGAATACTGGGTTGAAAAACTTCATGCGAGTGGATTCATGCGCATACAGAGATGACCACAATTGTCTGCTAACATTGTTTGGTTCAATATATGAACAATACCAAAATGGGCTGCTGTGCTCTTGCACAACATAATAGAATCAGAACAAGTGGTGGGGAAGAACAGACTCTTAGAACATTTCTCTTGTTCTTGATGTTGCTGTTACTACTCTAGGTGGAGATCAGACTCAATATTCATTACAGTAGACACATCTCAGGATCAGATAGATAAGGATTTAGGGAAATTCATCTGAGAATCATTTTATTTTTTTAAAAGGGATTAAGTGCCATAGACTCTTGAATTTTTTAACAAGCAACTTGGATCTTTTTTTTCAGCTCCTAAAAGTCGACTCCAAAATCGCCTGCTCTTCCATTTGGCCCACAAGGTATTTATGTTTTCATTTCAATTTTCTTTTTTGGTATCAGGGATTAAACTCAGGGGCACTCAACCACTGAGCTACATCCCCAGCCCTATTTTGTATTTTATTTAGAGAGAGGATCTCACTGAGTTACTTAGTGCCTTGTTTTTGCTGAGGCTGGCTTTGAACTCACGATCCTCTTGCCTCAGCCTCCTGAGATGATGGGATTATAGACAGGTACTGAACACCCAGTGATTCTGACACTTGGCTCAAAAATGTTTTTGTTTTAACAATATTTTTCTCTTATTTTCTTCTGTTAACAATAGAGAAAGGCAGCTGGGTATGGTGGAGCAAGCCTGTAATTCCAGCAGCTCGGGAGGCTGAGACAGGAGGGTCATGAGTTCAAAGCCAGCCTTAGCAAAAGCCAGGCACTAAGCAACTCAATGAGACCCTGTCTCTAAATAAAATACAAAAATGGGCTTGGAGGGCTGGGGATGTGGCTCAAGCGGTAGTACGCTCGCCTGGCATGCATGTGGCCCAGGTTCGCTCCTCAGCACCACATACAAACAAAGATGTTGTGTCTGCCAAGAACTGAAAAATAAATATTAAAAAATCCCCCCCCTCCTCTCTCTTTAAAAATGGGCTTGGGATGTGACTCAATGATCCAGTGCCCCTGAGTTCGATCCCTGGTACCAACAACAACAACAACAACAATAACCTAACAATAGAGAAAGGCAATTAACTATAAATTCCTGTTGATAGCATTTCTAGAATAAGTGGAATATAGATGTTAATTTTATTGGATTTTCCCATCATTAATGTTCTTTACCCTCTTAATTTATTCAGAGGTGTTAAGTTTTAGTTATTCTTAGAGAGCAGTCATTTAAGAATGTTAGTGTGCTTCGACTATCCTATCATCTCTTAGGAAACAGACTCAGAGGTACCTTTCTCTGACTCATGGAAATAAATATACATTTTTCATAATTGCCTTAGGGCAGCAATTTTGATCATTATAATGTTATATTTTAAGTTATAATTTAAAAATATATTTATTTTTCAGTTGTAACTGGACACAATACCTTTATTTATTTATTTTTATGTGGCGCTGAGAATCAAACCAGGGCCTCACATATGCTAGGTGAGTGCTCTACTGTGAGCCACAACCCCAGCCCCAAGTTATAATTTTTTGAAATATAAAATTTATACCCATTTATTCTATTAAACAAAATATAAGTAAGGAAAAGAGCAAGTGAAATAATATCTACCATATTAAATAGTAACTACCTTTCTGGGCTTCGGCTGTAGCTCAGCAGTAGAGTGCTGCCTAGCACATTCGAGGCCCTGGGTGCGATCCTCAGCACCACATATAAATAAATAAAATAAAATAAAGGTATTGTGTCAACTACAACTAAAAAATATTTTAAAAATAACTACTTTTTAATCTTTTAGAATATCTCTTTTAGGATAGATATTTTTTATTAGAACTTTATAGTTATAGTAGTAGGGTTCATCCCGACAAATTCATAGATGCTTGGAAATCCATTTCAGTTCATGATCCCACCTTTTCCCTCCTGTCTTCCCTCCCCTCTCCCATTCTCCTTCCTCTACTAGACATTATTTCACTCATCTATTAATTTGTATTTGATTGGTTCTTTATGTTATTCTATTCTTCTCTCCCCCTTTCCCTTATTTTACTCTTGCTTCCACATATGAGAGAAAACTTTTGACCTTTGAGTTTCTGAATTTGGCTAATTTCACTTAACATAATATTCTCCATCTCCATCCATTTACCAGCAAATGCCAAATTTCATTCTTTTATGACTGAGTAGAACACCATTGTGTGTGTGTGTGTGTGTGTGTGTGTGTGTACACCTATATTATATATCACAATTTCTTAATCCAGTCATCTATTGATAGGCATCTGGATTGATTTCCTAATTTAGCTATTGTGCATTGTGCTACTAAAAACATTGACATGACTGCATCACTGTAGTATGTCAATTTTAGATCTTTTGGGAAAATACCAAGGAGGGTGATAGTTGGGTCATGTGGTGTTTTCATCCGTTTTTTGAGGAATCTTCATATTGCTTTTTTGTGCCATAATTCGTTTAGATTTCCTACTTATTTGATTTTTAAATTGCTTTTAATTTTTAGTTGTAATAGATCATTTTGAACGTTGTAGAAATAGACTTACTTACTTATTGAGTATGAATAACTTTTTTATTTTTTAAAAAATATTTTTATTGGGCTGGGGATGTGGCTCAAGCGGTAGCGCGCTCGCCTGGCATGGGTGCTACCCGGGTTCGATCCTCAGCACCACATACAAACTAAGATGTTGTGTCTGCCAAAAACTAAAAAATAAATATTAAAATTCTCTCTCTCTCTCTCTCTCTCTCTCTCTCTCTCTCTCTCTCTTAAAAAAAATCAACCTACTATATGACTCCTTTCATTAAAAAACATTTTTATTATTATTTTTTTTAGTTTTAGGTGGACACAATATCTTTTTAAAAATTTATTTTATTTTATTTTATTTTTAGAGAGAGAAAATTTTAATATTTATTTTTTCAATTCGGCAGACACATCTTTTTTTTTTTTTAAAGAGAGAGAGAGAGGGGCTGGGGATGTGGCTCAAGCGGTAGCACGCTCGCCTGGCATGCGTGCGGCCCGGGTTCGATCCCCAGCACCACATACCAACAAAGATGTTGTGTCCACCGAGAACTAAGAAATAAAAAATGTTGGAAATTCTCTAAAAAAAAAAAAAAAAAAAAGAGAGAGAGAGAGAGAGACAGAGAGGGAGAGGGAGAGGGAGAGGGAGAGGGAGAGGGAGAGGGAGAGGGAGAGGGAGAGGGAGAGGGAGAGGGAGAGGGAGAGGGAGAGGGAGAGGGAGAGAATTTTATTATTTATTTTTTAGTTTTCGGCAGACACAACATCATTGTTGTATGTGGTGCTGAGGATCGAACCCGGGCTGCACGCATGCCAGGCGAGCGCGCTACCAGTTGAGCCACATCCCCAGCCCATGAATAACTTTATTTTTTTATTTTTATTTTTTTTAAGAGAGAGAGAATTTTAATATTTATTATTTTTTTAGTTCTCGGCGGACACAACATCCTTGTTGGTATGTGGTGCTGAGGATCGAACCCGGGCCGTACGCATGCCAGGCGAGCGCGCTACCGCTTGAGCCACATCCCCAGCCCTGAATAACTTTAAATCTTTTAATTGATATTGGTAAACTGTTTTATAGAAAGTTTATCAAATCATTCATAGGAAGTATATGAAAAACAAGTTTTTTGTACATTTAAAAATTGTGCACTATAATTATCTCTTTGTTTCTTCCTCCCTTTACTAGTTCTGCCAATTTTTACTTGATATAATTTTCAAAATTGGTTATTAAGTACACATAGATTTGGAATTTTTGTGTCCTCCTTATAGATTGAAACATTCATTATCATGAATGTCTTTCCTTATCTCTAAAACTTCCTCTTTGTCTATTTGTGTAGCTACAGGATGGTTTGGTCAGTGTTTGTTGTATTTCTTTATCCTATTGTATTTACTTTCTCCCTTCCTGTGTCCTTATAGTTCAAGTGTCTTCCTTATAAACAGTATATAAATGAGTTTGGGGATTTTCAATCCAGTTGAAATCTTTATTTTTTAAGAATTCCAATATTTGATTCATTTCCTAAATTTAATGTCTTTTACTGATATGGTCAGCTCAATAACTACCTTGTAATATTCATTTTCTATTTGTCCCTATGAATCCATGTCTCCCCTTTTTTTCTTTCTTGTATTCTTTTTGGATCGATTTTTTTTAATTCCCTATTTCTCCTCCAATGGCTTGAAAAAAATTTATCTAATCAATCAGAGGTGGTTTTTGGGTGGGAAGAGAACACAAATATACAAATTTTTATACCTCTTGGATATATAGATACGTAAATAATATACACATGTATATATACACATATTCATTCACATACACACACACACACACACACACACACACATATATATATATATATATATATATATATATATACACACATACATACATACACAAATACACACACACACATATATATTTGGGGGGGTACTGAGAATTTAACCTAGAGTAGCTTAACCACTGAGCCACATCCCCAGTCATTTTTATTTTTTAATTTGATACAGGTTCTTGCCAAGTTGTTTAGGGTGTTTAGGGCCTCAGTAAATTACTGAGACTAGTCTCGAACTTGAAATCCTCCTGCTTCAGCCTCCCAAATGGCTGGGATTACAGGAGTGTGTCAACATGTCTGGTTGTGTTTAAGCTTTGTGCATTATTTTTGGGTCTTGGTGCATTTCCTATGGTGTTTCCAGATGTATCTTCCTTTTTTTTTTTTTTTCCTACTAGGGATTGAACTCAGGACCTCATGCATGCTAGGCAGGCACCAGGCACGATATCACTGAGCAACATCCCTAGCCCTTCTCCCCTTTTTTTTTTTTTAATTTGGAAAATTGTTTGGTTATTAACTCTTCAAATATTCTTCAGCCTCATATTTTCCTCTTCTTTCCTTCTAGAACACCAGTAATAAGTACATATGTAGATATTTTCATTGTGTTGTATATAAACCCTTTTTCACATTTTCCTGTAGAGATTTTTTTTTTCATTTTATTAATCTTTCTTCAGTCACATCTAATCATCTATTAAATTCATCTACTTTATTCTTAATTTCAGTTATTGTGTTCTTCTTTTGTAAAATTTTCATTTTATTTTTAACATTTCCAACTCTCTCTCTCTCTCTCTCTCTCTCTCTCTCTCTCTCTCTCTCTCTCTCTCTTTTTTTGGCAGTGTGAAAGATTCAACCCAGGGCCTTGTTCTTGTGAGAGAAACACTGTACCAACAGAGCTATATTCTCAGCCCCCTCCAACTTTTTTTTTTTTTTTGAGTCATAGATGGATACAATACCTTTGTTTTATTTATTTACATGTGGTGTTGAGTATTGAACCCAGTACCTCACACGTGCTAGGCAAGTGCTCAACCACTGAGCTACAACCCCAGCCCAAAAGTCCCCAATTTTTAATTTAAGTTTTAAAACATATCAATAACAAATATTTAAAGTCCATGTATAATACATCTAATGATTATATCTCCTGACAACTGATTTTTGTGTTTTGGTCAAATGGAGATAAGCCTCCTATTTCTCCTCCAATGGCTTGAAAAAGTTTAACCAGTAAAATAGATGAGACTTTATCTAATCAATCAGAGGTGGGTTTGGGGTGGGAAGAGAACACAAATATACAATTTTTTATACCTCTTGGATATATAGATACGTAAATAATATACACATGTATATATACACATATTCATTCACATACACACACACACATATATATATGTGTATATATATGTACATATATATATATACACACATACATACATACACAAATATGTATGTATGTGTGTATATATATATATATACACACATATCTCTCTCTCTCTCTCTCTCTCTCTCTCTCTCTAGAGAGAGAGAGAGAGAGAGAGAGAGAGAGTTACAGAAAATGGAATTAAGTGTCCTGGTAGGAGATAAGTGTCCCGGTAAACTCGGTAATTTAATGTGTTAAATTTATACCAAGAGGTATAAAATTTTGTATATTTGTGTTCTCTTCCCATCCTAACCCCACCTCTGATTGATTAGATAAAGTCTCATCTATTTTACTGGTTAAACTTTTTCAAGCCATTGGAGGAGAAATATGAAATTTTTTAGTTATAGGCAGACACAATGTCTTTATTTTACTTTATGTGGTGCTGAGGATTGAACCCAGTGTTTCCCGCGCTAGGTGCGTGCTCTACATCTGAGCCACAACCCCAGCCCAGAAATACGGAATTTAAAAAAAAAATAATCAATCCCTAAAGAATACAAGAAAGAAAAAAAGGAAGGGGGGCAACATGGATTAATAGGGACAAATAGAAAATGAATAGTACAAGGTATTTGTTGAGCTGACCATATCAGTAAATACATTAAATTACATTGAGTGCCGGCTATTGTATATAAAAACAGAGAAGGCCAGGCAGAGTGGTACACCTCTATAATCCCAGCTTTTCAGGAGGCTGAGGCAGAAGGGTCACAGGTTCAAAGACAGGCTTGGTAATTTAACAAGCCCCTATCTCAAAAATCAAAAGGACTGAGAATATAGCTCAGTGGTAAAGCACCTTTGGGTTCTGTCCCTGTACTGAGGAAAAGAAAATAAAAGAAGAAGGGAAGGAGGAGGAGGAGGAAGAGAAGGAAGAGGATGAGGAAGAAAAAACAAATATAGAGACTTTGGATAATTCTGTCTTCTTCCAGAGAGAATTTGCTTTTGTTTTTGGCGGGCACACAGGATAGATTTTTGTCCATTAAGCCCTCAAGACTTTTCGAAGTTCTACATAATTTTCAGCATCTCAAGCATCAATTGAGAATTGACAAATGCCCTTAGAGAATAGTGGTGGCATATATCAGCCTTATCTCTCTCTCTCTCTCTCTCTCTCTCTCTCTCTCTCTCTCTCTCTCTCTCATGGGGAATTGAACCCAGGAACACTTAACCAGTAGGCCACATTCCCCTTCTTATTTTTTATTTTGAGAAAGGGTCTTGCTGAGTTGCTTAGGGCCTTACTAAGTTGCTGAGGCTGACCTCAAACTTGTGATCCTCCTGCCTTAGTTTCCTGAGCTGCTGGGCTTACAGTGGATCTTTGTGTCTGAAGTCTTCAGTATCTTAGTAGCTTTCTAATGCCTTCACACAGATATTTTAAAAATTTTATTTATTTATTCTAATTTGTTATACATGAAAACAGAATACATTTCAACTCATATATATAGAGCACAATTTTTCATGTCTCTGGTTCTACACAAAGTAGAGTCACACCATTCGTGTTTTCATACATGTACTTGGGGTAATGATGTCCATCTCATTCCACTGTCTTTATTACTCCCATGTCCCCTCCTTTCTCTTTGCCTATCTAAAGTTCTTCCATTCCTCCTATGCTCCCCTCTCCCATCCCCATTATGGATCAGCATCCACATATGAGAGAAAATATTCATCATTTGAGTTTTGGGGATTGGCTTACTTCAATTAGCATAATATTCTCCAATTCCATCCATTTACCTGCAAATGCCATGATTTTATTCTTTTTTAATGCTGAGTAGTATCCATTGTGTATATATACCACATTTTCCCTATCCATTTATTTACTGAAGGGCGTCTAGATTGGTTCCACAATTTAGCTATTATAAATTGTGCTGCAATAAACATTGATGTGGCTGTGTACATCAGTGACAAATTCTCTGAAAGAGAAACTAGGAAAACTACCCCATTTACAATGGCCTTAAAAAAAAAATTCACACAGATATTTAATAGTTTTCAAGCCTTTCTGGTTTTCTTGGTGAGAGGAATATGCTATAAAGCTACTCCATCATTAATAAAAGTTGAAATCTTTAATTCAGTTTTGAGAAATATAGTTTATTGTTTTTCTTCTGATGACAAAAATAATGAATGTTCATTATTGTGCTTTTAGAAAATCATTAAAAAGTCATACACCCCCACACCCCTCCACACACACACACACCCCACCACACACAAACACAAATCAAGATTTCCTATAAGTCTGCCACTTCTAGTTTAAAATTATCATATCTTTTAAAAATGTATGAATATTATCAAATTTGGTTCTACACACACACACACACACACACACACACACACACACACACACATATACTGTTTTATAACCAGGTTTTCCCACTTAAAAATGTCTCAAACATTTTTCCATGTCACAAGATATTCTATAGAAGAGATTGTAAATGGTGTCTCATGGGCTGAGAATGCACCACAGATGTGTTTCTAAAACAGCACTCCAATCTTTTTACATTTAAAAATAGGGTATGTCACACAAACACTTTATTTCTGGCTTCTTTTGAAAAATTAAAAAATTTAAAACTCTGAATTCCTATTTCTACATGCAGCAAATTGTAGATTTGAAGATTGAAGCTGAGTAGATGGAGTAGGTTGTCTCCATTTCCCCCCTAATCTTGTCCTATAACAACATTTTAATTTGGAACCTCACTACTCTGTCCTGTACTTGAATGTCTTCACAACATTCTGTCTAACAGATGTGTCATAATTCATTTTCCTATTGTTCCTCAATTGGATTGTTTCATAATTTTTATGCCTCGAGAAATAGTATCATTTGAAACTTTTTAAAAAATTAGTTGTTGATGAACCTTTATTTTTTTTATTTGTATGTGGTATTGAGAATCTAACCCAGTGCCTCATGCAAGCGCCCTACCCCAGCCCCATGAAACTTTTTTTAAATATGTTTTATAAATTAATCAGAGTGCAGGCAGATAAGAAAAATTAGACTCAATAAAGATCTTTCCAAGACAGACTTTAGAATACAGTCTATAGAATGTAGTATAGGCATTCATTAGCTGACAACTAATGTTTATTTTACAAATTAAACAGTAATTTACAAAATTACCTATAATAGGGACAGGGGATGTAGCTCAGTGAGAGAGCTCGAGCTAGCATGGATGAGGCCTTGGATTTAATATCTACCACCATAAAGAAAATATTATCTGTAATATGTCACTGACTAAACTAGAGATGAGCTTCAGAATTTATTGTTTTGTGGAAACAGATTCTTTTAAAAATTTTTAAGCAAATAAGCCAATTTTACACCAGGCAGGAGTGAGCAATCTACATATATATAAAGGGTCACTATCAAAATCTATCTGTTCTGAGGCTGAGGTTGTGGCTGAGCGGTAGAGCCCTTATGTGGGAGACCCTGGGTTTGACCTCAGTACTACATAAAAACGAACAAATAAAATAAAGGTATTATATCCAACTACACCTAAAAAATAAATATATATTTTTAAAAATATATCTGTTCTATCCCAAGTATAAGCAAAGGCAGCTATTATTTGCAACTACCACTTAGTAAAATAAGCATACAAGGTTGGAATGGAATTCTGACACCCAAAACAAAATACATAGTAACTAAAGAGAGGATGGAAAAAAATCTAGAACAGAAAATTAAAAATTGTGATCACTAAGTTGCTCAATGAGAAATACATTTTGATTACATATTGTGCACCAAGAAGAAAGAGATACAAAATACCAGATAAATTGTTAAAGGAAGAGGGCAAAGAGATTCGGGGTGGGGGGGTTGGAGAGAAAGAAAATATAAAGAAAGACAAAAGGAAGGTAAGCGGGTGAGGGTGGAGGGTTAGGTAATTAATATTAACTGTAAGTTGAAGACTTTCCAGCTAGGCAAGGTGATGCACACATGTAATCCCAGTGATTTGGGAAGCTGAGGCAGGAGGATTGCAAGTTTGAGGCCAGCCTCAGCAATTTAGTGAGACCCTGCCTCAAATAAAAAATAAAAGGGCTGGGGATATAGCTCAGTGGGAAAGCACCGTGGATTCAATCCCCGGTACAGAAAGTAAAAATAAAAAGGCTTTTCTTTGCCAAGGTTCTGTCTTGAGGCTATTTACATTCTTTCTCTGGAGAGACTGAAAGCCACAGAGCCTAAGGGAAATAGAAAATGGAAACATGGTATCCAGAAGAGGTATTGATTTCTCTAACTGTACGCTAATATGAATCTTTACATGTCTCTCCCTCTCTCACAATTTTAGTTTAATGATGAGAAAAAATTGATGAATTTTCATCAAAATCTTCAGGATATCACAGAAGACCAACTCAGTTTGGCCTCAATCCACTACATGCGTTCTCATTACCAAGAAGCTATTGATATATATAAGCGGATCCTGCTAGATAACAGGTCTGTGTGCTTTCGTGCATACCTGAAATGTCTTTCATTTTGTTAGTTTCTTTTATGTTTAGTTTGGCTGAGGACCTAGTGTCCTTTGGATCTAGTAGCACCACGGGTTCAAATCTGTTTAGTTGATAATCTGGCATGATTATGAACTCCTTAGGGATTGTTTAGATCAAGATTTCTCTACCTTTTTCATTATCATCCTTCTAAGGAGACTTTGTAGACATTGCTTCATCCTGATTGCCACCCCCATGAAATTTTAATATGCTTATATATATGTATGTCTTATATATGTAATAATGTGTTTCTATGTGTTAACGTACTATATGTATATCTATGTTTTACCCACAAAATGAGTATGATTTTTTTTCACTCTCCTATAAAGACCAACTTTGCCCCTCTGGTGGGGATATTGCCCCTTTTGGAAATGCATGGTCTAGATGTGTCAATCTCAGTGATGTGATTACATTGTAGGTAACTTGCTGATAAAATTAGAAACAAACCATTTTAAAGAATTAACATTCCAACTTTATCACTTAGCCTTGGCCTCTTTCCAGTCTCTAAAATGTCTCATCCACCTTTCTCCTCCCCTCTTTTGCATTGCCTTTGAAGTCTCCGGCCTGTTCCCCTTTCCAGTCATCAAGCCCACCTGCCTTCTCTGTTCTCTATATGGAGTGCCTATTTGTTTCCTGTTCAGTTATAGCTTGTGTTAATTTTTTCAATATGAACATTCTGAATTTTTCCCTTTCTCTCTCTCTCTCTCTCTCTCTCTCTCTCTCTCTCTCTCTCTCTCCCTCCCTCCCTCCCTCCCTCCCTCCCTCCCTCCCTCCCTCCCTCTTTGATACTAGGGATTGAACTCAGGGGTATTTTACCACTGAGCCACCTCCCCAGCCCTATTTTGTATTTTATTTAAAGATGGGATCTCACTGAGTTGCTAAGCACCTTGCTGTTGCTGAGGCTGGCTTTGAACTTGTCATCCTCCTGCCTCAGCCTCTCAAGCCACTGGGATTATGGGCATGCGCCACCGCGCCCAGCTCTCTTGCTCTCTAGTTTCCATCTTTTACTCTACTTATATTGAAACACTCAAATATTATACAATGCAAAAGGAGAAAAAAATGTGCTGACTGTATCTTGCCTTTCTTACAGGCAAACTCTTCACCTGTCCTCTTTGCTGTGTTGTCCATTTGATGTTTGTAGTTTGACATTTCTGTGAACTGTTAACTGTTAATTCTTTTCTTTAATAGGGAATACCTTGCCCTCAATGTTTATGTGGCCCTTTGCTACTACAAGTTGGATTACTATGATGTGTCTCAAGAAGTTCTGGCTGTTTACCTCCAGCAAATTCCCGATAGTACCATCGCACTCAATCTTAAGGCTTGTAATCATTTTCGACTTTACAATGGCAAAGCAGCTGAGGTAGTGATGGAAATGTTTCTAATTGACTTACCTCTGATTTGAGTTACTTCATATTTTCTAAGTTATTCATTAATCTCTGTTATCTCTAATATCCCTTGGTCATTGCCAGGATGATTCTATAAGAACCTAATTGTATAAATATTTTTGTTTATCATTTAGCGTTCTAAAAATTTTGGCTTCTGAATTCTGTTATATCTAATATATTGTAGATAATTTTGTAGATGCCTTATGTTAACCTAAATATGTTTAAAACCAAATGAGTTAGCTTCTTCCTCTAAAATATGTTTGTAGCTGTGTGGTTGAATATCACCAATATATATCCAGTAAACCACCTCAGGGATATATGTCACCCTCTTCTTCATCTCCATATAATCACCCATCAGTTCCTATCAGTTATTTATTCTGGATATTTATTTTTATCAATCCCCCCATTCTCTTCTGTTATTGCTCTAGTACAAGAGTTCCTCACCTCTTATTTTGGCCCCCTTTTTGTGGGGGTGGGGCCAGGGATTGAACTCAGGGAGGCTCAATCACTGAGCCATATCCCTAGCCCTATTTTGTATTTCATTTAGAAACGGAGTCTCACTGAAGTGCTTAGAGCCTCGCTTTTTTTTTTTTAGTTGTGTGGACACAATACCGTTATTTACTTATCTTTATGTGGTGCTGAGGATCGAACCCAGGGCTTCACACATGCTAGGCGAGTGCTCTACTACCAAGCCACAACCCCAGCCCTAACGCTCACTTTTGCTGAGGCTGGCTTTGAACTCCAGAGCCTCCTGCCTCAGCCTCCTGAGCTGCTGGGATTACAGGTGTGTGCCATGGCACCCAGCTTTATTTTTGCCCTTTGAATAGTTTTCCTGACTCTAGTCCTTGAACTTGATGAGCATGCCCTCCTCTCTTCTTGCCATAGCTTCACATACACCATTCTCACTGCTGCAATAACCCCCTTCCTTCTTGGCTTAGTACACTTCAGCTTCTCCTTAAGGCTACTCCAAGAGATAAACATGCAGACATTTTATAAATACTTAGAAATTGGTTAACTTATAGGCACTGTGTATAACACTTCATATCCTTTATTTAATTTTCCTGACAAGTCTATGGATAAAGGCTGTTATAACCTCCTTTTATAGGAAACTGAGATAAAACAGGAGGCCATATGTTATCATCACCTTTTATTTAACATATCTTAAATAAAACATAATTTTAATAACATCTTAACTAAATAAAGTAATTTAACATTATAGATACATACACAGACACACTATACACACACACACACGTGTGTGTACATTTAGGTAGAGAGATAATAGGATGTTCTGGATCTACATATAGATGTATAAATAGATATTTAAGCCAGCAAATAAACTGTATCAAAGCAAATTTTGGGAAAAAATGTCTAACAAGGAGTACTATACACACTTCACACTGACGGAGATTCAACCCTGAGTAAAACAATGTTTAGTAGTAGGGGAGAAAGTATGTGGGATGGAGAGTTCAAAAAACAAAAAACACATTTTTGGGGCAGCAATAGGATATAGATTTTATTTAATTTTGATAATCTTATTAAACCAGGCTCTTTTTTTCTTTTTTTCTTTTTTTTTTTTTTGGTACTGGGGATCGAACCAAGGGGTGCTTAACTACTGAGCCACATCCCAATCTCTTTTTATTTTTTATTTTGAGACAGGGTCTCGCTAAATTGCTTAGGCCTCACTAAGTTGCTGAGGCTGCCGTTGAACTTTCAATCCTTCTGCCACCAGCCTCATGAATTGTTGGTATTGCAGGCGTGTGCCACCATACCTAGCATTTTGATTAAATCAGGCATTCTTCTAGTAACTAGTAAAATGAGTTCTGTATTATATGGTTCAGTCAGTCTATCAAAAAAACTAGTAGTTTTCTGTTCTTAAAATAATCTGTTCTGTCTTGAAATAATCTGTAATGATTGATTTAATTCTTAAAGTACTTTGAATAACTTGCCCAAGATTATACAGCTAACACAATAAGTGGCAAATTCAGGTCTCAAACACATGTCTAACTGTAAAGTCTATAGACTTAATCACTAAAATTTACACCAAATTTAAGGTTCTTTCTTCTTTGCTCTTGGTAAACATGCCTCTATCATCATGCTTATCATTTGATAGTTACTACTATCTTCAATCTAGATAAACTTACTGGAAGCAAGGACTGAGTTTTTTCACATTTGTGTCTCAGGACCAGGCACAGTGTATGTATACAGTTAATGCCAACTGTATGTTGGTTGAATGAGAAACTAAAAGTATGACTGACAAGAATTAAATTTTAAGGAGGAGGAGATGCAAAAGAGATCATTAAGATGAAGATTGCAAAAAGGCCATTTGATTTTATTGCAGGTTGAGTATCCTTTATTCAAAGTGTTTGGAACCAGAAGTTTTTAAGATTTCATAGTTGGTTTTTTTTTTTTTTTTGAATTTTGGAATATTTGCATAGACTTTACCAGTTCAGCAGCCTTAATCTGAAACATATGTCAGTACTCAAAAAGTTTCATATTTCAGAGCATTTCTTTCTTTCTTTTTAATATATATATAATTTTGATTAGGGATGCTCAACCTGTACCAGGATTTCCACATTTCCCTTCTGATTAGGAAATCATTACTATTGGGGCTTGAAGCCAGTTTGCAAGGAAATAGGGAGTGAGTAATAGCCTAATTTGGGAATTCTTGTAAAGGATGTGATAGAAGAGAAGACAAGCAGATGATGAAGAAATAGAAGCTTTGAATTTAGGATGTTGATTTAAAAAAAAAAAAAAAACAGAGAAAACCACAGTTTCAGAGGATAAAGAATTGAGGAGCTTTTTCTTCCAAACTGGGAACACATCTTGTAAGAATCAAGATTTTGAGATTGGGATCAGACCCAAATTTAAATCCTGGATTAGTAGCTGTATTGCATTAGATAAAATACTTAACTTATTTAAGCAGTATCTGTAAAGTAAGGAAAATTATAATACTGACTCATTGAAGGTTGTTGTGGTGATTAAATGATGTTTATAAAGTTCATAACTTGATATACAAAGTAAACTTGCAGTAAATATTAGCTATTAGCAAATCTTTTGCAGGCTAAAATAGTCAATTTTATTGTTTATTTACATTTAATGCTTCTGTTTCTTGTTTAAGATATAATTTCTTATCCCAATATCATATTCTTTGATATTATCTTCTAAAAGCCATTTTTGCTTTTTAAATCAAAAATATCTTGTGTGTGTGTGTGTGTGTGTGTGTGTGTGTGTGTGTTGTGTGTATACTGGGGATTGAACTCAGGGGCACTCAACCATTGAGCCACATCCCCAGCCCTATTTTGTATTTTATTTAGAGACAGGGTCTCACTGAGTTACTTAGGACCTCACCATTGCTGAGGCTGGCTTTGAAGTCCCTATCCTCCTGCCTCAGCCTCCCAAACTTCTGGGATTACAGGCATGAGCCACTGCACACGGCTAATATCTTGTATCTTAAGTAACCATTCTTTTTTCTTTCTTTTTTTTTTTTTTTTTTTTTAATAATTTATTTATTTATGTATCTTCAGTTTTAGGTGGACACATTAGTTTGTTTTTATGTGGTGCCGAGGATTGAACCCAGTGCCTCATGCATGCTAGGCGAGCGCTCTACCACTGAGCCACCACCCCAGCCCCCTTTTTTCTTTCTTTTTAAGAAATCATTCTTGGGGCTGGGGTTGTGGCTCAGTGGTAGAGCACTTGCCTAGCATGTGTGAAGCACCAGGTTCGATCCTCAGCCCCATATAAAAAATAAATAAATAAAATAAAGTTTAAAAAATCATTCTTAAAAGGGTTTTTTTCTCCAATTAAAAGACAAAAATTGGTAAATTAGAAAAGACAAAACACCAATATATGCTTTAAATAGAAAAACAGAAAATTTGGACATAAAAGGACATGTTTCATTCAGACTATTTCTAACATGGTTTCTAGCATTTGTGTCATGTTTTTATAAAGGTCATTTTTACTTTAACATAGATATAATAACCTACATTTTCTACTTATGGTTTTACTTTTAAACAGATTTATTGATATAATTAACGTAACATACATTTCATCCTTTAAAGTGTAAAAAACTCAATGGTTTTTAGTATATTAAGAGGTTATATGCAACTATCACAATCTTAAGACATTTCTATTATTTCAAAAAGAAATACCATCTTTTTTAACTATCAACCCCTCTTTTCCTATCCCCAAACAACTGCTAGTCTACTTTCTATATCCATGTCTTTCCCTGTACTAGATCTTCCATACAAAGGAGCTGTATGATACGCAGTCTTTATGACTAGTTTTTTTTGCTTAGCATAATGTTTATAAGGTTCATCATTTTGTAACATATATCAGGATGTCATTTTTATGACCAAATCATTTTCAGTTGTTTGCATATACTACATTTTGTTTTTCCATCATTGGTTGATGGACATTTGGGTTGTTAGCACCTTTTGCCTATTAAGAATAATGCTGCTATAAACTTTTTGTCCAAGTTTTTGTTTGGGCATCAGTTTTCATCCCCCTTGAGTGTAACATACTTACAGTTGAATTTTGGGTCATTTGGTAACTCCATATTTAATTGTTTGAGGAATTTGCCTGACTATTTTTCCAAAGTAACTGCACTGTTTTATATTCTCACCAGTAGTGTAGAATGGTTTTGATTTTTCAACATCCCTGCCAATAGTTACCTGACTTTTTGACTCTAGCCATTCTATTGGGTATGAAGTTGCATTTTACTGTTGATTAATAATGTTGAGCATCATTTCAAATACTTATTGGCCATTTGTTTGTCTTCTTTGTAGAAATATCTATTCAAGTTATTTTAAAAATTCAGTTGTTTTTTTTTAAAAAAATATATTTTTTAGTTGTAGATGGACATAATATCTTTATTTATTTATTTATTTAGTATGTGGTACTGAGGATCAAACCCAGTGTCTCACACGTACTAGGCAAGTGCTCTACCACTGAGCTATAGCCCCAGACCTCAGTTGTCTTTTTATTATTGAGGTGCAGTTCAATATTTATTATTGAGGTGCAGTTATGTATTCTAGGTACCAGTCCTTTGTTATATATATGAATCACAAGTATTTTCTTCCATTCTGTGAGTTGTCTTTTCATTTTCATTTTCTCTCTTTCTTGTGTGTGTATATGATAATGTTCTGTTTTTTTTTTTAAATTTTATTTTTAATATTTATTTTTTAGTTCTCGGCGGACACAACATCTTTGTTGGTATGTAGTGCTGAGGATGGAACCCGGGCCACACGCACTCCAGGCGAGCGCGCTACCAGTTGAGCCACATCCCCAGCCCCATATTGTTCTGTTTTGTTTGTTTGCACTGGGTTTTGAACCCAGAGCCTTGTAAATGTGCTTTGGTACGTGCCTTACTGCTTAAGCTATAGCCACAACCCATCATTTTCTTTTTTTATTTTTTTACTCCACCCATACTGTTAATTGATTTCAGGGGCACTCTACCATTGAGCCCCATCCCAAGCCCTTTTTATATTTTATTTTGAGACAGGGGTCACTAAGTTGCTGAGGTTTGCCTGGAACTTGCAATCCTCCTGCCTCACCTTCCAAGTTGCTAGGATAGCAGGAGTATACCATCATGACTGGCTCTCACTTTCTTAATAGTGGTTTTTGAAGCACAATAGTTTTAAATGTTGATGAAGTCAAACTTGTCTATTTTTTTCTTGTGTTGCTGTGTTTTGGGTGTCATATCTAAGAATCTTTGGCCAAATCTAATCATGAAGATTTACCCCCATTTTTCTCTTAAGAGTTTTATAATTTTTAAAAAATATTTACTTTTTAGTTTTTTTAGGTGGACACAATATCTTTATTTTTATGTGGTACTGAGGACCAAACCCAGTGCCCCCCACATGCCAGGCAAGCATGCTACCACTTGAACCACATCCCCAACTCAAGAGTTTTATAATTTTAGCTCTTAGATTTAGGGCTCTGATTCATCTCAAGTTAATACTTGTATATGGTATGGGATACAATTGTTTTGCATGTGAATATCCAGTTGTCCCAGAACCATTTGTTGAAGAGACTATTTTTTCCCTCATTGAACATTCCTGGCATCCCTGTTAAAAGTCAGATAACCATAGACAGGTACATAGATTTAATCTCTAGACTCAATTCTGTTTCATCATTCTATATGTCTATCTCTTACACCAATACTCTTCTTCTTTTTTTTAGATTTATTTTTTTAAACATTCATTTATTTATTTTTATATGGTGCTGAGGATCAAACCCAGTGCCTCGAACATGCTAGGTATTCGTTCTACCACTGAGCCACAACCCAGCCCTTGATTACTGTTCTTTTGTAGCAAATTTTTAAGTCAGAAAGTGTGGGTTCTTCTAATTTGCTTTTGTTTTCCTTCAACATTGTCTGGGCTGTTCTTGTCTTTTGCAATTCAATATGAATTTTAGAATTAGTTTGTTTATTTCTACAGAAAACTCAACTGGAATTCTAGTAGGGATTGCAATGAATCTGTAGATTAATTAGAGATTATTGCTATGTTAACAATATTAAGTCTTCCAATCAATGAATATAGAATGTTTTCCCCTATATGTATATGTTCTTTAATTTTTTTCAACAATGTTTTATAGTTTTCAGGAGATAAGTTTTACACTTCTTTGTTACATTTGTCACTAAGTTTTTGCTTTTAAATAATCTTTGTTTTTCTCAGCTTCCTGTTTTCTTTGTTAGTGCTTATTTTTTGTTTTCTTTTTTACCCCGCTTTTTTCTTGGGGGGTTACTGGATATTGAATGCAAGGGCACTCAACCACTGAGTCACACCCCAGCCCTATTTTGTATTTTATTTAGACACAGGATCTGAGTTGCTTAGCACCTCTCCATCTCTGAGGCTGGCTTTGAACTCATGATCCTCCCACCTCAGCCTCTCAAGCTGGATGATAGCTGTGAGCCACTGCACCATATTTTTATTGGTGCGTTATAGTAGATAATCGTGGGATTTTTATTATATATTCATACATGCTCACACTATAACAAATATAATTTGACCTATCATTCTCTAGTATTTCCCCCTTTTTACCTTTTATTTTCTTAAAATTGTCACATGGGTGTTTTGTGATCTGAGCTTCAGAGTTTGAATTTCTGAAATTTATATGGTTTGTTTCTCCTGATTCTTCCTTATGGAATTCAGTTTCTCCCTATTTCAGGTTATCTTTGTGTGCTGGACACAGTATTTGAAAAATTACTTATAGGACTAACTTAACACCTGCAATGAAGACACTTTCCTCCCTAAAGAATATATTTTCTGGAGCTGGGGTTGTGGCTCAGTGGTAGAGCACTTGCCTAGACTGTGTGAGGAACTGGATTTGATTTTCAGCACCACATAAAATTACATGAACAAAATAAAAGTCCATCAACATCTAAAAAAGTATTAAAAAAAAAAAAGAATATGTGCTCTCTTACCAAGTGCTTGGTAGAACTCTGAGACCGAGCCCACCTTAAACCAAAGCTAAGAACAGAGAGTCCCTAACTGTACACCAGATTCTAACTGAGCTGTATTTCTGTGCAAGGCTTATTCTAGTTCTGTTCCATCCTTCCTTTACCAGTGTGGCTCTTTGGAGTCCCAGATGATTGTGAGAAGGGATTCCTGTTAGATTTCCCACCTTGTTCTTGCCCTAGGCTTTGTTTTTTTGTCCTTCTTGCCTGGGCAGATTATCAATTAAAAGTTCTAATTTTATAGAGTGGGTGAAAAATGACAGCCATGCTTTCTTACTTTCTGGATTTATTCTTTCTCCTTCATTTTGACCTGACAGCTCTTTCCTTGTCATCTCTTTGGCATGCTTAAGAAAATCTTTTAATAATTTCTCTATGTTTTTAGTTTTTTTTTCCCCCAGTGGGAGCAGTAATTTGAATAATCTAGCCTAGTGGCCATCAAAATGTTATCTGGGGCCGGGCGTGGATGGTGCACACCTGTAATCCCAGAGGTTCTGGACACAGAGGCAGGAAAATCACAAGTTCAAAGCCAGCCTCAGCAATTTAGCAAGGCCCTAAGCAACTCAGTGAGACCCTGTCTCTAATAAAAATACAAAATAGGGCTGGGGATGTGGCTCATTGATCAAGTGCCCCTGAGTTCAATCCCTGGTACCCCCCAAAAACCAAAAATTCTAAAAAATGTTATCTGAGAGCCCAAGGGTCCCTGAGACCCATGTCTCGGAGCCTTTGAGGCAGGGCCAGGACAGAATGAGGCAGATGGGCTGCCTGGGAATGGAGTTTAAGTGTGAGCGCTCACACCACTCGCACAAAGCGCCTCCTTCCATGTGTCCTGGGCAGCTCATTTGTCTTACCTCTGGTCCCTGCTGGTCCTGCCAGCTTATTCATCTTGTATTAAACCAGACAGTAATAAGCATATTCATAGATAATGTTAATCAGAGCCACTTTTCTCACCAAATTTTTGCTGGCAAATATCATTTTGTTAAAATAAAAAATATTTATGTTTACATGTAGTGGGGTTATTATTGCTATTGTTTTTAATTTTTTGTTGTTGTTGTAGTTGGACACAATATACCTTTATTATAGTTATTTATTTTTATGTGGTGCTGAGGATCGAATCCAGCATCTCGAGCCTTGCACATACTAGGCGAGCGCTCTGCCACTGAGCTACAACCCCAGCCCCTATTACTGCTATTTTTGATTAACCAAATATTTAAAATTTTGTTTTAATTTCTTTTATGATAAATGTAAATGGCTATAACTCACATAAACAAAAGCCCTTTGAGATCCTTAGAGTATAAAAGGGATTTTGAGTCCAAAAGGACTAAAAAAAAAACCCACTGCTAATCTAGCCTAGTATTACCCCAAAATTTGAATTGCTGTGGTGAACAAAGAAGGGATTAAAAAAGGATTGTTGGTGGGTGTGGTTATATAATCCCAGCAATTGGTGAGGCTGAGGATTTAAGATTTGAGGGTAGCCTGGGCAACTTAACAAAACACTGTCTCAAGATAAAATAATAAAAGGATAAGGGTGTAGCTCATGGCTACAGTGCTTGCCTAGCACGTGTTAGGCCTTGGGTTCAATCCCTACTACAAAAAGGAAACAAGATGGGGGGCAGGGCGTGGAGATTGCTAAAAAGATGTACACTCCCAGCTGAGATCAAGTGGAGTGAGTTTGTAGAGGTTAGTAAGAATTCAACAATTTTATACAGAAAATCTTAATTATCCACTAATGGGAGTAGAAAAGAATAGAGGAAGATTACTCAAAAATATGGATTTTGCAAAAAACTATAAGTAAATAGCAGAAAGATTAGTAAAGTAGAGCCAGCTGTGATGGCATATGCCTTTAATCCCAGTGGTTTAGGAGGCTGAGGCAGGAGGATCACAAGTTCAAAGCCAGCCTCAGCAATTTAGCGAGATCCTAAGCAACTCAATGAGACCCTGTCTCTAAAGAAAATATAAAAAAGGACTGGGGATGTGGCTCAGTGTTTAAGTGCCCCTGGGTTCAATCCCCAGTACAAAAAAAAAAAAAAAAAAAAAAAAAAAAATCAGTAGAGGGGAACAGAAGGTGGGAGGAGTCGAGAGAAAGAAGACTGCATTGGAGCAAATTATGTTCCATGCCTTTATAACTATGTCAGAATGAATCCTAAATGTTATATGTAGCTTAAAAAGCTAATGAAATTTTAAAAAATATGGATTGTTAAGGTAGAAATAGCAGAAAGTTGAGGAAGGGGATAATAAACCTAGGGACTTAGTGAAGACACTGTGGAAATACTGACCATTTTTTTTTTGTTTTGTTTTTTGTTTTTTTCTTCTTTTAACTGGCTAATTTATTTAAACTTCATAGTAATAGGAATTAAGGAATTATTATTATTATTATTAAAGACAGAATTTCTCAGCAGGCTACTATGTAGCCCTGACCATTTGTCCTTGAGTGAGTAAAGGGGACAAGAGAAGACCTAGGAAATAATAAGACACAAGGGAAAAGACACTTGGATTATGTTATGTAAACAAAAGTCAGTTTAGCAGGAAGGAGGGAGTAACCACAAGACTCAGGATGTGGGTCAAATTGAAGAATCAACCTTAGTTGTTAAAGGTTAGCCACCTTATCACTGTTGGCACTGAGAGAAAAGTTTTACTCTAGGAGTTTTCAGACGTGAGGGTGCTATTTTTCAAACTTGCTGCTTAGTGTGAGTTTCAAGACTCTTCACTTTTATAAGCCTCACTGTTCTTGTCTATAAAATGTGAAGAATAATAATTACACTGATAGTCATGAGAATCAAATGAAATAGCATATTAAATTCTTTGTAAAATATAAATCATTGTATAAATATGTGGAATAAGAGCTATATACTTGCTATTTTCATAAATCTTTGCTTTTTAATTTTCAGGCAGAACTCAAAAGCTTGATGGACAATGCTTCTTCATCCTTTGAATTTGCTAAAGAACTCATCAGGCACAATCTGGTGAATAACGGTTTCCCGTCTTGACTGACTTCAGTCCTACTCTACTTTGGTACATCCCAGAAATTAGAAAGATGAATAAAAGGAGATGCCCCAACATATATTGGTCCTCTCCAAAGGAATGCCTCCTTATTGAGAAAGAGAGAAAATGAGTTGAGGATATCAGTCCCTTTCCTTGAGGAAATCTTTTTTGGGAGGTCAGGGATAGATATATATATTACCTTTGGAAGGAAGCTCAAGACAGTGTAGATCCCAATGTTTGGTTTTTGATCAAAGAAAATATATCCTTGTGGGTAGAAAAAAATGGCAAAGATTTTCTGGTCTTGGAAAGAAGGCCAAGATTTTCTGGGACATGGACCTTGAACAACCGTGATATATGAAGGATTGCAAACACATTGATTTTACTGGAAGTAAGTAAGTTTGTACTGGGGAATAGTGGAAAGTAAAGTTGGGCAGGGTGGTTAGGTTTAGGGCTAGATTATGATGGCCATTGCTTTAAAAAAAAAATCTGAGCTCAGATTAAGTTTGATTCTATTGACCATGTAATGTAGTGAGATACAGTACAGCTGCTTTCAACTCAGATACCAGGAACTTTGGGCAAGTTAGGTAATATTGCTGAGTCTCAGTTTCCTCATCAGTAAATCATGATAATAATAACTTTATCTTTTCCTTCTGATTTCTCTGGGTTTTTAGCATTAATTCTTCTAGTCCCCAAGTTGAAAACCACAGCTATTTTAGACTCTCCCCTTCCCTTTGTCTCTAATATCTTTTTTTTTTTTTTTTGATAGCAGGGATTGAATTTAGGAGAAGTCAACTACTGATCTCATCCCAAGCCCTGTTTTGCCTTTTATTTAGAGACAAGGTTTCACTGAGTTGCTTAGCACCTCGTTGTTGCTGAGGCTGGCTTTGAACTCATGATCCTCCTGTCTTAGCCTCCTGAACTGCTGGTATTATATGCATGCACCCTGCGCCCAACTTTTTTTTCTAATATCTACTAGTCACTAAACTCTAGTAATCCTTCTTTGCAATGACTTATATTAAATCCATTTCTTCTCTAGGTCAATTCTCCATCAAAGATAAAATTGTATTTGGATAGCTTCTATTATGGGCTCCTGCTACTAATTTTTTCACTTCTAAACTAGTTTATTAAGTTCAATTATATCTTTTATGGAGAATAATGCATTTGAGATAATAGGTTGGAACATAAGTTTGGAGTATGTTGGACATGGTGGTGCATACCTGTAATCCCAGCAGCTTGGAAGGCTGAGGCAGGAGGATTGCAAGGATTCCAGCCTCAACCACTTACTGAGACCCAGTCTTAAAATAATATATAAAAAGGGCTGGAGATGTGGTTCAGTGGCTAAGCTCCCCTTGGTTCAAGGCTAAGTTTAAGAGTTATCATAAGAGTCTCGGCAAATAAATATGGAAGATTTTCACTTGGTGAAGTCCTGACAATTATATATGGAAGAAAGGCTGGGGATATAGGTCAGTTGGTAGAGTGCTTGCCTTGCATGCACTCCCCAGCACCACGAAAACGAAAAAAACAACACCATGGATATATATGGAAGAAAGGATTAAAAATATAAATTTATGATTTCAAAAGAGCATTTGTACTTAGGGGGCCAGAGAAAGGAGAGTCAGCATATGAGATAAGAAAGGGCAGATAAGAAGGGCTAATCTAGGGGCTGAGATAGTGGCTCAGCAGTAGAGTGTTCGCCTAGCACGTGTGAGGCCCTGGGTTCAATCCTCAGCACCACATAAAAATAAATAAATAAATAGATAGATAGATAGATAGATAGATAAAATGAAGGTATTGTGTTCAACTACAACTAAAAAAATAAATATTAAAAAAAAGAAGAGCCAACCTAGATAATGCCATGCCACTTACAACTGCCCATTTTAATCATCTGGGAGGCTTTTGAAACTAATTATGGGCTCTAACCCCAGGGATTCTTAGATATACATATATTCTGGGGGAGGGGTGGTGAATGGTCTCTCTATATTGCCCAGGTTGGCCTTGAATTCCTGGGCTTAAATGGTCCTCCTAAGTCAGCCTCCCAAGTAGCTAGGATTATAGGTATATACAACCACACCCAGTCTTCCAGGGATTCTTATTTAATGGTTGAATTGGGACCTAGCTACTAATGTTTTTCGTAAAAGCTTCCTAGATGGATGTAATATACAGCTCAAGGTAAAGAAACACTATATGTGTATAGAACTGGAAGAAACACATTAGATAGTAAATGGAGTTAGCCTTGGAGAATAGAATTAGAGAGGGAAGTAAGAATACAGAAATTTCCTCTTTCCTTTGAGATGCTGTATTTAAGTTTTTTTCTAATAACCATATAATATTTCTGTAATTTTTTGAAAGTCTGAAAAATGTTAAAGCAATATAAATGATTGTTAAGAATATCAATTTTTGAAGTCAGATATGAGGTCAAAATCAAACTATACTATGTACTAGCTTTATGACTTAACATTGCTGGGTTTCAGTGTTCTCATGTAAAATAGGAAAAATTGAAGTACTTATTTTTTGTATAAAATATAAATAAAATATTGTGTATAAGGTACTTTTTATATAGCAAATACAGATTATCACTTATCTGAAAAGCTTGGGACCAAAAGTTTTTCTTCCATATATAATTCAGATTCCAGATTTTTAAAAATTTGCAAACACATAAGATGTGTTGGGATGGGACCCACGTCTAAACGTGAAATTCACTTGTTTCGTATGCACCTTATATACATAGCCTGGAGATAACCTACATAATATTTTTGGTGAGCCTGAATTTTGACTATGACCTGTCATCTGAGATCACGTGGAATTTTCCACTTGTGGCATCATGTCAGTACTCAGAAAGTTTCAGATTTGGGATTTGCAGATTAAGGATTTGCTCAGTCTGTAGTAAGCATTTAGTAAATGGTGCTGTTATTCATAGTGTCATCTTGAAGTCAACAATGTTATAATTGCAGACATACTGGAGCAAGCAGAGAGAAAAGTTCTTTGAATTTGGTTAAATAGGTTAATTTGTGACTTGAGGGAGTATGTTTACTAATGTGCTGAGAGAAAAAGCCAGTTTAGGGAAGAGGTTAAGGAATGAGAATGTAAGAAGAAATTAGAAGCAATAAGCTACATACTTTAGAAACATAGCATTGAAAGAAAGAAAAATAGGGCACTCTCTGAAGGAACAATGGGGCCAAGTGGAAGACTTCAAGAAAACAAAACCCCTGTGTGTTTAAAGTTGAGAAGTAGGACCAATGAAGATACATTGATCAGCGGAGAGACAAGGTTCACATGGAGTCAGGAGGCATGGGATCAGGAGGGCGGGTGAGGGGCTGGGGTTGTGGATCACTGGTAGAGCACCTGCCTAGCATGTGTGAAGCACTGAGTTTGATCCTCAGCACCACATAAAAATAAATAAAGGTTTTGTGTTCATCTATAAAATATATAAAAATACCTATTAAAAAAAAGCCAGGTGTGCTGGGGCTGTAGCAAGTGGCAGAGCACTTGCCTAGTGTGTGTGAGACAATGGGTTTGATCCTCAGCACCACATAAAAATAAAGAAAATAAAGACATTCTGTCCATCTACAACTACAAAAAAAAAAAAAAAAAGGCATGTGAACCTGGTGTGGTGATGCATTCTTATAATCCCAGCTACTCAGAAGGCTAAGATAGGAGGATCACAAGTTCAAGGCTAGTCTCAACAAGAAAGATCCTGTCTCAAAAAATAAAAAGGGCTGGGGATATAGCTCAGTGGTAGATCACTCCTGGGTTCAATTCCCTGTACCAGTAAATAAGAAAGAAGACAGACAAAGGAGTTAATCTTGGAAAAACAAGGGACTACTGCAGAGGAACCAAAAATGATGACAAAATAGGAAAATTGAGGTAAAAATGAAGGGATTATGTAGTTCATGCCTGATAGCCTTGATTTCTATATATTGTGAAACAACTTACTATGTATTAGGCATTGTGTTAGGCTCTGGAAATACAACAGTGTGCAAAACCAATTCTTTCATGGATGTTTTTTCTGCTTTTGGTTTCTTAACTTTTTTCTATAGATAAAATTTATTTGTTCCCCGCTTGAACAGTCTGTAGGGTAGCAGGGGAGTGACTTGTTCCTGCTGTAACCCCAGTACTTATTATAAAAACAGGCATATAGGAGGTGCTATTGAATATTAACTGAATTAATTAAGTAAAATAATATCTGCTGTGTGCCACACATCTAGCCCACTTTGACTCATTGAATTCTAGCTACTTGGAAGACTGAGAAAGGAGAACCCACAGTTAGAGGCCAGCTTCGGCAGTCTAGTGAGACCCCACCTCAAAACATAATATGATAAGGGCTGGAAATGAAGCTTAGTGGTAAATCACCCCTGAGTTTAATCCCTAGTACCACAAAATAAGTAAATAAATAAAAGAAGAAAAAGGATAAAGAGAGTGATGGTTTTAGGTCAGCTTCAGGGTTAAAGTGAAATATTTAAATATGACAGGAGTGTTAAGAAGGATCAAAAGTAGAGAAGAGGAAAAAGAGGAGAGGGTAAGAGGCATAGGAATTAGGTAATAATTCATCCAACAATAAATATTCCCAAAGTGTTAACTGATTCCCAAGGCTGGTTTAGTGGGATATCATGGACCCAATTTTTAAACATTTTCACTAATAAATATATACGTGCTGCAGTAACATAATTTCTGTATCTCTAGGTTGTTTTCCGAGGAGGAGAAGGGGCCTTACAGGTTTTACCTCCTCTGGTTGATGTCATTCCTGAAGCTAGGCTAAACCTCGTGATTTACTACCTTCGTCAAGGTAAGAAAAATGTTGTTATAGTCTTATAATGAGAATTTAAAAATATTTAACTTCTGATTGAACTATTTGCTTAAACTTTTTAAATCTGTAATACTTCCAAAGGTACATTTGCAACAAGTTCATAGGACATAACAAATTTATTAGTGCTTATTAATGTGCTTTTTCTTTCTTCTCTTTCCTCTTCTGTTAGTACCTACTTTTTCCTTGTTTTTTTTTTCCCTCTAATTGTTCTGTCTTCTATCCATTCCCTTTTGATTTCTCATGTTTTTCTTCCATTTCCCTTGTAGTAGTTCTTCCTTTTTCTCATTCCTCCTTATATATAATATATATTCACATTTTCTTGTGTGGTTTTTAAAAATTATCCTAATTGTCTGTTTCTGTGTACCCCGGGCACCTTATAAGACACATGATTCAAAGAGAATGTGATATCTGTTGACCCTAAATAAAGACTGTTAGACAGATCCCTCAAGTCATTTTTCCCTAAGTTCCCAGGACAAGGTAGTGGCTACCATGCATTTGTGGTGGCAGTCTGTCAAGGAAGAGGAAAAAGAAGGGAGGGTAAGACGCAGACCAACAGTGAGGGCCTTTTTAGGTATGTGGTAGAAACCAACCAGACCACATATTGCTCACTGAAGAAAATGTGGTTATTAAAATGACAATATGGACTTGCAAACAGTCCTCTCTGTTTTATATATAAGTAACAAGAAATACTTTTGGACAAGAATTAAAGAAACAGTGTATAAATTTTATAAATTTAGTTTATTATGAAAAAAAAATTTTCTTCTGTTTATACCACGGGATTGAACCTAGGGGTGCTTAACCACTGAGCCACACCCCAGCCCTTTATTATTATTATTATTATTTTGAGACAGGGTATTGCTAAATTGCTTATAGCCTCTCTAAGTTGCTGAGGCTGGCTTTGAACTTGCAATCCTCCTGCCTCAGCCTCCCAAGCTTCTGGGATCATAGGCATGCGCCACCACTCCCAGCTATTATGAAAAATTTTAAATGTGAACAAAAGTAAATATTATAATAAATGCCCAGGAACTCCAGATTCAATAATTTTAAAGATATTGCCAATCTTTTTTATCCACCACTTAATTTTTTTGTTCCTGAAAATTTTAAAGCAAATCTTAGACTTCATCATTCCATTCTTATATAGTTTTTAAAATGGTCATTTTTCTTATCGAAAAACAATGCCATTTGCATATTCTTGGCTTGAACATATTTAGGTGTCTCATGTTTAATATAAGTTTTCTAAGGATATTTGATTATCTTTGGTATAACTGTGCAAGATTCTCCAACAACTTGATGGAGAATTCGAGGGCAGACAAAACAGATGATATTGTCTGTGAGTGTATATTTTACAGGGTTGGGGATCAAACCCAGGGCCTTGAATATGTGAGACAAATGTTCTACAATTGAGCTATATCTTCAACCCTATTTTCTATGAAAATTTGAATATAGAAGATATAATCTTTCTTGGGACTGCTTCAGAAGGGTTTGCTTAAAAACATTGATATGTTTATTTCTTAAATTTCAGATGATGTACAAGAAGCTTATAATTTAATTAAGGATCTGGAACCTACTACTCCTCAGGTAATAGAGAATATGGAAAGTGGAACTTTGGAGATATAGGTAGGAGCTATATTAGAAGAGTCCTGCTTGTAGAATGCCAAAAGAGACTATGTATATTGATCTAGGAATGTTTTACGAGACTTTTGATATGAGAATGAATGTTCTGGGCTTTTATTTATTTATTTATATATGACAGCAGAATGTATTACAATTCATATTACACATATAGAGCACAATTTTTCATATCTCTGGTTGTATACATAGTATATTCACACCAATTCGTGCCTTCATACCTGTACTTTGGATAATAATGATCATCCACCATCCCTAATAACCCCATGCCCCCTCCTTTCCCCTCCAACCCCTCTGCCCTATCTAGAGTTCATCTATTCCTCCCATGCTCCCGTTCCCTATCCCACTATGAATCAGCCTCCTTATATCAAAGAAAACATTTAGCATTTGGTTTTTTGGTATTGGCTAACTTCACTTAACATTATCTTCTCTAACTCCATCCATTTACCTGCAAATGCCACATTTTATTCTATTTTATTGCTGAGTAATATTCCATTGTGTATATGCCACATTTTTTTTTTATTCATTAATCTATGGAAGGGCATTTGGTTGGTTCCACAGTTTAGCTATTGTGAATTGAGCTGCTATAAACATTGATGTGGCTGTGTCCCTGTAGTATGCTGTTTTTAAGTCCTTTGGGTATAGACTGAGGAGAGGGATAGCTGGGTTATTCTGGGTTTTTTGGTTAAAATCCCTTATATGGAGTTGATTCCTCAAAAGATTAATGTTTGATATATTAAAACATAGAATTCTGATAAAACTAACAGGTATATATATGTACTTATCTCACTAGTATAATTGTAACTTGTCTTTATCCCCCATTAGATTGTTAATTTCTTATAGTTAGGGAATTTATCTGTATTATATCTCCAACAGTATATACTAAGTACACAGTAGGTATTCTCTTTATTGAATGAAGGACTGAATGAAAATATTACCAGACCCCTTGGAGTATAAGCAGTTATATTTCTCAAATGTATTAGAAGTTTCAGCATATTTTGTGCAATTTTTTTAAGAGAGAGAGAGAGAATTTTTTTAATATTTATTTTTTAGTTTTTGGTGGACACAACATCTTTGTTTGTATGTGGTGCTGAGGATCGAACCCGGGCCGCACGCATGCCAGGCGAACACACTACCGCTTGAGCCACATCCCCAGCTCTTTTTGCTGTTTTTAAAATGTATTTTTTAGTTGTCAATGTACCTTTATTTTTTTTTTTTATTTATAGTCAGTGCTGAGAATCAAGCCCAGTGCCTCACACATGCTAGGCAAGTGCTCTACCACTGAGCTACAACCCCAGCCCCTTTTCTGCTATTTTTTAATGGGCCCTTTTAAAGAAAAATTGCTAAACCTGCTAAGGAATGTATCTATTAAAGAATTAATATGAAAATAGGGATACAGGGCTGGGGACGTGGCTCTAGCGGAAGCGCGCTTGCCTGGCATGTGTGCGGCCCGGGTTCGATCCTCAGCACCACATACAAACAAAGATGTTGTGTCCACTGAAAACTAATAAATAAATATTAAAAAAATTCTCTCTCTCTCTCTTAAAAAAAAAAAAAGAAAGAAAGAAAATAGGGATACAGATGAGGCCCCAGACTCTAAAAAGAAAGAATATCTTACAAATATGAAGGATTTTTTTTTTTAAGGAAAAGGATCATAACAAGGGCTGGGGATGTGGCTCAAGCGGTAGCGCGCTCGCCTAGCATGCGTGCGGCCCGGGTTCGATCCCCAGCAGCACCACATACCAACAATGATGTTGTGTCCGCCGAGAATTAAGAAAAAATAAATAAATGTTAAAATTCTCTCTCTCTCTCTCTGTGCGCCCCCTCTCTCTCACTCTCTCTTTAAAAAAAAAAAAAAAAAAAAAAAAAAAAAAAGGATCATAACAAAGGAAGGTTATAACATTGGAAAGGGAAAAAAGAATATATATATAAATGATTTGGACACAGAATAGCAGTGACTAATAGGGTGATAGAAATGATTACATATGGGGGGATCCAAAGTAGCAGGCTAGAGAGAGGCTGCATTCTCTATCACTCTGGGACCTGGGATTCAAGTAGTGGGAATACTGTTTCTCTGCCGAGTGATTAGAGGACCCTCCCCCCATAGCTGCTCCTGCTGTGCGGCACAGGTCTCTAAGACTGAGCATCAGTGCAGGACTCTCAGTCATTCATCCACACATGTCCTCCAGGTGCCCAAGTAGGACCACCAGCATTAGCACCCATGCAGGACTCTAGGCTGCCCATCTAAACAGGAGCTCCAGCTACCACTCCCATGTAGACCCCCATCTACCAATGTGGGGCTCCTCCAGTTGTCTCCATCTTGGGGCATTGCAACTACTGCCACAGTCCCCTTCATGTGGTAGCCTGCACCTGGGTCCAGAGGCAACCACCAGCCACAACAACTGCACTCCACAGAACTGCATCTCTGAACACACAGTTCAATGCCACTGCCTTGCCTCACCCAACCCAACAACCCATTGCTGGAAGCAGCTGCCTACATCTTTGGATACTTTCATTGCCATCTTTAGTTGGGGCACAACACAATAATTCTGGGTGATTTTAACACACCTTTTTCACCACTGGATAGATATTCCAAACAAAAGCTAAACAAAGAAACTGTAGAACTCAATAATACAATCAATAACTTAGACTTAACAGACTTATATAGAATATTTCATCCATCAGTGAGTGAATACACTTTCTTTTCAGAAGCATATGGATCCTTCTCTAAAATAGACCATATATTATGCCACAAAACTCTTAGCAAATTCAAAAAAATAGATACTGTGATTAGAGCTGGGGCTCAGTGGTAGCGTACTTGCCGGGCATGTATGAGGCACTGGATTTGATTCTCAGCACCACATATAAATAAATAAATAAAATAAAGGTCTCTCAAAAACTAAAAAAAAAAATTAAAAATTAAAAGGGGGCTGGCCTAGTAGCTCAGTGGTAGAGCACTGTCCTAGCATGTGTGAGGCCCCGGGTTCAATACTCAGCACCACATGTAAATAAATGAATAAAATGAAGGTACATCAAAAACTAAAAAGGAAAAAATAGAGATAGTAGCCTGCATTCTATAGTTATAATGGAATAAAATTAGAAATCAATGATAAAATAAAAAACAGAAGCTACTCTAACATCTGAAGACGAAATAATATGCTATTGAATGAACAATGGGTTCCAAAGACATCAAGGAGGAGATCAAAATTTTTAGAGGTGAATGATGTGAACACTGATACAGCATATTGAAATCTCAGGAACACTACAAAGGCAGTACTAAGGAAAGTTCATTGCATGGAGTTCATTTCTTAAAAGAAGAAAAAATCAACAAATAAATGACCTACCATTACATCTCAAAACCCTGGAAAAAGAAGAACAAATCAACACCAAAAGCAGAAGACAGGAAATAATTAAAATCAGAGCAGAAATCAATGAAATTGAAACAAAAGAAACAATTGAAAACATTGACAAAACAAAAAATTTGGTTCTTGAAAAAATAAATAAAATTGATAGACCCTTAGCCATGCTAACAAAGAGAAGGAGAGACAAAACTCAAATTACTAACATCTGTGATGAAAAAGGAAATATCATGATGGACACTACAGAAATACTGAAGATATTTAGAAATTATTTTGAAAATTTATACTCCAATAAAATAGAAAATTTGAAGACATTGATAAATTTCTAGAGTCATATGATTTGCCCAAATTGAATCAGGATGATATCCACAAGTTAAACAGATCAGTTTCAAGCAATGAAATAGAAGACTCCATCAGAAGCCTTCCAACCAAGAAAAGCCCAGGACCAGATGGATACACAGCTGAGTTCTACAAGACCTTCAAAGAAGAACTAATACCAATATTCTTCAAATTATTTCATGAAATAGAAAAAAAGGAACACTTCCAAACTCATTCTATGAGGCCAATATCACCCTGATTTCAAAACCTCAAAAAGACACATCAAGAAAAGAAAACTTCAGACCAATATCTCTAATGAACATAGATGCAAAAATTCTCAATAAAATTCTGACAATTGAATACAAAAACATATCAAAAAGATAGTGCACTGTGATCAAGTGGGGTTCATCCCAGGGATACAAGCTTGGTTCAATATATGGAAATCAATAAATGTAATTTATCACATCAATAGTCTTAAAAATAAGAATCATATGATAATCTCAATAGATTAAAAATAAGCATTCGACGAAATTCAGCACTCCTTCATATTCAAAACACTAGAAAAACTAGGGATAACAGGAACATATCTCAACATTGTAAAAGTTATCTATGCTAAGTCCCAGGCCAATATCATTCTAAATGAAGAAAAATTGAAAGCATTCCCTGTAAAAATGGGAACGAGACAGGGATGCCCTCTTTCACCACTTCATAGTTATTGAAACTCTAGCCAGAGCAATTTGATGAAAGAAATTAAAGGTATAAAGATAGGAAAATAAGAAATCAAGTTATCACTGTTTGCTGATGATATGATTCTATGCCTAGAATACCCAAAAAATTCCACCAGAAAACTTCTAGAACTAATAAATGAATTCAGCAAAGTAGCAGGATATAAAATCAACACCCATAAATCAAAGGCATTTCCAAACATCAGTGACAAATCCTCTGAAAGAGAAAATAGCCTAAAAAAAAAAAAAAAACCTGGGAATCAACAAAAGAGGTGAAAGACCTCTACAATTTATCTACTGAATGCTAAAGAAATAAATAAGACCTTAGAAATAGAAAGATCTCCCTTGTTTTTGGATAGGCAGAATGTCAAAATGATCATACTACCAAAAGCACTATACAGATTTAATGCAATTCCAATCAAAATCCCAATGACATTCCTCATAGAAATAGAAAAAGCAGTCATGAAATTCATCTGGAAAAATAAGAAACCCAGAATAGCTAAAGCAATCTTAAGCAAGAAGAGTGAAGCAGGTGGCATCACTATACCAGACTTTAAACTATACTGCAGAGCAACAGTAACAAAAACCGCATAGTATTGGTACCAAAATAGACTTGTTGACTAATGGTAAGGAATAGAGGATACAGAGACTAACCCACATAAATACAGTTATCTCATATTAGACAAAGGTGCCAAAAACATATATTGGAGAAAGAATAGCCTCTTCAACAAATGGTTCTGGGAAAACTAGAAATCTATATGCAACAAAATGAAATTAAGCCCCTAGTCTTACCATGTACAAAATTCAACTCAGAGTGGATCCAGGACCTAGGAATTAAACCAGAGATCCTGCACCTAATACAAGAAAAATTAGGCCCAAATCTTCATCATGTGGGATCAGGCCTCAACTTCCTTAATAAGACTCTTATAGTGCAAAAAATAAAATCAGGAATCAATAAATGGGATGGATTCAAACTAAAAAGCTGCTTCTCAGAAAAGAAACCATCAGTGAAGTGAAAGAGAGCCTACAGAAAGGGAGCAAATTTTTACCACAGACATATCAGAACACTAATCTCTAGGATATATAATGATTCAAAAATCTTACCACCAAAAAACAAATAATCTAATCAATAAGTAGACCAAGAAACTGAACCAAAGAATACAAACAATAATAAGTGTTGACGAGGATGTGGGGAAAAAGGCACTGGTGGTACTTCAAATTGGTACAGCCAATATGGAAACCAATGTGGAGAATCCTTGGAAAAATGGAAATGGAATCACCATTTAATCCAGCTATCCCACTCCTTGGTCTATACCCAAAGGACTTAAAAACAGCATACTACAGCAGCAGAATTCACAATAGTTAACTGTGGAACCAACCTAGATGTCCTGCAGTAGATTAATGGATAAAGACAATGTGGTGTATATATACAATGGAATATTACTTAGTATTAAAAGAGAATAAAATCATGGCATTTGCTGGCAAATGGATGGAGTTGGAGAAGATTATGATAAGTGAAGTTATCCAATCCTAAAAAACCAAATGCCAAATGTTTTCTCTGATTTAAGGATGTTGATGCTTAATGTGGTTGGGGGGACAGGGCATGGGAGGATTAGATGAACTCTAGATAGGACAAAGGGGAGGGAGAGGAATGGAGCAGGCATGGGGGTAGGAAAGACAGTGGAATGAGATGGACATCATTACCCTAAGTACATGTATGGAAGACACAAATGGTGTGACTCTACTTTGTGTACAACAAGAGATATGAAAAACTGTGCTCTATATGTGTAATATGAATTGTAATGCATTCTGCTGTCATATGTAACAAATTAAAAGTTTTTAAAAAAGAATGCAAACAACAATAAGTGTTGGTAAGAATGTGGGGAGAAAGTCATGGCACACTCATACATTGCTGGTGGGACTGTAAATTGGTGCAACAAATCTGGAAAGCAGTATGGAGATTTCTTGGAAAACTTGGAATGGAACCACCATTTGACCCATCTGTCACACTCCTCAGTTTATACCCAAAGGACTTAAAAACAGCATATTACAGGGACACAGCCACATCAATGTTTCTAGCTGTTCAATTCACAATAGCTAAATTGTGGAAGCAACCTAGATGCCCTTCAGTAGATGAATGGATAAAGAAACTGTGGTATATATACACAATGGAATACTACTCAGTATTAAAAGAGAATAAAATCATGGCATTTGCAGGTAAATGGATGGAGTTGGAGAATATCATGCTAAATGAAGCAGCCAATCCCCCCAAAACAAATGCAGAATGTTTTGTCTGATATGAGGGTGCTGATCTATAATGGGGATGAGGGGTGGGAAGCATGGGAGGAATGGAAGAACTTTAGATAGGGCTGGGGGTAGGAAAGATAGTGGAATGAGATGGACATCATTACCCCAAGTACATGTATGAAGACATGAATGGTGTGACTCTATTTTGTGTTCAATCAGAGTCATGAAAAATTGTGTTCTATATGTGTACTATGAATTAAAATGCATTCTGCTGTCATATATAACAAATTAGAATTAACTAATTAATTAATTAAAAAATAAAAGTGACCTGAGGTGAAGCGTTTGAGAACTGCTAATCTAGTTCATAATAAACTCCATTTTTATTAGGTATTGATATAATTAGTAACTAATTAATATAATTATTAATAGTATGTACAATAAATGCTTCAAAAGTTAACATTATTATATAATAATATTGTTATACAATAAATTACATACTTTAAGTATAAAAAAAAATGATCACATACAGGCTAGAGATGTAGCTCAGTTGGTAGAGTGCTTGTCTGGCACGCATAAGTCCCTGGGTTTGAACCCTAGCACGACAAGAAGAAAAAAAAAAATCACATGAACGTGTGGTCGTTGTTTTTATTTTTGGTACTGGGAGGGCATTTGACCTCTGAGCCACATCCCCAGCCCTATTTTGTATTTTATTTAGAGACAGGGTCTCACTGAGTTGCTTAGTGCTTTGCTTTTGCTGAGGATGGCTTTGAACTCTTGATCCTCCTGCCTCAGACTCCCAAGGGTTTTTAATCGGGGGTTTCCCCCCCTTTAACTGAATTACAGAAGTTATTCCTGGAGTTTCCACTGAGTTATTAATAAGATTGGAAGTTTATGTATGCACAAGGCCCTGGGTTCAATCCCCAGCACCACACACACACATAGACACACACACAAAGTGGGAGTTTACAAATACTGATGAATTCTATTGCATCGATACATGCCTACTGGAAATTAAATGAAAGTCTCCTACTTCTTTCATTCAAGCCAGGGATATAATAGAGAAAAGTGACTCAGTGTATGAAGTACCATGATGATGTAAGGGATTAACTAGTAAGATATTTATCTCACAGCTCTAAATTCTTAAATTAATCAGTGTTATTGTACATTTCCAGGAGTATATCCTCAAAGGAGTGGTTAATGCAGCCCTTGGCCAGGAAATGGGTTCGGTGAGTATGAATTTATTGGTAATCCATAGTTTGCAAAGTGATAGATGTGTAGAAAAGACCAAAAGATCAAAGTGCAACCAGTAATAAGATTACCCACAGGCTCTTCTACAATTCCTTTTATTTCTATAAAACCTCCAATCCAGGACCGGGAATATAGCTCAGTTGGTAGAATGCTTGCCTCATATGCACAAGGCCCTGGGTTTAATCCCCACCGGCACCACCAATAAAAAAATTTAAAAAAATTTTTTGAAAAAGACCCTCAAATCTAGATTCCATTGTTAAAAAACAACAACAAGGATTGGGGCTGGGGCTCAGTGGCAGAGCATTTGACTTGCGCATGAAAGGCACTGGGTTCGATCCTCAGCACCACATAAAAATAAACAAATAAAATAAAGGCATGCTGTTCATCTACAACTATAAATTTTTTTTTAACTTTTATTTAAAGACTAAAAAAAGAGACAGAGAAAGAGAAAGCCCTAACTCTAAAAATTGATACTTTGTTTAAAAAGAGCTCTATTTTTTTTAAAGCTTTTACTTTTTTTTTTTTTAAGTTGTCCATGAACCTTTATTTTATTTATTTATATGTAGTGCTGAGAATCGAACTTAGTGCCTCACACATGCTAGGCCAGCACTCTCCCACCGAGCCATAACCCCAGCCCAAGAGCCCTATTCTTTATTATTATCATTATTATTATTATTATTTTTAGTTATAGTTGGACACAATCTATTTATTTATTTATTCATTTATTTTATGTGGTGCTGAGAATCAAATCCAGTGCCTCACATGTGCTCGGCAGGTCACACCCCCAGCCACAAGAACCCTACTTTTATACAGTGCTTATATTTAATAACAAAAAGATCATTGCAAAGGTTTATTCTCATTTTCAGCAGTGTCTGTGTTTTAAAAACCTTTTACATCTCTGAGCTATAATTTTGGCATCTATAAAACAGGGAATATTATTTCTCTAGGTAAGCCTTTTTTTTTTTAAGGTGCTTTGAGTGAACCTAGGGCCTTGTACTTACTATGTGCTCTACCTCTGAATCATACCCCTGACTCCTCTAGGAGAACATTTTATGAGCATCAAAAAACTCTAAAATTAGGTTCTTATCCATGTTAATATGGCCTGGTAAGTTCTTTATGGAACAAATTGGGATATAAGTAAATCTTTTTATCTCTAATTTACTCCATAGTGTCTTATATAAATATGCAATAAATACTTATTGGTAAGTAAGTGAGTTCAACAAACACTCATTGTTATATCCGTACCTTCTACACCAAAATTGAATGTATGGTAAAAGAACATTAAGTATTTGTTGAAAAGTGAGTAAATGTTTATTTAAGACCAGGACTTTTATAACAGACTTGGGGGACTGGATTTTTCTTCTCCTTTTCTATCTGACCCTGCATAAGTTTTCATTCAATTTCAGATTATCACTTTATAGTTGCTTTTGCTAGTAAGAATCAGTATTATTTTGGTCATCATTTAAAATAAGGATATATGTTAAATCTTGACAAATATACTAGAACCATAAAGTGCAATATAAATAAAATATTTTTACCTTATCTTCTATATCAGCTCTGTTTTGTTTTTCAGAGGGATCATATGAAAATTGCCCAGCAGTTCTTCCAGTTGGTGGGAGGATCAGCAAGTGAATGTGGTATGTTTGAAATCTATACTAATGAGCATGACTCACATTTGGAGTTGGGTAATGTTAACTGGTGAAGTTTCATTTTTTTTTTTTTTTGTCTAGGGATATATGTTAGGCTTCATATTATAAAGTGGGAGGTCAGAATATTGGAATTATCATTTCTGAGTATCTTAGCTAAAGTGGAATGAGAGAATAAATAAATAAATGAGTATATATTTACTCTTTAGATCATGAGAGTTTTAAAAGTATGAATCAGTTTTAATATGAATTGTTACATTTTATTGAATTTTCAATAGTTCTTTTTTTGTTATTGTTTTTGTGATGCTGGGGATTGAACCTTGTGCATTCAAGACAAGCATTCTACCAACTGAACTATATCCCCAGCCCTCAATAGTTCTTTACATATTAACTGTTGGTCATATTGCACATATTTTTTCCAGTGGATTATTGGCCTTTAAACTTTGCCTGTGGTTTTTCACCCATATAAAGAAATTAAAATGATATTTAAGTTTATCTTTTATGTAATGATTTCTTACATGGATATTAAACTTAGAAAGTGTTTTCTTCCTGGAATAGCAACCTAAGGTTCACATATATTTCCCAGTAATAATGACTTTATTTTTACTATTAAAGTAATTGATTTCATCAGTCAAGATTCAGTGTAAGGGGCTGGGTTTGTAGCTCAGTGGTAGAGCACTCACCTAGAACATGTGAGGCATTGAGTTCAATCCTTAGCACCACATAAAAATAAATAAAATAAAGGTATTGTGTCCATCAACAACTAAAAAATAAAATAAAGAAAAAAATAGATTCAGTGTAGGATTTGAGGAAGGGCTATAGAAAGGGCTGATAGTAGCTGGGGCGTGATGGCACATGCCTATAATCCCAGCAGTTTGGGAGGCTGAGGCAGGAAAATTGCAAGTTCAAAGCCAGCCTCAGCAACTATGAGGCACTAAGAAACTCAGTGAGACTTTGTCTCTAAATAAAATACAAAATATGGCTGGGGATGTTGCTCAGTGGTTGAGTGCCCCTGAGTTCAATCCTCAGTACCAAAAAAAAAAAAAGGCGGGGGGGCTAATATCCAGTATGAATTGATCTGGCTACCTATACCAGTTGTCTATGGCTGGCATCTATTCTGATTAATGTTATTCATGCTCAACAGATTGTTAAATATTTTTATCACCCCTGAGATATTCACAACTGTTTCATCAATACTATGTGTGAAATAATTTTCTTTCCCTGTATATTCATTAATTCAATCATCTAACAAAAATGTATTGAGGTATTGGGGATGAATGAATATAGCAGTAAACAAAATGAACAAATGAACAAAACTTCCTACCCTTGTGGAGCTTACATTCTTGTGGAACAGACAGACTAAGGACATAATGCATAAACAGGTTATATGATATATCAGACTGTGATAAGTGCTATGGAAAAAAAAATTGAACTGGGTAGAATCTTGAGAATGCCTGTGGCAGGGGTCAGGATTATACTAGTCCTCTGCTACCTCTAGTAGGAGGCTGATGCCAGACAGAAAGTTGGATTGGGATAAGAATCTACTGGTTCTGTGACAAAAGTTATTTCTCCGTTTGAGACTGGAGGTGCTAGGTTGTCTTAGCAAGTGATAAAGGAGATCAAGATACATTGATTGTATAGATGTTAGAGTTGGATGAGAGAATCAAAACCCCAAAAATGATCTGGGAAATACTGGAGCCAGTGTACCTGAAGAGACTTGTTCATTTTGTACTTTGGGAGTTAACCCCCCAGAGAGATTATTAGTCACTCAAGTGCTATGCTCTCTGTTATGCTGAGGCTTGATCCACTAAACAGAATCTGTAATTGCAGAATCTAGAAAGATATCTTGGAATATATTCCTATTTCTAAATTGTATACTAACTCAAATTTCAACTAAAGAGAGCTTTTAGTTTCATTAACTTCCATGGTTTCTTTTCCCCTTCCATTTCAGACACAATTCCAGGGAGGCAATGTATGGCTTCATGTTTCTTCCTGCTTAAACAATTTGATGATGTCTTGATTTACCTCAATTCATTTAAGGTCAGTATAGAATTATCTATATGACTGTATGTGTGAAATACTATAAATAATGTGTCAGAAGTTAGATACTCTTACAGATAAGGTAGCCCTTTTTTTTTTCCTCTGGTGGCATTAGAGACAAGGAATTAACCTAATTCCCTGAGATTATTTATATATTTATCCACTGTAACTAATGGTTTTGTACTTTATATTAAAGTTAATGCTCATTATGGCCATTTTTGGGATGTTTTTCAGAGTTACTTCTATAATGATGACATATTTAACTTTAATTATGCCCAAGCCAAAGCAGCAACAGGTAATACCAGTGAGGGTGAAGAGGTGGGTACCAATTGTTTTTGTTTGTTTGTTTGAAAGAATGACATTTACTAAGACATCTGCTTTTGAAGACATTTGAATGAGTCTATCTAAAAACATCTTTATCTTTTTCTTACTAAAATAAAATGATTGAGGGTAAAGGACTACTAAAGATTCTTTTGTTCTTAGATTACCTTAAAAAGTACAATGTGAATAGACATATAGGGTTTTTTTTGTTGTTGTTGTTTATTTTTTAGTTGTAGTTGGACACAATACCTTTATTTTTTTATTTTTATGTGGTGCTGAGGATCGACCCCAGGGCCCTGCGCGTGCTAGGCAAGCACTCTACCTCTGAGCCACAACCCCAGCCTGACATACAGGGTTTTTGGGGTTTTTTAATATTTATTTTTTAGTTGTAGTTGGACACAATATCTTTATCTTATTTATTTAGTTTTTTATGTGGTGCTGAGGATTGAACCCAGGGCCCTGCGCGTGCTAGGCAAGCGCTCTACCACTGAGCCATGATCCCAGCCCAAAATATAGGTTTTATAACATTAATATTTACCCTTTTTGATAAATTTTATAGAACTATAACATGTATAGAAAAGTATACAAATAACAAGTATGCCCTGTGATGAATAGCAATGAAGTCAACATACCTATGTTATTATCACCTAGATCATGAAACAATATCATCAAAACCCTTGAAACCCCTCGTCTCCATTGTAAGTCAGTCCCCTTCCCCGAGGGTCAACCTGTCCTGATTTCAAACTCCATAGATTGATTGTCTTGATTTTTTCAAAATAATTTATTTGAATTCTTCAATTTAATTTTGTTATTAATCTATAAGGCTATATTGATCATCAGTCTAAGGTAAGCTGATATTGTATGTTTTTATTACAAAACTATTCTCAGATTTATTTCCTTTCTTTCCTCTTGTTGTAGGTGTTTCTCTTGATCCAAAGTGAGAAGATGAAAAATGATTACGTTTACCTCAGTTGGTTAGCTCGGTGCTGTGAGTCTTCTTTTAAATACATAAATATAAGCAATGATTTTCTTTTTATTTTTCTTATTTTATATTCTGTTTTGAAATTACATTAAGCATTATCTAATCTTTAAGCATTTCTTGTATTTTTTTCTATAGAATGAGTAAACACTGAAATTAAAGGTGGTTAATAATACTCAGTAAGAGTTGCCATGTAAATATGTTAGGAAAGTTCATCCTATGATTAGTTCCACCAACCAACACTTACCTACTACTTATAGTCCTGATAAATGTCAAGTTCTTCTACTTCATTAAGGTTTCTAAACTCTCAGTGTACCATGTTGTTTGTGAAATTATACACTCTGATTTACCTTTTCGATTTCTAGGCCTGAAAAGTGCCAAAATGTCAAAATTGTAATATTTTTATATACTATATAGTCTATAAGTGCTCTCATTTTTTTTTTTGGCTCTTTTTTTTTTTTTTTACTCAGATTTCAAATATTCATTGATTTTTTTTTTTTTTCTAAGCCACAGGAAAATTTTAGCAATTAGGGTTTTTGTTTTGTATTGTTTTTAACATTCATAGTTATAGATGAACACAATACCTTTTTTAATTTATTCATTTATTTTTACGTGTGCTGAGGATCAAACCCAAGTGCCTCACTTGCTAGGCAAGCACTCTACCATTGAGCTACAACCCCAACCTAGCAGTTAGGTTTTCTTTTCTTTTTTTTTTTTTTTTATATTCTTTAGTTGTTGATGGACCTTTATTTTATTTATATGTATGTTTGCTAGGCAAAAGCGCCACCACTGAGCCACATGCAGTTAGGTTTTCTAAGTGAATGGAAACTGTGAATAGGATTGAATGAATGATAGGTGTCCTCTTAAGCAAATTAGCAAAGTAGAAACTACAGGAAATCAACTCAATCTAAAAAACAATTATATGAATCTGAAATATTTTAAATATGGTAGGATTCCAGTAGACAGCCAGCTTAATGCCAACATTGCAAACTTTCCATGTAAGGGTATTTATTCTACCACTACTTTATATATTTAGAATATAGAATAACAATATGCAAAAGTTATTTCCTGTCTTCTTTCTTTTTTCCTTTTTCTGTTTTTTGTCTGTTTTTTTTTTTTTTTTCCAGTACTAGGATTGAGGCCAGGGCCTCATGCATACTAGGCAACTACTCTGTCACTGAGCTATATCCCCGGCCCTTTTAAAGTTTTATTTTGAGACAGGGTCTCCCTAAATTGCCCATACTGACCTAAAGCTTGCAATCCTCCTGCCTCAGCCTCCCCAGTAGCTGAGATTATAAGTATGCACCACCATCCCCTGCCAGAAGTTATTTCTTTTTCATTTAAAAATCATAACTATTTCTTTCCTTTTGTAGATATCATGAATAAGAAACCAAGACTAGCCTGGGAACTTTATCTCAAGATGGAAACTTCTGGCGAGTCCTTTAGTCTTTTACAGCTCATTGCTAATGACTGTTACAAGGTGAGTTTGAGAGGTAGTAAAGGGAAAATTGAAAATGAGCATTACATTGCTGCAGTGGCTAAATTTTAGGATAAAATGTCCTAGAACCTAAGTGGTTATTGGTGCAAAGATTTTTGCATAGTCATATCAGAAATATCCTTTTTATAAATTAACACTAGACTTAAGTATATAAATTACTGAACTCCAGAGGTGGACAGTATTTATAGATATCTTTCATATATTCATCTGTTGGTCGGAAATTTGATTCTGAAATTATGTCTAGAGACAGATTGGGAGTCATCATCAACATTTAAGTAGTAATTGAAATCCTCAAAAACAGTAAGATTTACCAAGAAAGGAAATAAGTGAGAAGTGTTGTAAACCAAGCCTTGAAGAATATTAAGATATAAATGGTAGACAGGAAATACAAAGGAACCAGAAAAAGGGAGAAGAAAGCGGTCGTATTTAACACTAGTCTGTGTTTGTGTGTGTGTGTGTGTGTGTGTGTGTGTGTGTGTGTGTGTGTGTATGTGTGTGTGTATATTAGATAGACAGATAATTAGATATTGGGGGAGAGAGATGTGTCGAGAGGTAGTTGAAAAGACAAAGAAAAGTAGTTTTATTCATTTATTTATTTATTTTTAGTTATACCCACAATACCTTTATTTTATTTATTTATTTATATGTGGTGCTGAGGATCAAACCTAGTGCCTCACATGTGTTAGGCAAGCACTCTGCAGTGAGCCACAACCCCAACCCCAACCCCAGAGAAAAGTAGTTTGGGACCTTATCCTGTAGATTACAAGTTTTTAAAAAATATTAGCCTCAAATCCTAGAAAATTTCTATTTTTGGAATATCTCATCCTATTGAAAATATGGGAAAATATCAGATAAAGAGAATACAGTGTTAAGCTAATCGATAACAGCATGTTTCAAAGTGAATCATTACTAAAAAAGAAGTATCACCGTTAGTAGAGAAGGATTCGAGACACTGGAAACTTGAAAATAACAGTTTAATATGATTCAGTGGGCAGTAATGTGATTAAGTAAGTTACAGAAGGCTGAGGAAAAGAAAACATTAACAGACAGGAAATGATTTCAACTTTAGATGTATTAAATACAAAGTATCATTGGAGCTCCCAATAGAAATTATACAATTAGGAAATTCACAGAGTGAACCCAGAAAAGTATTTAGAAAAATCAGGAGAGGAAAAAATGATTTTCATTTCTCTTTTTCTAATTCCTATTTATCACAAGCCAAGGAAGGGGAATGTTAAATTCTATATCTAGATAGAAATATACAAGAACTGAGATGGCAGTAGCAGCAGATAGAGAAGAAAGTCAGATTAGAAAACAGGTGTAATGAGTATAATGTTGACCAGAGTCTTTAAATTCATGATTTTGAGGATAAGGAAAAAAATTATGGTGCCAGCTTAAAAGGGAAAACAGTATGGATTTAGGGGAGTTGGGGTGGAGAGTTAATTTTGATGGGTAAAATTATACTGTAGGCTAAGGAAAGGGAGATTAAAGATTCAAGAGAGTATAGCCATTTTGATGGATTAAAGCTATAGAGGAGATAAAAGTGGGATAGTGTTAAAGTCAAAGGAAAATGATCACATGAAAAACAACTTGGCACTATCTTCTCATAGCAACCCACTAGTTTTGCGATTCACTAGAAGGACTCGATACAAACACACTTACAATGATGGCCTATACGTTTATCCCAGAGAAATAGAAACTTCTATCCATACAAACACCCAAATGTTAATAATAGTTTTCTTTATTTGTAATAGTGTCAAACTAGAAAAAAAATCTTTATATAGGTGAATGGTTAAACATATAAAAAGAAACGGATGAGGAGACTGACTCCATTTCCTGATGTTTGAGTGTTGATGGCTTTTAAACCTCACCCCTCCTTCATCCCTTTGGGCCCCACATCTGGACAAAATGACAAGAAAGCCTGGATGCTGCCTCCCTTGTGCCATTGGGTGATACAAACCATTCAAGCACTGACCCAGCTCAGGATGCCCCACCTGGTCTTCACCCCTAACCCCAGGCTAGAATCCTTTTTCTGCTTTCTCAGGCCATATCAGACCTGCTTGACAGGTCTACTCTGCTCTTGAAAGAGACCTCAACTATGTATGTAAGAAATCTTCTCATACCCCTTGGGTATATGTGACATCTCCACTCTCAATACACAATCAAACTTTGGGTGGGGATCCCTCCTTCTTTTGCAGGATGACCATAATAATGGACAACTATTGTCAAACCTGTAACTTAGATTAACAAGGAATAAGGACATTATATTCTGTTAAAAAATCCAACCTCAAAGGGTCCCATACTGTTTGTTTTTATATGTATGTGAAATATATAACATTCTTTCCAGGCATGGTGAAACATGCCCAGTGGCTCAGGAGGCTGAGACAGGATGTTCAAAGCCAATTTCAGCAACTTAGCAAGGCCCCAAGTAACTCAGCAAAACCCTGTCTCTAAATAAAATACATAAGATCTGGGAATGTGGGTCAGTGATTAAGCACCCCTGGATTCAATCCCCAGGGTGGAAGGAAGGAATAAAGGAAGGACATTATTGAAATGACAAAATTATACAGATAGAGAACAAAATATATTGTTGCTACAGGTTTAGGAGTGGTGAGCAGGGAAGGGCATGCATGTGACTATGAATGGTAACCAAATATTTGTGATGATGGAATAGTTCTGTATCTTAATAGTGGTGGTACATATATGAATCCACTCATGTGGCAAAATGATAGGACTATTATCTACACAAAGTACCCATGTCAATTTCCTGGTTTTGATATTGTGATATTATATTTACATAAGCCATAACAATTAGGGAGGCTGGATAAAAGGTACACATAACCTGTGTCTATCTTTGTAACTATCTATAGATCTATAATTATTTCAAAATAAGTTTTTTTTAAAGAAATGAACAATTAGAGCAATGTAAATGCATTTTACAAATATAATGTTGAGTCAAATGCAAGACACAAAAGAATATTGCAAGCTAGGCACAGAGGCTCACACCTATAATCTCAGCAGCTAGGGAGGCTGAGGCAGGAGAATCATGAGTTCAAAGCCAGCTTTAGCAAAAGCAAGGCACTAAGCTACTCAGTGAGACCCTGTCTCTAAATAAAATAAAAATCAGACTGAGAATGTGGCTCAGTGGTTGAGTGCCCTTTAGTTCAATCCCTGGTACTCCCTCCCCCTGCCAAAAAAAAAAAAAAAGAAAATTGCAGTATTGTTTCATATATCTAGAGTTCGGAGAGGCAAAACAAATTCATATTTTTTAAAGATATATAGATAGAAGGCAAAACTATAAAGAAAGTCAAAGAATTAATAACTATAAAAGAATAGTAGTTACGTCTTGGTGGTGAAGGGAGAGGATTATGGTCTGGCAGTGACACAGAGCCTTTATTTTGTTTCAGTGTCTTGACCTGAGTGATGGACACATTTATATTCACATTATAGTTTGTAAGATGTACATGTATGTTTCCTGTACTATTCTATCTTTGTGTATTTTATAATAAAATATTTTAGTACATAGGTAGAAGGATTAACCTTGAAAAGAATAAGAGAGAATGGGAAGATGAATGAAGTTGTAAGTATTATTTGAAGTGAAAGGAAGAAACTTGTTTTCCCTGTCAAGTATAAAATTGAGCTAAATTAAGAATGCAGTAGAAGTCTTTGGGAAATTGCCAAAAGTTTAGAAGAATAGTTAATAGAAGGTATAGAGAAGTAGCCAAACCATGCCAAGTGAAGAGGTTGCCTAGCAGTTTGGAAACCTAAGTAAAGTTGTTGGCAATGTGCATTTACAATTGCCAGTCCAAAAAAAAAAAAAAAAAAAAAAAAAACATTAAAGCAAAACTTAATGGTCTTCAGCCTGTTCCAAGAGGTCAAGGAATGTACTATATTGGGAAAGGTGTCTGTCAAAATGGATTACATATTTAAGAAACTGAGTATTTAAACTAAAAGTCAGTATACATCTAGGCATTTTGAGAATTTAAGAACAAGAACAGAAAAAGACTACTCTTGAATTAAACATAATTAGATTAACATAAGATGAATTGTAGTAATGTAAAAAGAATGTATTAAGGACACTTAAAAATATCTAGTTCAAATAAGTCATTAGGGCTTATCCTCAAGATTCAAATGTACTTAGAAGAAATAACAAGGGTTTATGGCAGTATAACTTGACTATACGTAAAAAAAAAAATACACTATTGAAAATGGAATGAAGGTAAACTAATTTAAACTGAATTTGTACTCAAACTATGATTTTCCTTCTCATTTTAGTTAGGAGTTGGAATTTATTTAACTTGCTAACTGAAAACATTGTCATTTACCCATATCACTTGTTTCATACAGTTCTATTTCATGTTATCTGTATGATTAGTGTCCAATTTTTTGACTACAAGTATTACCATAACACTTTCTTTTATTCAGATGGGCCAGTTTTACTACTCAGCTAAAGCTTTTGATGTCCTGGAGAGGCTAGATCCTAACCCCGAATACTGGGAAGGCAAAAGGGGTGCGTGTGTGGGCATTTTCCAGATGATCTTAGCTGGGAGAGAACCCAAGTAAGTAAACAGACAGGAGATACTACCACTATTCATTTTTGGTGTGTGAGGGAAAACATTTGTTTTCTTGGATGGTATCTTCTGAAAACTCAGTTATAACAATGTTTTAGAATAATGAATAAAATGTTAAGATGTTAAATATTTCTGACCATTCTCCAGAAATGTCTTGCTTTTACAGAATCAAATCATTTTAAATTTTATATACTGGAACACTGAGTATGCTACAGCTCTTATGTAGAAGGGCAAGATGTATATATTTTGTTCCAAATGAACAGCCATTTTCTTTTTTCTTGTTGTTTACAGTGATGGATAATAGCCTATTTTATAAACAAAATCTTACTCTTTTCTTTGCTTATTGGCTTTTTCTTGTCTTAGGTTAGGCCTCAAAGAATTAGGAATTAAGTGGATATGGTTGATAACTCTGTTTTTTTTTTTTCCTTTGCCTTTTTATGTTCCACAAAGTGTTATACTTCATTTGAATTAAAATTAAAGCTAAATTAAATGTCCTAAAATAACTCAATGGAATATATTTGTTGCTCATGTGTGAATAGAAAATATGATAATTTTGTAAGCAAATAATCTATCAAAAATACTTCCTGCCTTGTACCTATTTATAATCCTAAACAAAAATTTAAAAGCATTTGGTCAGGTAAAAGAAGGTGTGGGAAAAAGAAGTAGAAAATATGAAAAGATTGTTAGGAAAGTGGATCCAGAGACAGTTACATACAGGTCTGGAAAATCAATAAGCAGGTTTTAGCATGCATTATGTAAAATGTTTTTAAATTAATTAAATTAAATTAGTTAAAGCATAAATGCTGGTCATTCACCAAATCTTATTCTTTTATGCTCCTCTCTTCTATGTTTATTAATGTGGTTGAGGCTTTCCTGACCAAATTTCTTGAAGAAATCACCTCTTCCTCTAGCTTTGTAAAATTTTACGAATATTAACAAGATAGGGATATCCACTCTCATTACTTCTATTTAATATTGTGCTAAAAATTCTAGCTAGAGCAATTAGGCAAAAGAAGGAAATAAAGGGATAAAAATAGGAAAGAAAGAAGTCAAATTACCACAGTTTGCAAATGACATGAATGATGTGATCCTATACCTAGAAGATACAAAACCAAACAAAACAAAACACCTCCACTAAAAGACTTCCAGAGCTAATAAACAAATTTGTCAAAGTAACAGGTTACAAAATTAGCATTCAAAAATCAATAGCTTTTTTATATACTGACAACAAATCTGCTGAGAAAGAAACCCAGAAAACAGTTTCATTCACAATAGCCTGAAAAATAAAATTAAAACCCTAAGAATACATGTAACCAAGGAGTTGAAAGGGGGGGTGAAAAGACCGTCACAATGAAAACTATAGAACATTGAAGAACAAGATTAAAGAAGACCCCAGAAGATAGAAAGACCGCCCATGTTAATGGACAGGCAGAATTAACATTGTTAGAATGGCCATACTACCAAAAGCAATAAAAAGATTTAGTGCAATGCCCATCAAAATACCAATGATATTCTTCACAGAATAGAGAAAACAATCCTAAAATTTATTTGGAATAGAAGACCCAGAAAAGCCAAAGCAATTTTAAGCTAAAAAAGCAATACTGGAGACATCATAATACCCAGCTTCAAATTTACTACAGAGCTATAGTAACAAAGACTGCACAGTACAGGCATAAAAACAGAGACCAATGGTATGAAATAGAAGACATAGAGACAAACCCACAGATACAATCATCTGACCCTTGACAAAAGTGCCAAAAATATACATTGGAGATAGTGGTGGAAAAACTGAATTATCCATATGGAAAAGAATGAAAGTGGACCCTTATTTATTACCCTACACAAAAATCAAATCAAAATGGATCAAAGACTGGAACAGAGACCCTGCGCCTAATAGAATAAAAAGTAGGTCCAAATTTTCATCATGTTGGCTTAGGCCCTGACTTCTTGAATAAGACTCCTAAAGCACAAGAAGTAAAATCAAGAATCAATAATGGGATAATTCAAACTAAATAAATGGGATGGATTCAAACTAAAAAGCTTTTTCTCAGCAAAGTAAACAATCAATAATGTGATGAGAGAGCCTACAGAATGGGAAAAAATCTTCACCACATGCACCCCAGATAGAGCACTAATATCCAGGGTATATAAAGAACTCAAAAAACTTAACACCAAAAAAAAAAAAAAATAACCTGATCAATAAATGGGCTAAGGAACTGAACAGACACTTTACAGAAGAAGAAATACAGTTGGTTGATCAACAAACATGAAAAAATGTTCATCATCTCTAGCAATTAAAGAAATGCAAATCAAAACTACTCCAAGATTTCATCTCCAGTCAGAATGGCAATTATCAAGAATACATGCAATAATAAGTTTTGGAGAGGATGTGGGGGAAAAGGCACACTCACACATTGTTGGTGGGACTGCCAATTGGTGTAACCATTATGGAAAGCAGTATGGAGATACTTCAGCAAACTTAGAATGAATTTGCCATTTGACCCAGCTGTCCCTCTCCTCGGTTTATACCCAAAGGACTTAAAATTATCATATTACAGTAATGCAGCCACATCAATGTTTATAGCAGCTCAATTAACAACAGTTAAACTATGGAACCAACCTAGGTAACCTTTGACAGAGGAATGGATAAAGAAAACATAGTACATATACACAATGGAATATTACTCAGCCTTAAAGAAGAATGAAATTATGGCATTTGCAGTAAAGTATAGTTGGAACTAGAGAATATCATACTAAGTGAAATAAGCTAGTTCCAAAAAACCAAGACCTGAATGTTTTCTCTGATAAGCGGATGCTGATCCATAGCAGGGTGGGAGGATGGGGAAGAATGAAGAAACTTTGGTTTGTGTAGAGGGGAGTGAGGGGAGGTTGGGGTAGTGGGGATGGGAAGGAAGGTAGAAAGAGACAAACATTATTACCCTATATACATGTATGATTACACTAGGGGAGTGACTCTGAACCATGTACAGTCAGAGGAATGAGAAATTATACTCCATTTTTGTACAATATGTTAAAATGCATTCTACTGTAAAATTAATTAATTAATTAATTTTAAAAATAAAATTAAAAAAAGGTAAAATGTGGCTGGGGTTGTGGCTCAGTGGTAGAGCACTCGCCTAGCATGTATGAGGCACTGGGTTTGATCCTCAGCACCACATAAAAATGAAGATATTGTGTCCACCTAAAACTGAAAAATAAATATTTTTTAAAAATTTGTTTAAAAAGGTAAAATGATGACAACATTTTCAAATGTATACAAGAAAAACATTACAAGTAACTCCTGTTGTTAATCTCACCACCTTTTTTTTTTTTTTTTTTTTTTTTGGTGTTACTGGAGACTGAACCCCAGGGATTCCACCTCTGAACTAATTTTGAGACTGTGTCTCACTGAGTTGCTGAGGCTAACCTCGAATTTGGAATCCTCCTCTCTCAGCTGCCCCACCCCCACCCCAATAGCTGGAATTACAGACATTTGCCACCACACTGGTTGCAGATAACATTCTTTCTTTGATACTGGGGATCTAACCCAGGGACCCTTTACCACCGAGCTACATTCCCATCCCATTTTATTTTTTTGGTACCAGGCATTGAGCTCAGGGGTGCCCAACCACTGAGCCATATCTCCACCCCTTTTATATTTTATTTTGAGGCAGGGTCCCACTAAGTTACTTAGGGCCTCACTAAATTGCTGAAGCTGGCTTTGAACTTGTGATCCTTCTGCCTCAGACTCCTGAGCTGCTGGGATTACAGGCATGCACCACTGGCTTCTTTCTATTTTTTGAGATGAGATCTCACCAAGTTGCTAATGGTCTTGCTAAATTGCTCAAGCCAGCTTTGAACTTGCAATCCTCCTGTCTTAGCCTCCGGAGTTGCCAGGAATACAGACATGTGCCACCACACCCAGCACAGATAACATTCTTAAAGTAGATTCAGGAAGCTAGGGATAGAGCTTGGTGGTAGAGGGCTTGCCTACCATGTGAGACTCCCTGGGTTCAATCTCCAGTACCACAAAAAAGAAAAAGGAGAAGGAGAAGGAGAAGGAGGGAAGGGGAGGAGGAAGAAGAAGAAACAACCTAGTAGGTCACTGTGGTTTACACCTATAATCCTAGCTACTTCCAGCCTGAGCAACTTAATAAGATCCTGTCTCAAATAGAATAAAAAGTACAGGGGTGCTGGGATTGTGGCTCAGCAGAAGAGCGCTCACCCAGCACATGTGAGGAGCCAGGTTCGATCCTCAGCACCACATAAAAATAAACAAATAAAATAAAGGTATTGTGCCCAACTATAAAATAAAAAATAAAAAGTACAGGGGATGTAGGTCAATGGTAGAGTGCTAATGCACAAAGTCCCAGATTCAGTCCCAAGTACAAAAATGAGTAAAATGTCTGTGCAATTAAGAAGTTATATCTTGTGCATGTGCACACACACAGATACACTACAAACCAAGAAGATACACCACAACAAACAAAACTTTCTTTGTATTATGCTTTCACTTCATTTCACAGAATAAAAATTATGACATTGTAAACAATAAAACTCTTTACCATTCAAATCATTTCCTTCAGCAGATAGCTGAATTCACAGTGTAATTTTAGTTTCCTTTATAATCTCATAAAAGACTTGTTAGTGAAAATTAGTCAGGTTTCATTGAGAACTTGCAAAAGGAGATGTACGTGAACATGAGTTAAATTTATTATAGAGAGTATCAAAGGTTGAGAATTTCAGGTGAAAGGGATTCGATAAGAAATCTGTGTAGTTTTAAATATTTCTGAAGCTAGGCATGGTCATACACACCTGTAACCCCAGCTACTCAGGAGGCTGAGGTAAGAAGATCACAAGTTTAGGGCAGTTTGGATAACTCAGGAATATGCTCTCTCAAAATAACAAATAAAAAGGCTCATTACATGAGGCTCTGGGCTCAATCTCCCCAGTACTGGCAAAAAAAATTAAAAAGTCTGATATTTGTTACTCTGTAGACTCCGGACCTGCATTGAAACAAATACAATGTTGGACCTTGAAGGAAGAGTTATCCCTGAACTAACTCTCTGATAGTCAGCCTCACCCCCTCAGCAAAACAAGTCTAAGCCCTTCACTGTAGAATTTGGCTGATTTTAACTTCATTGGCTTCATTTTTCACCGTGGCAGTTTCCTGAGAACACTGCACCTCTCCCTGCCACAGCAGCTCTTACGTGCATCTTTGGAAGGGAGGGATGACTTGCATTTCTATCCTACAGTTCCACGCTTCCCCGAGTTCTAAAGAATATCAAAGAAAGGCAGAGAAGAAAAAGTAACTTACTTGCCTTGTACCAGATGATTTATTCCCCACAAAACCCAATGCAGAAAACCCAGGGCTGAAAAACAGCAAGGAGACAGGCACTTTTAATCCCAGGGATTTGGGACTGAGGCAGGAGGATCCATCGAAAGTTAGATGCCAGCCTCATCGACTTGGCGAGACCTATTTCAAAACAAAACAGGACCCAGATGGAGCTCAGCGGTAGAGCACCCCTGGGTTCAGCCCTAGTTAAAAAAAGAGAGAGAGAGAGAGAAATAGCAGGTTTGACCTCTTGCCCAACATGTACCACAATGCCAGGAAGCCTCCGACCTGGGCCTGGACCTATGCAGTTCTCAGAACCTGTGACCACAATCCTCTGCAAGACTGAGGGGTGAAGTGGGCAAAGGCTTCCCCTGTTCTGTCTACACTTAGGGTACAGGTGCAACACAATCATCTATACAAAATTGTTATCTCCAGGACAGGCTAGGAACAAAAGCAAGAGAAAGAGACAGATTATCAGGAGCCAAATGAGAAACCTCCCTGGGTAAGTTAAAATCCCCACTTGGAACAAAATATTTTAAGGAAAGATAATAATGATATACCGTAATGATTTAAAGCAGCATGTTCTCAATCTTGTTTTTTTTTAAAAAATAAATATGAAAAGGTAAGATGCATTAAAAAAATACATAATTTGCTGACTAAAAGTTAACAATGTGACTGTCATCTTCTGTCATGTATTATGAATAATGCTCTTTTTAATGTTTATTAAATGCTTGAAACTAAAAAAAAAAAAAAACACACACTTGCACAATACAGGCATAAAAGCAGACACATAGACCAATGGTATAAAATAGAAAACAGAGATAAACACAGATACAATCATCTGATCCTTGACAAAGGTGCCAGAAATATACATTAGAGATGGTGCTGGGACAACTGGTTGTCCATATGTAAAAGATTGAAAGTGGACCCTTATTTCTCATCAACTAAAAATGGAACAAAGACCTCAGAATTAGACCAGAAACTATGCCACTCCTAGAAGAAAACATAGGGTCAACATTCCAGCTTTTAGGCACAATGACTTTCTCAATGGGACCCCTAAAGCTCAAGTAATAATGCTAAGTGTTAATAAATAGGATGACTTCAAATTAAAAAGCTTCTCACAGCAAAGGAAATAATTAGGCATGTGAAGAGAGAACCCACAGAATGGGAGAAAAATCCTCACTAGCTATTTTCTGACAGAGGATTAATATCTAGAATATATAAAGAACTTGAAAAACTTTACACCAAAAGATCAAACAACCCAGTTAATAAATGGGCAATGAACCACATAGGTAATTCTCAAAATAAGAAATACAAATGGAAAACAAATACATGAAAAATGCTCAATATCATTAGCAGTTAGGAAAATGCAAATCAAAACTACACTGATATTTCATCTCACACCAGTCAGAATAACGATTATCAAGAATACAAATAATTATAAATGCTGGAAAGGATGTGGAGTAAAAGGAACACTTTTACACTGTTGGTGGGACTGTAAATTACTACAAGCACTATGGAAATCAGTATGGAGGTTCCTTAAAAGACTGGACATGGGACCACCATGTGACCCAGATATACCACTTCTTGGTATTTATCCTGAAAAATTAAAGTCATCTTACTACAGTGATACATACATATCCACATTTAAGCATTCACAATAGCCAAACCATGGAACCGGCCTAGGTGTTGGTTTGATTGGATAAAGAAAATGTGGTATATGTACACAATGGAGTTTTACTCAGCTATAAAGAAAAATGATAGAGCTCTTTCCTAGCATGTACAAGGCCCGAGTCCAATCCCCAGGACTGCTGAGGATGGGGGAGAGAGAGAGAGAGAGAGACAGAGAAAGAAATGATATCATTAGCAGGAAAATGGATGGAACTAGAGACCATCAAAGTTACATGAAATAAGTCGAACTCAGAGGGTTTTGGGTCTTATATTTTCTGTAATATGCAGAAGCTGGAGAGGAAAAAGGAAAACAAAGGGAAGGGTGGATCTCCTAAAAATCAAAGGGAGTCATTAGAGGAAAGGGATCAAAGTATGGGAGGGGGGCAGGAAGAGTTCTGGGGAGTGATATTGGCTAAATTGTATTGTTGTTGTGTTTTGTCTATGTATGCATGCGTAACAACAAATCCTATCAGTATGTACAACTATAAAGCACTAATAAAAATGTGGAAAAAATGGCTGGCACACCCCTGTAATCCCAGGGGTTAGGAAGGCTAAAACAAGAGGATTACAAGTTCAAAGCCAGCCTCAGCAAAAGCAAGGTGCTAAGCAACTCATTGAGACCGTCTCTAAATAAATATACAAAATAGGGCTGGGGATATGACTCAGTGGTCAAGTGCTCCTAAGTTTAATCACCAGTACCAAAAAAAAAAAAATGCAAAAAAAATTTTTTTTTCCAACTATGGTAATGATACCCAATTTAAAGTGATTACCACCTTAAACAAAGGAGAAATGTAAGGGTCAGACAAATGAAGTGACTCATTAACTGTGGAGCTAGAATTTGAATCCAGCTCCCAGAATCTGACACCTGGATATATATATGCTTTCTACCTTATCATACAAATTAAGTGTAGAAATATTTAGGTAGTCTCAAGGACAAAACAATTAGTAGTATGTAGTTAGATAATACAGATAAGTAAGGAGAACCTGGGTTGACAAGGAGTATTTCACAAGATCTCTCGTTTTACTATGCCACTGTAAGAATATAAATCCAGGAAGTTTTTTAAAAAATATTTTTAGTTGTAGATGGACACAATACCTTTATTTTGTTTACTTAGTTTTATGTAGTGCTGGGGATCGAATCATGCTAGGCAAGCTCTCTACCACTGAGCTACAACCCCAGCCCCCATAAATCCAGGAAGTTTTTAATTGGCTTATGAGTATACCATGGTAGATTCTATTCACAGATGCCCTGCTAGAAGTACAGTTTGAAATTACTAGTTTATTTTGTTAATTTTCATATTTATTGAAATACTTTGTTCTTTCAAATCTTTTCTTTAGAGAGACCCTTCGAGAAGTGCTGCATTTACTGAGAAGCACAGGTAACACCCAAGTAGAATACATCATTCGAATTATGAAGAAATGGGCCAAAGAAAACAGAGTGCCTATCTAAAATAGCTTGAGTCCTAATCCTAAGAATCAGCTTCCACCTCGACTTAAAATTGGAAATCATTTTCCTCAAGTTGAATATAAGACACGGGGCTCCTTCCTTGCTTTTCAAGCCTCAAGATCAGTGACTGACTTAGACTTTGCTGACTGAACAAAGTACTGTTATCTGTGCCGTGGCCCCTGTATGATCCTACTAGCAATAAGACTTTGGACTTATCTGGTGCCTTTCTTCCAAAAATACTCAGAGTACTCTTAGGTAGTTTACTAACTTTAAGGAAAGCAGCATAGCCTTTTTTTTTCTGTTTTTTTTTTTTTTTTTGTTTCCTTTTTTTTTTCATGTTAGCATTTCATGGCATTTTCTCCCAGCTGCAATAACATGTGTCTTTGATACTCAAGAATCACCATCATTCTATCATGTTATTTTAGCCATCTCTGTACATTATCCCATTTTAGCAGAGATTCTGTAAAGGATTTTGTGATGCATCTCTGAATCTCAAAGAACAGAGGTTTTTAACTAGCAGGGTGATTCTCAGAGTGGCAGTAAAATCCTCTATCAGCCATCCAGTTATTAATAGATAATAGACTTATGGGACTTCTCTTTCAGTAATTGAATTGTTGATGATAATATTTTACTTTGGAGTAAGATGAGTACTGCAGTTTTTTAAAAGGTGAATACTATAAAAAAATGTGTGTGCTGCCTCTGAAAGTATTCAGGAAACGAATCTTATTACTCACTTCTCCATCATATTTTAGATAATAAAGCAGGTTAGAGTTTTTTTTAATGTATTAGCTGAATAAGCATCATATTTTGAGAGCAGAGCTACAGAGGTTTTATATATGTGCATTGTGAGCATTGATTAATGTAATGGCGATAAACCATAGACTGTGTAGAGCTCTCAAGGGGCCTCCTAGTGGTCAGACTCTGTCCTCAGTCATATTGCAGCCCCGTGTTTCTGAGCTCTCACAACATAAACCTGAAGCACAACTGAGCACTTTTGGACTCACAGACTGTTTTCTGGAAGTAGACCCACATTATTTTACATATTAGATTACCTTTGTTTCTACATTATGTATTTTTTTTCCTATAAATGTAAAGTACCCAGTATTATAGGTCTAGAAAATGCAGAGTGTTCCCTATCCAACACAAATGGGAAGAGACTGAAAGAAAGAAAGAATTCCTATAAGCACTAAGTTAGTTCTTCCTCCTACCCCAACATTCCACTATGGATGAAAGAGTTGTACAGACAGGAGATGGGAACATGGCTGGAGTTAAAGCCACCTAGTAGTGAAGACCAGCGACCAAAGATAGCCATTTACCTCAGGACAGTTATATGGGTTCTTTCAGCTCTGCTTAGGAAGATGGCCAGTTTTCCTATCTTTTATGTTGGACTCAGATCTAATCAGAGCACAAATCACAACAAACTGAATGGAATTCTAGGAAACAAAGATATATCAGTTTTCATAAGCCAAAGCTTCTATTTCCTCATTATTTTGTTTCTACTCTTTCAATAATGACTGGTTCTCAGCATCAAAGGCACTAGTGAATCAGATCTGGGCAAAACTTGCCATAATTTTTTGAATCATTCTTGTAAATCTTTCTTTGCTTAAAATATTAGGAAGGGCTGGGGATGTGGCTCAATGGCAAAGCATCCCTGTCTTAAAAGATTCCCAGTACCAAAAAAAAAGAAAGAAAGAAACACAATAGTGGAAAGACAGAACTCCTCAGTAGCTTTTGGCAATTAAATTTGTCTTCCAATGAATTGCTATTATTTTCAAATTTCTTATACTTGAAAAGCTTTCCCATTAATGGTGATTTACCTTTAAATGAGCTTTTGTTGAATTTAACACTTAAGATTCCTCCTGACATTTTTCTCTCTTGGAGGGGGAGGGGAAATACCTATTCAAAAAAAACCTGCAGAATTTTTAGTCTAATTTTTAGACATCTTTTGATCTATAGGATTGAGCCAGAAACATAAAGACTAGTTTAAATAGAAGTAGGATCCAACTCTGTTATTAAAGATAACTACTACTTCTAAAATGACTTGACAGGATTTAAGCTGCATGGCTGTTTTTCTTACATGTTGTGCTATAAGAGAGAGGAAGGCCCAGGTTTAGGAATGTAGTATAATGTGTACAGTTTATAGCATCATTGTACTGTTTATAGTCCATAGCAGAATTACTTGCAAATGGAGAAAAATATTTTACAATTATTTTTGTACCTCATAAGAATTATACACCATTGTATTATATCCAAATTAAAGTTTATTATTTGGTTCTTATTATGGTATTCTGTTGCATGCAGTGAGTGTGGGACTTGAGTATGTCACATGGCATCTCCTCTTTCTTTCCTGGCCCTAAAATGAAGGTAGAAAAATAAAATTTTGGGCCCCACAAGTTACTGTTTACCAGAGAGGAAGTAGATAGTCCTTAAGAAGCCCTTTCCGCTAAGAGGCTTGTGGTTCATGCCTGATCACATTAGGGTTTGGTTCTTTGCTGAATTATAGCTCATTCAGAATTTATATGACCAGGCAAAGTACAATGCTTCATACATAGAAAGCTCTTAAATACTTGTTAATAAAGTATAACTAAATATATAATAACTGATAGAGCAAGGGACTTGTAAAATCTCACCTCATATATTTTGGTTCCCACCTAATTATTATTTTATTATGCACTAAGCACTTGTTGGGTACTAGGGATGCTAAGATAAGTAATGTATAAAACTGGCCCTTAAAAAAGTCAGTCTCAAAGTATACAAAGCTTAACACAGTAAGATGCAATTTATATCATTAGCAGCAATAAAGTATTGGATAGCTGGTATGATCCCAGCAACTCAGAAGGCTGAGGCAGAAGGATCACAAGTTCAAAGCCAGCCTCAGCAATTTACTGAGGCCCTAAGCAACTTAGCAAGACTGTCTCAAAATAAAAAGTACTGGGGCTGGGGATGTGGCTCAAGCGGTAGCGCACTCGCCTGGCATGAGTGCGTCCTGGGTTCGATCCTCAGCACCACATACAAACAAAGATGTTGTGTCTGCTGAAAAAACTAAAAAATAAATATTAAAAAACTCTCTCTAAAAAAAAAGTCATATTTAAAAAAAAAACAAAAAGTACTGGGGATGTAGCTTCTGTGCTAAAACATCCCTGGAGTCAATTCCTCATACTAAAATAAAAAGTATTGAGAGACAAAATAAGATAATGGGAATGTTTATATCCTTGTAAATGGGATACTCCTGCCTCATCTGGGAGAAGCAATCAGAATGGATCCAAAAGCTCAACATCTAGCAACATGCCCAGGTTCCTCCCTGTGTGCGCACACATTGCAGACTTCCAAGTGCACAAAAGTCAAAGGACTTCTCCTCTGTGGCTTAATATACTTGCAAAGTTTCAAGCAAGTACTACTTTCTAATGGAAACATGAATTAGGACTTACTAGTTCCTATAGTCTTCACTCTCAGTGTGACTTAGATGTACAGTCTTCTTTACCCTATAAAATACTTCTGTGTAAGGTTTGTATGTACTTTATAATAATGCTCAAACCATAGTCCTGCCTGTTTAGATATGGTGTCAGAGCAGCAGAGGTAAAGGCCTAGTGATGTACCTGAAACCCACCTTAACCCACCAAGAGAACACACAGTAAAATACTCAATGAATACTATCAGCTGATGTGTTTATATTGATTATGTAGTATAAAGACAGGTTTGCACATTTGTTAGCATCAAAAGGGTTTCTTTAAAATCTAAATATCCAGTCTACACCTAGAGTCCACTCCAGAGGCTCTATCATAGGAGAAAGGGAGACACAGTAGGTTCATCTTTTGACTGTCCTTATAGGGTCACACAATTTACAAACCTCAGATATAAGAAATAAGTGCCCTGCTAAGCTAAACTTGGGTGAGAAGACAAGGAGCACAAACTGTGTACATTTTATCTAATTTGTTTATCATATTTTATGTATATTCATATATTTATTTGATCAGTTATTTATATCCACTGTGCTTCAGAAATGATTTTTAGTAAATTCAAAATTATGTATGTATAAATATATTTTTTATATACATATGTATGTGTGTGTGTATATATATATATATATATATATATATATATATATATATATATATATACACAAAACATAAATAGATAGAAAGCATGTAAGAGTAAAGGAAGTATGTTGGGCACAGTGGTACAGGTCCATGATCCCAGAGACTAGTGATGCCAATGCAGGTGGATTGCAAATTTGAGGCTGGCCTGTATAACTTAGCATGACCCTGTCTCAAAACATAAAAAGGACTGGGGATGTAGCTCAGTGACAAAGTGCCCCTAGATTCAATCCCTAGTACTAAAAAGTAATAATAATAATTACTAAAGATGGACCAGAAATTCATTTCAAACTTCATATCAACCAAAGCAAAGGGTCAAACACAATCAGATACAAAATTCACAGTTCATCTGAATAAATGAACCATCTAAGGGAAAGAAAGAACTTGATTTTCAGAGATTTCTGTTTGTTCATGGATTTATGAATTAAGTTTTCTATACTAAACTTGGACATAACTACATGCTTGAAAAAATTCCAAGGATATTTTATTGTTCCTCTCAAACATGCACAGGCTCTTTCCTACTGAAAGATAGTTGGATGGTAAGTAATTATACTTGTCTTTCTATTTTTTAATTTCTCTGTAAATATATAATTAGTTCTACTCTCCTTTGCTGGTTTTTAATCTGAGGAGTAATTAATATGGTGGAGCTAAAACAGCATTCAAATTTTAAAAACTAAAAGCAATGTTAGGATGAAAATGCAAGTAACAACAGCCTAAAGAATAAACAAAAAATGCTATAAGATCAGTGAAATTATGGAATAATATAGTTTATGCGTTTACCTATATGTTTGAAATTCAAAGGGGAAAAACACAGTGGAGTAGGTTAAGTAGAAAAGGCCACACAAGCTTGTTACAGTGGCACATAATCCAAGCAGTTTGGGAGGCTAAGACAACTTAGCAAGAAAATGCACAAAATGTACAAAACATGATTTCCAAATCTTGGAATTTATTCTAAGGAAATAATTGGAGACTTAAAAGATATGTGCACAAGATTGATGACTAAAATATTGCTTATAATAATTAAAATAGAAGTACATAAATGATTGCTTATAAATATGTTCCTATCTAACATGGAGCATGGTAGTTACCTAATGAATATTTATTAAGTTAACTAATCAAGGAATATCCTTTAACAAGATATCAGTTAAATAATTGCAGGCACATCTACACAGTATAATAACTTTGAAGTCCTTGAAAAATGATGTGGTTGATTTGCTATTTAACTACTGTGGAAGGCAGAATATTGGTCCCTCAAAAATGTCCACCCCTGAGTCTGCAGAACCTATGAATATGGCAAAGGAGAGCTAAAGTTGCCAGCAGAACTAAAGTCGCTCTTCAGTTGGCCTTAAAAAGGGAGCTTAGCCTGGATTTCCCACATGGTCCCAGTGTTATCACAGAGATCCTTTAAAGGAAGAAGGGAGGTCAGATGGTAGCATGAGAATGACTCATCCATGGCTGCTGGGTTTGAAGATGGAGGGAGGAAGCCAGGAACTAGCAATGCAAGCCACCCTTAGAAGCTGAAAAGGGGAGGGACCTGAGTTCTGGCCTGGAGCATCTGGAAGGAACGCAGCCCTTGCATTAACTTGGTTTTAGCCTTGTAGACCCATTTTCAGTTAGACTATAAAATAAATCTGTGTTGCTTCAAGCCACTGAGTTTATGGTAATTTGTTAGCAACAATAGGAAACTAATACAATATAGAAACATTTATAAGACACATTGCTGAGATTAAAAAGTAGGTTACAAAGTAACACTTAGGTATTGCTATGTTTGAATAGCAACACAACTTAAGTGTTGGAAACTTAATGCCCAGTTCAACTACATTAGAAAGTGGGACCTTTGGGGAGGATGACTAAAATATTGCTTTAATAATTAAAATAGAAGTTAATAAATAATTTCTTTGATTCAATGGTTTTAGCAGCCATGGCAACCATACCAAGATCCATTGTTAAATTTAAAGGGCTTCCATCCGGGCTGAGGATGTGGCTCAAGCAGTAGCGCCCTCGCCTGGCATGTGTGTGGTGCTGGGTTTGATCCTCAGTGCCACATACAAATAAAGATGTTGTGTCCACCAAAAACTAAAAAATATTTTTAAAAATTTTTCTCTCTCTCTCTCTTAAAAACAAATAAAGGGCTTCCATCCTCCATCACATGAGGACGCAGCAAGAAGCCCTCACCAGATTCTGGCACCTTAATCTTAGACTCCCCAGCCTCCAGAACTGTTACAGAATAAATTTCTGTTATTTAGAAATTATCCCATCTCGGGTTAGGGCTGTGGCTCAGAGGTAGAGTGCTTGCCTACCATGCATGAGGCACTGGGTTCGATCCCCAGCACCACATACAAATAAAATAAAGATATTGTGTCCACCTATAACTAAAAAATAAATATTAAAAAAAAAAGAAATTACCCCATTTCAAGAGTGTTCTGTTATAGCAGCACAAAATGGACTCAAATGGGATTCTATTTTTGTGCTGAGTTGTGTGTTCATAGGTGTCAGGAAGGATATTCAAGAAAAGTCAAAAATTTTCATTAGTAATCTTTATACATCTAAGAGTAACATAAAAAATAAAGTTTGTTGTTGATTTCAAATAACCAAAAGACAGGAAGTAGGTGGTTATTAATGTAAGTTCAATGGAAGGGGAAATGGCTGTCAGATAGGTTTGTGAATAGAAGGAGCCCACAGTAAGATGGAATCTGGCTCAAACTGCATTTACTACCTGATCCCCCAATTCCAACTAGGGCCCGTAATAACATTCTGGGTCCCTGTGTATCACTGTCAACTAAGAGCATGTGCATGATAGTCCTGAAAATGGCTGAGTGTTCCTTAATATACTGCCACCTGAGTAAATGGGCATAGGTCTTTTGGGGAAATGCCTGGAGAAATCATTAAAATAAATGCATATGGTAGTCATTACATCTACCAAAACTCACAGAGCTATACATTCAACCATGAGCTATTTTGTATTATGAAACATTTTTAAAAGGATCTCAGGTTTATGTTCATGAATTTATGTTTACTCTCTATGATCACAACTACTATTCAAAGATTGTAGTTAGAACTGGGCATCATTGCAGGGCATCAATAGAGCAACAACAACAATAACAAAAGTTATAGGAACACAAGAGACAAGAAGAACTGAAGCTTTAGGTGGGGAGAGGTGAACACAAATTGTAAACAAATAAGTTAGATCAACAGATGACACTGGACTTCTCAAGTGCAACTCTGGACATTACAAAGCAATGATGCAATGCCTTAAGAATTCTAAGAAGTATTTCCAACTAGAACTTGTCATTGAAATATGTAGTAGGACAAATACTTTCCAGACAAATACATAACATAAAAATATCCCCTGAGCTGGGAGTGATGGTGTACATTTGTAATCTCAGCAACTCTGGAGGCTAAGGAGAGAGGATCTCCAGCTCAGGGCCAGCCTAGTCAACTTGTTGAGACCCTACCTCAAAATAAAAAATAAAAGCGGTTGGAGAAGGAAGGGGCTGGGGTTGTGGCTCCGAGGTAGAGCGCTCGCCTAGCATGCATGAGGCACTGGATTCAATCCTCAGCACCACATAAATGTAAAATAAAGATATTGTGTCCACCTAAAACTTAAGAATAAATATTTTTTAAAAAGAAAACATTACATGAAAATTTTAAAAAAAAAAAAAAAGCGGCTGGAGAAGAAGCTCAGGTTAGAGTCCTTGCCTAGCATGCACAAGACCTTGGGTTCAATCCCTGGCATAAAACAAAATAAAAACAAACTCCTGAAAAATGTGCTCCATCAAAAACTTGGAAACAAAGGAACAAAGGAGGGGGGAGACACATTATACAAGAGACAAAGGCTCCAACTTAAGCAAGGTGTGATAGGAATGCTAGGATGATGGTGGAGAGCAAGCTTCAAAGCAGCTGTGCAACATTTTAAGACATAACACAGAACTCCAAGATACTCATTCAAGATTAAACACACAGAATGCCTCATTTGTTATCACACTGGCCATGGAGAGAGTTTGGAGGTAAAATATGCAAGTATGCGTGCACACACACACACACACACACACACACACATTTGCTGGACAGCTAAGCAAATTAGAAGATAATTATTAAGATGTACAGGAAAGGAAATTTTTCATGCTTCAAGGCTGAGCCGTGAAAGTATTTATGTGGTCACAAAACTGGAAGAACTGAACACTGATTCAACCCAAAATTGATCCAACTGTATTAGGAGGATGAGAAAATGTTCACATTAGAGTATGTGTTTTTTTATATATATATATATATATATATATATATATATATATATAGAGAGAGAGAGAGAGAGAGAGAGAGAGAGAGAGAGAAAGTGTGCTAAATTCTCATGTTTTGTTGCAATATAATAAATGCAATATGTTTAGACATAGAGTATGTAAAATTTAGTTCTGAGAAGCAGAGAAGAATGAGCAAGAAAAAAAAAGAATCACAGAGATAGCCAGATTTCTAGAAAGCATTTGGCCCTGCAGCACAGAAGTTTCATTGTGAACAGCACCCAGCTGCTTATCAAATGAGATGGAGAAGAGCAAATGCAAAACTCTGTGTCAGAAGGTAAATGCCAGCTAGGTGGGCACATGGCCCTGGGGTCCCCCGACATGCATATTCATCAAAACAGCTGCTCCACAAAAACTCATCTTTCTCAAAGATGAGTAACCAAACCAAACAGACAACATGGCTTAGAGTCTATAGAAAATTAACACAAGGGGTAAATAGGGAAAGGAACAAGAAAACCAAATGTTAGATTAAGAATAGTATAGAATATTGATGACTAAGAGAATTGGTGTACATATATTGAACCTATAGGCGAATATTTTATTCTAGCTGAAAAGTAGAAAGTAGTATTAAGAAACTGGTATCTTGGGCTGGGGTTGTGGCTTAGTGGTAGGTGGAGCACTCGCCTAGCATGTGCAAGACGCTGGGTTTGATCCTCAGCACCACTTAAAAATAAAGGAATTGTGTCCAACTACAACTAAAAAAGAAAAAAGAAAAAAAAAGAGGAAACTGGTAAAATATCATTTAAAGCTGACAAATCAAGTAACAGGTACATGAGGGCATTTTATAATACCAATTCAAACACAAAATGGAGAAAATACATTAACTTAATCACTGGATATTATAGACAACTTCCTAAGTAATTGAGGATTAAGGACGTTTTAAAATTATTTCATTACAACAAAAATATGAACTGTCCAAATTATCAAAAGTAACACACACAAAACAAGCAAATAGGTAATTTCATGGAGGTTTTAAAAAAATATTTAAAGGAAAAAAATGACATAATGGGATAGATCTATGCTCAAACACACCTCTCCTGTCAAAAATGTAAATGGTCTTCAGTCACCTATTAATAGAAAAAGATTGGCAGATAGGTTTACAAAGCAAAATCGAATTCTGGGCTATTTGCTCTTACTCAGAACAAAGTGATGCATAAATGTTAACAATAAAAAGATGGGCAATAGTACAATTAGGCAAATGCAAATAAAAAGAGAGCAGGTGTCACAATCAAACAAGGTTGAATCGGGTCAAAATCATTAAGTCAAAGAAGCACACTTTGAATGATAAGAGGTCCATTTCTCATTGAAGATATAACAGTTATGAATACGCAACAAAGAAAGTGGCACCACTATTCTAAAAACAAAAATGATACAGATCATGAGGATAGTAATAGGAGAAGATTACAATCCATGAAAGGTGAAATTTTTTTAAAAAGTAAGTAAATTTTGAAAGTAATCCATCAAAAATAATAAGGAATAGATTGTTATTATGGTTTATGCATTCAAAACAAATATAGACTTCCTTTTCAAAGACTCACAGATTATCCAATAAAATTGACTGTTCATTAGGAGAACATCACAAAGAACATCAAACATTTATTTTGCTGCTTACTATGCACCAGGCCCTCTTCTAAACACTTCACATATATTAACTCACTTAATTCCAACAACTTTTAAAGTATGTATATTATTATCCTTATTTTTCAGATGGAGAAACAGAGGCTTAAGTTATTTTGCTAAGGACATAGAGCTTGTGCTAGTAAACGGTAGAGCTGGACTTAGAGATGGTTCAGTGGTTAAGCACCCCTGGGTTCAGTCCCTGGTACCAAAAGAAGAAAATTTCATTAAGTTATATGCATGTTTCTGTATGTTAAAATTCCACTCAGCTCCTTCCATCTCCAGACTCCATGAACCCTGCTCCAGAGGCCCAACTAGCTCTGCACAACCACTGTCACCCAGAGAGTTTCAGGTACCAAAAGCACGATGGGTTACCCCAGAAACCAGAAACAGTGCTGCGAGATCCATAAGGAGAATGATAAGACACTCCAGAAGGCATAAAATGTGTGCCCAACATTTTAAAATGCATTGGGATTCCTATACTGAGTTTGCATTTTTGCCAACATTACATATGAAGAAAATACAGAAAACCGTTGTACAGTCAACTGAAACATTGCAAAGAGAACATTTGCTTAATGAAAATCAGGCAAAGACTTGTAAGAAAAACGTCATAACATTTTCTACTTGAAATCATTCATAAAGGCCAAATCATCTCATTTCTCTCCAGATGGAACCCGTGCTGTGAATTACAATTTTCTTGTCTTCATAGCTCCCACGATGTGAGCCACTCTGTTCTACCACATGTTCCCTGCCATGATGTTTGGTCTCCCAACAGGCCCAAGACCACCAGATCAAGCAACTAAACACCAAAACAATGGGCCAAATTAAATCTTTTTGAGATTTTTCCATCTATGAAACTGAAATATCTCACCATTTATTTATGTTGTCTCTGATTCTGTCATTATAGATTTTCATCAGACTATATAGGACTATCTCTTTTTTTTGTCCCTACATATGTGGAATCCAGTTTTAAATTTCCAATCCAATTGTTTGTCACTGTTGTAAAAAAAAGTACTTGACTTCCAAATCTATTCTAAATACTTGCTATAATCTCTTGTGAGTTTTCTTTTGTGGAGCTGGGGATTGAACCTGGGGCCTTCAGCATGCTAGGCAAGCACTCTACCACTGAACCACATCCCCAACCCTCGTTTTCATGATTTTTTGGAATTTCCTGTGTAGATAATCATGTATCTATGTATAGAGACATTTTTTTCTTTTAAAAATAATTTATTAATTTAAAAATTAAATTAAAATGCAAATGCTTAGTTAATAGTGTTGACTCCAAGGAAAAATAAGCCCACTGGGTTTTTCTCCATAGTTAAACCTGTGGGTCTTGCATCTGTTCCTGAATGTGGACCACATAATGTCCCTGCCATTGCAGATTGCCGCAGTCTGGGTTGGGCACAAGATCACGAGCCACTCACAGCTTTGTAGATTCAAACAGCAATTCTTTATTCCCGAACTCACACCGGCCTCATACAAACACGTTCTGGAGAAATCCCAGTTCTGCCCGCACAATTCACGTCCCAAATACTTTTTTTAATTCCACGAGAACTCAACGGGAACTCAGGCAGCAGGATACGCCCTATTCCCAACAGGAATAACCTTAAACCTGGAACTGCCCTAAACCCAGATTGTTTTAAACCGGGAACACCCTAAACCCAAGGAGCAGGATACTTCCTAAAACCTGCAGGATACACCCTAAACCTGGATCCACCCTTGTCCTTGAGCAGGGTCACCTTTCTCAAACACACTTGCAATGTCACAGCAAATGTCCAAGGCAAGTCCATTTCCACGAGTCCTTCCTCTAAGCAACATGGGGTACGCTGGCAAGGAAATTTCGATGCATCATTCCTACTTGGCAATGGCCCTCAGCAACAGATTACCACTTGAAAATTATAAACTGGATGCACTGAATCTGAGTTACATCCCATCCATTTTCTTTTCTTTTTTTTTTTTAAAGAGAGAGTGAGAGAGAGAATTTTTAATATTTATTTTCTAGTTCTCGGCGGACACAACATCTTTGTTTGTATGTGGTGCTGAGGATCAAACCCGGGCCGCACACATGCCAGGCGAGCGCGCTACCGCTTGAGCCACATCCCCAGCCCTCCATTTTCTTTTTTGAGACAAAGTCTCACTAAGTTAATGAGGCTGGCCTCCAACTTTTGATCCATCTGCCTCAGCCTTGCAAGTTACTGGGATTATAGGCCTGTGCCACTGTGTCCAACAAACTTTTAGAATTTTTGTATTGGAGGTGAGAAATTGAAAAGAGGTAAATTGTTCTTTCTTTTGCCTGCGCATACACACACATATAGAGAGGGAAAAAGAGATTTAAAAGGGCCTGGAATAAACAATGATTCAACCTTCTTTCTCTGAAATAAAAAAAGTGGGGAGGGTGCATGCTGGCTCCTTAGGGTCATCAATAATGTCCATTTTGTCAAACCCAGCAGTCATCTCCTTGCCCTCATTTACTAGATTTCTTAGTGGCATTCATAGCTGATTGCTCCCACTTCATTGAAGTATTTTTCTTTTAAGATTATGTCACTTCTCTTCTTAACATTTTCCAGTGGCTTCTATTTATTAAAAAAAAAAAAATCAATCTTTTGATGTTACTCCATGACCTGGCCCCTTGCTCCCTCCCGCTCAAATTTTTCTCTCCTCCTTCTAGCCCTGGCTCTCTGTGTTCCTCCTCATTCGCCTTTCTTCCAACTATCCAAGCTCACTCCTTCCACAGGCTCAGCACTTGCTTTTCTTTATGATTCTCTTCCTTTGGACGTTTACAAGACATTCTGGTCTTCATGAAAACATTGTCAAGAAGGTAGAAGTAGCTTAGTAGCTTGCTCTCATACCATTTGTGTAATTTTTGTAAGGTTATATAATTTCTTCCCAAAACAAGAGTGGCCTAATCTGAATTTACAGTATACAAATAAATAACACTAAAGACACTCTGATTTTGCCCTGGAATTGACTATGACCTCTTCTCAGCCTACTTGAGGGCCCTCTCCTAATAAAATCATTTAGGATTTTCCAAATTCTCATGGAAATAGGTAGGTAGACACTATCTACCCCTAGTCTCTAAGCTCAAAATTACTTTTTCTTCACTTGTTTAGTGTCTAAGTATTGGATTGTACACATCTACTTCAGATTGATGATTGCAACCAATTAGAGGATTGTTAAGATCAATTTTAAGGGTCATAAGCAGTACTTTTAAAAATTGAAATAGACAACAATAGAATTTAATAGAAAATATCAGAATGCACCACACTAATTCCTGTCTGGGACTTCTGAAAATTCAATCATTTATAAAGAGAAGAGTCAGGGAAGGAGGGAAAATCTATATACTGGAATTTCCTGGGTTCATTTGTTGGACAGATAGCATTGTATATCCCAATTTTATATTATCAGAACTCACTGTAACTTATGAAATTAAGTACATGAGAGTATTATTTGCTTGTAGAAAATCCAAAATTTCCAACTTGATGTTTTTGGAAATGGGTGTCACCAGTATGGTATGTGTATCAAGTATAATATATTACACAAACTAGCATAAACTGCAAGATGTTGTTTTGTTATTAGGAGAAAAAGGAATACAGAAGCAAAAACAAACAAACAAACAACAACAACAACAACAAAAAACCCCACAAAAAACAAAACAAACAAACAAAACAGAAAAGTGTTCAGGTTCAGCTGCTGGAACTAGAATTGTAATAGTGAAAATATTTAGAAAACATTCACTCTAATTCATAAACATTGATTTTACAGCTCATTCAAAAAGGAAAAGTGCATTTCCTGAAAATGAAAACATATTCCCTTCAAAACTAAAATGACACCTGAAGATATAGCAGAGTGAAATTATCAACAAACTCCTAAATATGTGCTTAGAAAAGGCAAAGTTATTGGCATAATTTCTCAGTTGTTCCACAAAAAGAAAGACAATCTTCATATTTAGTAGCCTAATATTGTGGCAAAAAAGAAAAGTGGTTCATTGATAAGAGCTCAAACTCCTCTTCAACCAGCACTGATGGATATGGCACTGATAAATGAAAACTGTACTTCTTGGTGATGTCACAGTACCAACTGTAATATCACAGAACATTTAGAAACTCTTACTACTGCAAGATGCATAATTTTTATGCCAAGACCATATCATAGAGGAATTATTTTTGCATAGAGAATGATATATTTAAAATCATAAAATAGCATTTAAGTCAATAAAATTAAGGTATACTATTTATAGAATTTCAACTGAAGGAACTGCAAAAATGATCAGCAAACAAGGTAGAAATGAAAAAAAAGTGGAAGAAACTATTAGAAACAAGATAATTTGAAACACCACAAAAAAACAAATGTATATAAAATTCATCTAACTTTCAAAAACTTAAATAATTGAATAAAGAGGATAAACTGTTGTGGATTAATACTTCATTTACACAGAAAAATGGTTGCCATACATGAAATTTATCAGGTCAGATAAAGATTAAAAAACAATTACTATGGAAAACATGGGTATACACTATTATAATTTATAACTGTTTAAGTATGTGAATTAGAATTTTCAATTTTGAGCCATTTAAAAAAAAGTGAAAGATCAGAGCTCAACATGCATTCTCGACTGAAATAAACCTATGAACATTGCATTAACTAAAATCTTTCCTAACTTGCGTCTGTATAATCATATATTTTATTTTTTTAATTTTTTTTTTTAAAGATAGAGTGAGAGAGAGGAGAGAGAGAGAGAGAATTTTTAATATTTATTTTTTAGTTCTCGGTGGACACAACATCTTTGTTGGTATGTGGTGCTGAGGATCGAACCGGGCCACACGCATGCCAGGCAAGCGCGCTACCGCTTGAGCCACATCCCCCGCCCCTAATCATATATTTTATAAACAATAAATATTATTTATACATTTTTATATTGTTTTATATTTACATTGTGTAATATATTTTTAAATACTGTATTTTTTGTTTTTATTCCCACCCAGGAAGGCCACTATTGTGAAACTTGTATCTCAGGTATGTACTATGGGTGCATACACTGGGTTACAATGTAAAATCTGTTTCTAATGTGTGGGATATGGTTCCAAAAGTTGGGAAAACACCCCGTAGGTTAATAGTTAGCAGAAGATAATGTTAGGTGAATAAGTTACACAAATGCAGAATGGTTTGGTCTAAGACTACCAATTTGCAATCCCTGGGCTAAATTGTGAAGGATATTGAGTATAGGTATAGGATTTATTTTGTAGGTACATTGTAGCTAGGACAGAGAAGGGTATAATAAAAAGTGTTTTAGAAGCGTTAATATGTCCCTCCCGACATTTTCCTCCAATGAAAAAGTCTGAGAGCAGAAAGGTCAAGAAAAGTGCTGTTAAGACAGTCCTAAAATGAGACCCTAACGGAATCAGGAGTGGAGGGAAAGGAGAAAATGGAGGTAAACACAGTGCCATAATAATAATAATAATAATAATAAAATAAAATTTAAAAAAGATAGCTTTTAAGAGCTAGGGGGGACCTTTGGAATCATAGGTTCCATCATCATCTTGGTTCAACATAAGAAAGTAAAAGAACAAAAACAAAAACCTACTCAGAATATCTGCCTTCACACTCAGGATCCTCAATAGTTAATCCAGTTAGTACAATTTACGGAGGGCTTAGATTCCTTGGAGGATGTGGAGGGCGAGCCCTCAAATTTACTATCTTCGGAATGAGTTTTAACGGCCAGAGAATCCTCACGCCTTAAAATCTGAATTCCAATTAGTTTCTCTCAGTGCGTCAAGAAGGCGTGTCCAGTGCCCTCTCCTCCCGCCCCGAAACGGAGCATTCGGCATAGTTTCAGAGGGTGCGTCGACTAAACCACACCAAATCCTCCTACATTGGTTTGAATCCTATTTATTTCAACAATTTAGGCCTTATGAGTGAATACAGAAATGAATATATTTGCTCGTTCAATTTTCAACCTGGAGAGCTTTACCGAGTTTTACACAGTGCCCCTCGCCGAGCGAGGCGAACGGGAACCAGCCTAGAGGAGACACGCGTGGGAGTCAGCGCCGCGCTTCCGGCAGGGGTCCGGTGGCGCTGGCCACCTCGGTTCTTCCCGTATAAGTCGGGCTGCCCGGGCACAGGGCACGCAGGCACAGCGGGCGGGCGGAGCGTCCCCCTCCTCGCTCCTGAACTCCTGAATACTCAGCTGACAGCCCAACTCCCTCGCGGCGGGAACGGAAGGCCAATGTCTGGCGGGACCCGGCGCCATAGCGAGGTTGGTCCGGGGCACATCCCGACGCTCGCCTCGGAGAGTCCCAAGCGCATCTCGGTTTCCGGGTGCGTGTAGGAAGCTACTCGGGAAACCCCTGATCCCTCCCTCAGAGGAAAGTAGCCGATAGCGTCCCCGTTTCCAAGGAAACATGCCGGGTCATGACGTCACTTCCGCCGGCTTGTCTGGACTCCAGACTGTTGGAAGGAGAAGAGGAAAACTGAGCAACAACCACGACGGTGGACGCGAGCGTCTCCTCTCTGCGCATGCGCCCGCTCAGCGGCCTGCTTCTATTTATGTGGGGGATCCAACATGGCGGCTGCGGCGACCCTGGCGATGGCGGTAGAGCCCATCAGAACATAGTAGCGGGGAAGAAGGCACGGTCCACGCTCACGGTGGCGTCGACGGAGACGGCTGAAGGTGGTGGAGGGAAGAAAAGCGACGGAGAACAAGAGGAAGAGCGGACAGGCACGCAGCGCGGCGTAGAAGCGAGCGCCGGCTCGAGCGAAAGCGAAGGGCCAGAACAGTGGGGATGGCGGAGCCGCGAAGAGTGGCGTTCATTAGCCTGTCACCGGTGAGGCGGCGCGAGGCCGAATACCCGGGGGCCGAGCGCGAGCCCGAGTACCCCCGCGAACCCCCCCGGCTGGAGCCGCAGCCTTACCGCGAGCCGGCCCGGGCGGAGCCACCGGCCCCGCGGGAGCCGGCCCCCCGCTCGGACGCGCAGCCCCCGCCGCGGGAGAAGCCGTTCCCCCAGCGCGAGGTCAGTCGCGCCGAGCCGCCCATGTCGCTGCAGCGCGAGCCCCCGCGGCCCGAGCCGCCGCCGCCGCCGCTCCCTCAGCTGCCCTTGCAGCCGCCCCCGCCGCGGGAGTCGGCTTCTCGCGCCGAGCAGCCGCCGCCTCCGCGGGAGACGGTGCGCCTGGAGCTGGTGCTCAAGGACCCCACCGACGAAAGCTGCGTGGAGTTCAGTTACCCGGAGCTGCTGCTGTGCGGAGAACAACGGGTACAGAGGATTCCTCCCTCCCGCCCCAGACCCGGGCAGCCTCAGGACCCGCCGCCTCCCCCGGCTGGTTTGCACCCCGGGACACCCCCGGCGCGTCCTGGTCACCCCGAGGGTGGGGTGGAGGGTCCCGGCCGAGCGGGTGGACCGGGCGGGAGCGCGGCGCAGCTCAGCTCCCCGGGGTGGCCGAGGCTCTCCTCGCGACACCGCACCGCGCCTGTTTTTCTCAGCACCTTTCGAAACCTCGGATTTTCCTCTTTTCTTTTCTGCTCCCTACACAAAAATCTTGGGGCCCTGCGAGCCGTGTGGCTGGGTTCTTGTGGCGCTGCCGCTGTCTTTCCTATAGATAGGAAGAGAAAACCTTGGGGGACACGCCCCCCAGCCTGAAGCCGAGAGATTGTGTAACCCCTCGTTTCATCCTCATCTTCATCACTGTGGTGCATGGCGCCGGTGCTGCCGAGCTAGGTTTGCGTGCGGGTGGTTTTTCTTAATTGAAGGGAATTTAAGAGTAATTAACATTTCCAGAGAATAGGGATTCCACTTTAGGCATGGAGAAACTGGTTAGTTTTCTGATTACTTATTTTTTCCCCTTCTCGTATTGGCAAACGTTTTAGCACTTTTTAAAAATTTTTATTTTTGATGGAGTTTGTTCATACTGTCATTGAATGAGTGGGTGTCTCTCCTGCTTTATTGGGTGCCACTCATCATATTCTCATTTGAGTATCAATTTATATCTCTGAGTTGTAGGATATTATGCGTGGCCATTGTAATTTGTGAAGTATGATGGAAAAAATCTTGACTTTGAAATTTTAAAAACTTTATTAAAAAGACATAGGTATACCTTTGATGGAACTGGTGAACAATGGGAATTGGAACAGCGGTTTGTTGGTAATTGTAATTTTTATTGTTGTGGGTTCATCTTTGCAAGTGAGTCAGAAAGGGAGATGGTAGAGTAACAGAGAGGGAGAAAGAGAGAGGAGAGAGAGAGAACATTGTCTTCTGTTTTTGGAGATTATGGCCTTTTGCTTTAGCATAGGTCTCTAATGGACTCCAGAAGTCACTTGGTTTTGTTTTCCTCATCTATCTGTAGTTGAAATGAATGGCTCTTTAGTCAAAAAGTATCATTAAACACTGTCGCCAGATTTTGTTTATATTGTAGCCAGGTAATCTTTTGATCATTAGTTACAAATAATGTTGTGTGGTCAAATAATTATTAAATGATTTTAAGGAAAATTAATTTTGTTAAGGGTAGGGACTATTTTGGTCACTGTCACATAACATTTTGTCCTCCCTTAGTGCCCTCATCTTGATAAATGTGATGTCATTTTTTTCCCAAAGAAAATTGAAAGTGTATGGAGTATTTTTTGAGTAAATTGTATTAGACCTGCTAATCTAAGTAGGCTTGCAATTTTTGTAATTTTCATAAATTACAGATAAAAAGCATTATCTTTGGATAAAAATACATAATACCAGCTAATGTATAGTGAATTCTTACTATGTGATAGACAAAGTTGCAAGCAGAATACATTGTTTTATCTGGTTTAGTGTAACAGAAATCATTAGGAAAGAATCATTGTCCCTACTTTAAAAATGGGGTTAACATACAGAGTGATTATATTTAATTTTATTAGTATTTTTTCCATTGTAGTAGAGATGCATAGTAAAGCAAAATGTCTAACTGTTAACTAATAGTGGTTAAAATTTAGAGCATGATGTCAAAATCAAGTTAAAGTCAAGGTACAAATATAAAGACCTTTTTAATGACCTCCTTTATGCTGTAATGTTCATGGCATGATAAATCAATATGTATTTATAATTTTCAAAAAGAAACAAGTTCAGGGAAGAAAGCTTATTTTGACACCCTAGCTTTTGTTAACATTTTGATATCACAACTATTAACAGTCATGTGGTGTTTAAGGATAGGACACTTGCAGTTCCCTCATTGTGCAAGCATCATGGAATGTACTTAACAAACCTAGGTGGTATAGTCTACTACTTTGTTTCCTATACCCTTATACCATTGTGTGCCTGCTGTGTCCTTAAGACATTGTCCTGTAGAGTGTGACTATACCTTCATGTTCTAGGAGAAAGATGAATAATTTGATGTTTATGTTTACTGCATACATAATGTTCATTTAGGGGTTAATTGGTCCAATTTTATCATTATACATTCAGCCGTAAGCTTTTTATCATTCCACAATTTTTTTTTGCTTCACTATAGATACAAAATACTTTTACAACAAAAATTTACCAGATTTTCTTGTGATTTCTCCCAGTTAGTACATAAGAAATAGTAGAAAGCATTTGTTTAAGTAAAATCATCATAGTTCCATGACAGGAAATCCTAAAGAGAGGCCATCCGAAAGCAAAATGAGTAGCTTAGCCTGGAAAGTAATGATTCCCAAATATTCCTCTCCTTTCCTGGGAATAGTCCACATATTTTGAGAGATGATAAAATATTTTCAAAGTAGTTTTAATTTTGGGTTATTGTAATTGAACATAATGTTCTGTAAATATCAGAAGAAAGGGAAGAAAGAGATCTTATAAAATTAGAAGGAAAAGGCTCTAAATTTTTTATACAGCCATCTATCACTGAATAAAATTGCAGCTCTAGATCCCAAAGTTGATACATGTGGAATTGGAGGGAAAAAGTGGTACTTGTGAATACCATCTATATGGGGGAGCATTTAAATCACTCCCCTTCCGTTATGTATAAATGTAATGCACCCATAAAAAAAGGAAAAAATGAATCAGCCCTTTTATAAATGCTAAATGAAAAGTTAAACACAAGTCAACTGAAACTTTTTCTATGACCAGTTTTTATAAATGAGGAAAAGCACAATTAAATAGAATATGCTGGTAAAACATAGAGAGCAAAGCCACCTTTCAGGTCATCTGGATGTAGTTGACAAAAGCTTTCCTTGATGCTTCTGTGCAGAATGTGCTGTGGCTGAGGTGGTTCAGGATGAGACCAAGGCAGTGTAGACATCTCTATCCTGATAGATTTGTTCACCAATTCTGTCTGAAGAATGATAGTGTGTTTTATTTTTTTTTTTTTTTTATTTTTTTTTTTTTTTAAAGAGAGAGTGAGAGACAGAGGGGGACAGAGAGAGACAGAGAGAGAGAGAGAGAGAGAGAGAGAATTTTAACATTTATTTATTTTTTTCTTAGTTCTTGGCGGACACAACATCTTTGTTGGTATGTGGTGCTGCTGAGGATCGAACCTGGGCCGCACGCATGCTAGGCGAGCGCGCTACCGCTTGAGCCACATCCCCAGCCCCCGATAGTGTGTTTTAGTTTTGGCAGTGATTGATGTACAAGAAAAAAAACTTGTTGTAAGTCAGAACACAAGAAAAAAAACTTAAATTCTTAGTAAACAGAAAATTCATTACCCAAAACACCAATTTGTGAACATGAATAATTGGATGTTTACTATAAAGAGAAAAATAAGTAACTGTAGTACTAAAGAATTCTCTGGGACTGGGATTGTGGCTCAGTGGTAGAGTGCTCATCTAGCACTCATGAGGCACTGGATTCCATTTTCAATACCACATAAAAATAAATAAATAAAGGTATTGTGCCCATCTACAACTAAAAAACAATTATTAAAAAAGAATTCTCTGGCACTCTGTTGTTTGTTCCATTGCATATTTTGGATAAAGATGTATGAAAGATCAGGAAATGATGTTAATAAGAGCAAAGGGCAAAATTTTGCACATGGAAAATTAGGGTAGCTGGTAATTTTTGGATTATTTTTTCACCTAAAAAAAATAAAAGAATCATTCTTCAGTTTGATTGAAGGAGGAGAGGTATTTTTAACTATAAAAGAAAAATAAATCTGGGCTGGGGTTGTGGCTCAGTGGCAGAGCGCTTGCCTAGCATGTGTGAGGCACTGGGTTTGATTCTCTGCACTGCCTATCAATAAATAAAATAAAGGTCCATTGACAACTAAAAGATATTTTTAAAAAAGGAAAAATGAATCATTTTCTTAAATTTATTTTTATGGACCATCAGGAGTAAATAAAAATATTCTTTGAAACCTGTATAGAGTACATAAAATATTTTAGAATAATACATAAAGATTTTTTTTGTGTATGTGCTAGGGTTTGAACCCAGGGCTTTGTACATGAGAGGCAAGCACTCTATCAACTGTGCCCCTAAAGGTGATTCTTAATAAAAATAAAAATATAGCTCCCTGTGTGGATATCTACACATATGAAATAGATCAGACTGGTAGAAAGATGTACTATTTGGACTTCACAGTGACTTGAAGGGGCAGTTTAGAACAATAATAGCAGAACATGGCTATTGCTCACTGTCCCTTAACTTTAGCCTTAAGGCTATACCTGAACATGTCTAGTATTTCTTATTTCCTTACCAGTGTATTCTTGCTAGTTTATTTTCTTTTAGATAATGTTTATATTTTTCATTGATAACTCCAACTGGGATAAGGCATTCTACAAATTTATTACTTATTACAGTTATAAAAATTTATTCTAAAGTAAACTTTTTAAGCCTTAAGAAGTATCCTTTTATTCTAATGACATAAGTGTGATGAATTGTTTTGTATTCATTCTGCCCATGGTTTCCTATCAGATGTTTTAGACTAATCATATCTCTAGCCTTTATGTCTAGGATGAAGCATCTCGGTTCCAAAGTATGGAAATCTTTGCCTCTTTTGCATTTTTCCCCCCCTGTCCTTCATGGTCATCCAAATCTATACAGTATTCGAGTTGTAATATACGTTTTTTGGGAGGAGTACCAGGGATTGAATCCAGGGGCACACAACTCCTTAGCCACATCCTCAGCCCTTTTTTTATTTTTTATTTTGAGACAGGGTCTTGGGGAAGTTGCTGAGGCTGGCTTTGAATTTGTGATCCTCCTGCCTCAGCCTCCCGAGTCACTGGGATTACAGGTGTGTGCCACTATGCCTGGCCCATACTTTCATTTTTAAGTAATCAAAGATACCACTTAACCAAAACATCTAGTCTTTCTTTTTAAAAATTTACTTTCAAATCAGTTGTCTGAAATTAGATAAAAATAATATTTTTAAAAAGCTCTGTATTTTGACTTTTTTTTGTGTGTAAATTGAAAACCATATATAAAATTGTGTCTGCTGAAATAGTGAACCTGAGTAAAGGTTGTGATTTGTTTGTTTTGGCAAACAGATGGTAAATATAGGATCCAAGCTATTGGGTGCAAGCATGCGCGCTCTCTGCCTGTGTGTGTGTGTGCATGTGTGTTGTGGGTTTTTTTTTTTTTTTTTTTTGGTACTGGGGATTGAACTCAGGGGCACATGACCACTGAGCCACATCCCCAGCCCTATTTTGTATTTTATTTAGAGACAGGGTCTCACTGAGTTGCTTAGCGCTTCATCGTTGCTGAGGCTGGCTTTGAACTCGCGATCCTCCTGCCTCAGCTTCCTGAGCCGCTGGGATTACAGGCGTGTGCCACCATGCCCGGCGCATGTGCGTTTTGAACTGCGTATTTTACAATAAAATTTCACTGTCCCCTGCTAAAAGAAAGCCATGGTAATGTAAACTTTTCGCAGTTATTTGTCTTTTCTACCTTTGTTTAAAAATAGTACATACTCCCTGAACATATATCCATTGACAAGAGATAGAGAGGATATAGAAATTGTTGATTCTGGGTCTCATCAGAAAGCTGGGGAGGCTGAAGATACTGGAGTAATAACTCATAGATGATTAAATGTTTACTCTAATTAATTTCTAGACATTCTTTTAGAGACATTTCCTGACCAAAGCAGTTAAGCTTTATTAGGGAAGATGTCAAGCTGGAGTTATGTATGTTTTCATTTTTACCTAATGTTTTGGGGAATTTTCACCTTATTATTTTGGATGAGGTGATCGCATGACCATTTTTCAAGTAGAGTCAGTTTGGATTGTTACATTCTTGGACACCAAAAAGCTAGAAGTATATAAATCTACCAAAACTGCAAATATTTTCTTGTTATGAATCAACAGTTCTTTTTTAGTTACTTTTAATCCTACTAATTTGCTTGTTTGCAGTAGGAAAAAGTGATTCTCATTATTGATTAAATTTCAGAATACATTCAACTGTGAATGATAATAATTAAAGTAATTATATGATGTATAATTATTGAATACACATTAAATGTTATTGAATATAATTACATATTCAATTATATTGAAAGATAATTGAAGTAGTTAATGTATATCAATAATAATAATAGTTGAAGTAATACTAATACTTTCATTTCTTTTTCCTATTCACTTTGAATCAGAAGAAGATTGTTTATTCAGAAGACCCGTTTAATGATGAGCATCGGGAGAAGCAAGAGGTAGAAATGTTGGCTAAGAAGTTTGAAATGAAATATGTGAGTATAATAGTGTTTGGATAGGTGGTTTTATCCTACTCTTCTATTTTCTTTTCATGGCTGGTTGGGAGGGTTTAAAAATATCCATTGCCTGCCTTATCTTTTTCTCACAAATTGAACCCAAATGAATGGTAAGAGTTTGATTACATTTGTGATGGTTGTAGTAGTAGACACCATTTGTTATAGTCCTTCTAGAGTTAGGAAAGCTGACTTAACATATATTATCTCCAGTTTTTATAACAATATCACAAGATAAGTAATATTGTCCATATTTTACAGATGAAGAAATAGGCTCTGAGCCCAGTTGATTTGTGTTTGACAGTGACAAGAACAGGTAGCACATCCATACTATCTAGCTCTAACCTTGTGCCTTTTCCAGTATGGGGAAGCACTCTGTTTTAATCCCCTTGGTGTAGTAGTTTTTGAACCTTTCTTTTAAAAGTTTGAGAGTGTGTGAGCTATACTTGTAGGTCATTTGAATCATTCTCAATCAGAAGCAACACAAAATTTCTTTGAAAGCGTCTGTTTATCTTAGATATTCGTGTACATTCTATAGTCTTTGCCATATTATATTAGTTCTTATTTTATATAAAAATGATTTTTATTGCCTCAGATTTTCTAGTATAATTTGTAGGAAACTCCCCAATCCCCCATCTTTAACTATGGCTTTAACTACTCTTTGGCACTTTGCTAAAAAAAAAACCCAGATGAGAAAACCAGATCCCTTTTGATTATTCCATGAACACTGAGAAGTATTTTATAGAGATAAGATATCAGCTCACACTAGCCCTGCCATTTATATTATCCTCAAAATGCAACATGGTTGACTTTTTGGTGGCTCCTTGTGGTAATTAAGAAACCATTTGTGGGGCTGGGGATGTGGCTCAAGCTCGACTGGCGTGCATGTGGCCTGGGTTCGATCCTCAGCACCACGTACAAACAATGATATTGTGTCTGCTGAAAACTAAAAAAAAAAAAAAATTAAAAAATTAAAAAAAAAAGAAACCATTTGTGGGTGATAGAAATATACAAGAAAAAAATTAGAATTTTTGTCTGTTTCTAGGCTTACTTTGCTACCTGCTGACTGTGTCCTTTAGGTGAGGTTATTTAGCCTCTTAGGGTCACATTTTTTTAATAAATCAAGTTTCAAGATTTTTTCAGAGACCCTCCTGGGTCTGTATTCTGTGACTATATAATAATAAATTTAGAGATGAACTGGTGGGTATTTTAATGAAAAGGACAGTAAAAGTTGTTAACTCTAATTTGTAATTTTTTAATTATAGTGTAACTTTGTGAGATTATACTGTATTGCTATGTATAAGTCCTAAAATGCTGTGTTTTGTATACAAATTAAACATTGGTTTAATGTGTTTAATCAAGCAGTGCATTTACATGGTTTAAAATTTTTTAAGAACTATAAAGTGACAAATTTTCTTTTTAATTTTCTTTATTGTATTTTCCACTCATTTAATCCCACTTCCTACGCAAGTGTTGGGTGGGTCCTTTTAGAGATGTTATATGTGCATGTCTCTCCCTCCATATACATATGTATACACACATATGAATATGTATATGCACATATATATGCATACATATACAATTACATACACAAATATGCACACACATCTAGTCCATGCCACCCACTTGTTATACATGTTTTCAGAATACTACACATCCTTGTGCTCTTTACTTTTTTGCATTTTTCTATATCTTAGAGATTTTTTTTCTACTTCTCAGAACAAAGAGCATATGCTCTTTTTATTTAAGGCTTTTAAAATTATTTATTTATTTATTTATTTATTGGTACCGGGGGTTGAACTTGGAGGCATTGAGCCACCTCCCCAGCCCTGTTTTTTTTTTTTTTTTTTTTTTTTTAATTTAGAGACGAAGTCACTGAGTTGTTTAGCTCCTTGCTTTTGCTGAGGCTGGCTTTGAACTCTTGATACTCCTCCATCAGCCTCCTGAGTTGCTGGGATTACAGGTGTGCGCCACCATGCCTGGCTATGTATGATATTTTATTTATGGAAATGTCAGTTTATTTAATTAGTCCCCACATGGTTTAGGTTGTTTAAAAAATTTTGCTCTTGGGCTGGGGATGTGGCTCAAGCGGTAGCGCGCTCGTCTGGCATGCGTGCGGCCCGGGTTCGATCCTCAGCACCACGTACCAACAAAGATGTTGTGTCCGCCGAGAACTAAAAACAAATAAATATTAAAAAATTCTTTCTCTCTCTCCTCTCTCACTCTCTCTTTAAAAAAAAAAAAAAAAAAAAAAAAAAAAATTTTGCTCTTATAAATGATGCTACCGTAAATTATTTTATAAAAGTGTCATTTTACACATTTTCAAATTTATCTGCAAGACAAATTTATATAAGGGGAAGACTTGGTTAAAGTTTTATATATATATCATTTTGCTATATGTCACTAAATTTTCAGATTCCACTTCTTCCAGCTTGATAATTAGAGTGGGGTTTTTTTTGTTGTTGTTGTGTTGCCATGAATTATTAAAAAAAAAAAAATTAGAATTGCCCTTTGCAAATCGAAAAGATCCTGTACATAATGTGACTCAGTGTGACTCATGATTTGACTTGTAATGTGACTCAGCGTTTGACGACGTGCTGCCTCCAAGTTAGCAATAATCTTCTTGGGGTCCCCTAGATTAGCATTTGGCATAGAAAAACCTGTGTTCTGATGTTGTGTGGTATATAAGATTGAGTTCCAAACAACTTGACTATATCCAAACATTGTCATTATGCCCAGATAAAATACTACTCTCTCTTTTTTTCTTTTTCTTTTTTGTAATGCTGGGGATTGAACCCAGAGCCTTGTACATGCAAGGCAAGCACTCTACTGAGCTATCCTCAGCCCCTACTCCCCAGCCAGAGTCTCAACTAAGTTGTTGAGGCTGACCTCAAACTTGTGATCCTCCTGCCTCAACCTCACAAGTCACTGGGATTTCAGACATGCGCCCCTGCATCCCACTTGAAATACTACTCTTATTAGAGCCCAAATTAATGTGGTATGATTCTTCTCTAAATTTTTGTTTTCCCTACTTTCACTTCCATTCTAATTAGAGATTTACAATGTACTATATTGTGAAATTTTATGTACATGAACCTAAATGCATGTTATAATTATCATATCTGTGTTAAATTTATGTGTGTGTGTGTGTGTATGTATATATATATATTATATATATATGCGTGCGCGCGCGCACACACACACACAAACACACACACATTATTTGGAACTTTTAAGAAAATTATGAGGCCAGAAGTAACCCGAGAGAAGATAATTCATCTGGCTCTGGATCATCACAAAAGATTTCTTAAATGGATATTCAGGGGTAGCAAATACAGATGTTTTACTAGTTGGAAACCAGAAATTGGAGGGAGTATAAAGTTGTAAAATTGCATTTACAGGGTTCCTGCTGTTGTATTCTATCTCATTTTTATGGCTATGGTTCTATTTCTTGTTACTGCTTTTAAGATAATATGACAATTCATGTTTACCAACAATTTGTACATGGTTTTTTGGTTAAAGGGCAATGTTCTGTTAAATACTTATCAGTACCTGTTGACATTTGTATACTAATATTACTAGTAGAGTATGCTAATTGCATACTATATGTATGTAAATCTTTTAAAATAGGTGAGTCCAAGTTTTAATATTTCTACTTCTCAATAAACTCCAGCTTAGTCTCATTGGTTACTGGAAGCAGGATTCAGAAGGCATGGGAACCTTACTCTTCCCAATTAGGCTAAAATTCCAGGTTCCCACACAACTTTTAGATGGTTTCTAGGTGGTATATGTCTTTTCTTGAGGCCATCTATGCTCTCGAACAGGAAATGAGGTTCCATTTAATGGTTATAGATTTATTTTCTTCACTTTGTAAGATATAGGATAACCTGTGATGTTTGGAAAGTTTCTCTGACTTATTTTGCTTCTGTTACCCCAGCTATCATGAAAGATCATGCTCTTAGAATTGAATATAAATTCAGTAATCTGAATAAAAGTGTTTGTCTAGCATACTATTCATGCCTGTCAGGGACTCAGTTAAGACTTTGATTATGAGTGATTCCCTAATAGGAACACATATATTCTGCCTACTGTTTAATTCTGTGTGATTATGGACTCAAAAAGTACTAGTAACTGTACACTTATTTTGAAAGAGAGGACAAGCTGGGCACAGTGGTACACACCTCTAATCCTAGCAACTCAAGAGGCTGAGGCAGGAGGATCTCAACTTTAAGGCCAGCCTCAGCAATTTTTTATAGACCTTGCTTAAAATTTAAAAAAGGGCTGGTGATATATCTCAGTGGTAGAACACCCTGGGTTCAATTCCCAGTATTACCTCTTATGAGGCCAAGATAGATTTAATAATATTAAAGAAATTCTGAACAGGCTTATAAATAGAACAGTTGATGAAATAATATTAACTTTACTCAAGGACAAATTATATTTCTAAAATCTTGATTTCTTTTGATGTAGATTATAAAATTGATTTTTGTTCAGATAGATTTTAAAGAATTGTAGTATTTTTAAAACTACAATACTTGATAAGTGACTTCTTCACAATAAATACTACTTAGTTGAATGGAAATAAATATAATTTTGTATTATGTTTTAAAAGTGTTCTCAAATGTGGTACTGATATAAGTGAATGTTATAAAAACATTTATGTTCTCTTTCTGGGAATTTTGAGAATTATATCAGTTATTCATTATTAATTAATCATATCTGCTTAGGAGTTAAAACTTCCATGGGGATTTCCTAGGGTCTGGTTTTCCTGTTTTGTCTATAACATTAGGTCTGACTTCTAAGGATCAACTTATAGGTCTCTAGTTAAAGGAGTTTGGACAAACTTATTAACATCACCACAAGATAAATTCTACTTGCAAAACACAAATACCAGTGTGTTTAGTTTTCTGTAGATCAGCAGTATATTATATATACCACTGACCCACCATATCTGCAGTTTTTACATCTGTGGATTCAACCAACTACAGATCAAAAATACAGTCCCCTCTAAATTGCACCTGTACAGAACATGTAAAGACTTTTTTCTTGTCATTATTCCCTAAATGATATAGTTCAATCACTATTTATATAATATTCACATTGCGTTAGTTATTATAGATATCTAGAGATAATTTAAAGTATACAGGGTAATAGGTTATATGTAAATACTTTGCCCTTTTTTGGTGAGGGGTGAGGGTTACTGGGGATTGAACCCAGGAGTACTTTACCACTGAGCTACATCCCTACCCCTTTTTATTTTTTATTTTGAGACACAGTTGCTGAGGGCCTTGCTAAGTTGTCCAGTCTCACTTTGAACTTAAAATCCTCCTGCGTCAGCTTCCCGAGTTGCTGAGTTTATAGGAATGCACCAATGTACCCAGTTAACTATGCTTTACCATTGTGTATAAGAGATTGAGCATCTGGAGATTTTTGGTTATCTGTGAAGGATCACGGAATTAATTCAGGATACTGAGAGATGACTCTATGTAGTAAAAATATAAAATAACTTTTTAAAACACACCAAAAGGGGAAGAGGGGTCTTAAAGGCAAAGTAGAATTTCTAGCTCAAATAGTAGTTTTCTTTATTGCAGTTACCAGTTCTGATTGCTTGCTATGACATGCTTTTTAATTCCATGGTCTCTTTGAGCTAAATAAATTTTTTCACCTTCTTTTAGAATTGTTGAGAATCTGCAGTTTTAGGATATTTGGGATGAAGGACTTTTGTCTGTAAGTGATAATTATAGAAATCTCTGTATAGCATTGCTATGCTATGTAGTCAACTCTTGGCTTTCTTTCCAGTGATTTTACTGGCAAGTGAATAGATAGAGATAAAGTTGTGGCAGGGCTTGGGCAAATAGGGAAGCTTTGGTGACTAAGGGATGCTTATTAGTCGTAAGATGGGAGTCTTTCTTAGGAATCGGTATCTCTTACTTGCTTCTTCTGCTGTATGTGATTAGTGAATATTGGTTATTAGTTTCATTTACAATTAGTTAGAGGTAGTGAGGGGTACTATTCTAAGAATATCTTGTTTGTTTTCCAGTTTAGTAATCATACTGCATTGTCTTGATACACTGATTATCAAATTAGGCAGGTACTAATGACTCAGTAATATTCTGAGTCACAGTGAACTAGTACCTAGAGGGATTGATTTAAAGGGGTTTCTTTATTTTAGATTCAGCAAACTTTGAGGGTTTTTTTTTGTTTAGAAATAAATTATTTAATTATTTTTGTTTAGAAATAAATAATTAAATAATTAATTATTTAATAATTATTTTTATAAGATCTGTTTAATAAATAACCTGTATAATATCAATAATAGCAAAGGTCCAGAAAATTTATCAAGTAATACTTTGATTTTACTATAGGGAGTTTACTAAGGATGCTGAAGAGGGAGCAATTCTAAATGTGTTTATCTGGTAGCAAAGACCCTAATATAACTCCCTGCCAATCTGTATTTGAGTTCCTTCAGATAAAATTTTAATGTTATAAATTAATATATATGTTCATTTTTCACAACTGTTAAGAATTTGGTTCAAGTTTTTATATAGTGTGCACATCATTGGATTTTAGCAGAATTAGGAACTAGAGGTTGGAGAATAGAAAAGGGGAGGAATGGCAGAAGGTAGGTGAGGGGATAGTTTTGCCAGAGGCCAAAAGGTGAAGAAAAGTAAACTGAAACCAGAAAAATGTATCCTGGTGGCCTCTGTGATGGTAGGAACTGGGATGTGCTTAATATGAAATGTTTTGATAGAAAGCTATTAATAAGTGGAACCAAGCCTGGGATTGGAGAAAAAGTTGCTCTCCTGTACAATTTTGTCAAACGCAGGTTGTCGAGAATTCTTTCCATAGAACAGGTGGGAGGCAGAACCCTAGAAGTCCAGAACTTTGGTGGGTTAAACCTAAGAATTTCTTAAATGGGTGGTACATATACTTAATAAAAACTCAAAAGATATAAAAGGTAATATGATAAAAAATAAGTCTCTCACTGGGCACGATGGCACACGCCTGTGATCCTAACAGCTCCAGAGGCTGAGGCAGGAGGATCATGAGTTCAAAGCCAGCCTCAGCAAAAGTGAAGCACTAGCAACTCAGTGAGACCCTGTCTCTAAATAAAATACAAAATAGGGCTAGGGATGGGGCTCAGTGGTCGAGTCATTATTCCATAAGTGATATAGTTCAACCACTATATAGTATTCACATTGTGTTAGTTAGAGATAATTTAAAGTATACAGGGTAATAGGTTATACATAAATACTTTTTTTTTTTAAAGAGAGGGAGAGAGAGAGAGAGAGAGAGAGAGAGAGAGAGAATTTTTTTAATATTTATTTTTTAGTTTTCGGCGGACACAACATCTTTGTTTGTATGTGGTGCTGAGGATCGAACCCGGGCCGCAAGCATGTCAGGCAAGGCGCTACTGCTTGAGCCACGTTCCCAGCCCCACTTTGCTCTTTTTTGACAGGGGGTGAGTTCAATCCCTGGTACCTTTAAAAAAAAAAAAAAAAAAGAAAGAAAAAAGAAAAATCTCTCCTATCCCTGACTCCCAGCTAACCATTTCTCTCCTCAGAGAGCTACTATTTGAGTTTCTGTCCCAGGGAGCTATGTGTACTTAAGCATATATACATTTCAAAGTTCTTTTTTGTTTTTATATGCAAATGAAAAAATACAGAAAAATAAAAACCAGATAATCATTCATAAGCCCAATGCTAGGCATAACCACTGATTATAGTTTGATGTATACCCTTTCAAGGCTTTAAAAAATGCAACATGCAATTACGTTACTCTTGCAATAAAAAATATTTTTTAAATTACCTGAGTAATACATGAAGATGTTCCTGTTTTTAATAAACAAATTCATATGATGCCTATTAAGCCAAAGTCATATTCACTACTGCCTTCAATTATATCATTTTCTATCAGTAATAACCATGGTCATGTAGTCTTTGAGCATTTTGTATATATCTACAGATTTATATTGCTGTTTTTCATAAATGAGATCATCTTGCTCAATGATAGAGGAGAGAATAATGTCTGGTTATTTAAATATTGTCTCCAGTTAGATTAAACACATTTTCTGAAATTTAGTAAATACCATCGTGTTTTTTCTGTGAATAAAGTGACCTGTAAATAACATTTGGCAAACTGTTTTTGTTACCTTCTATATTAATAACTATTCATCTGCCATGTTGTTTTTAAATGTCTTTTAGCATTGAATGTTATGTCAGTTTATGTAATTTATACACTTATCATTGTTATGATGGTGTCATTAGTATAATGAATGTGTGGTGAAGATCTTATACTTGTAAGATCATGTTTTGGGATGCATTTTGGCCAAATTAATACTATTAAGATCAAGTAAAATTTTAGCTCTGTGTACTCTCATTAATATGATTCACACTTACTTAATAACACTACCAATTGACTTCATATATTAGCAGTCATTGTTTCTGGTGGCAACAAACTGATCATCTTGACTAAAATAAAATGCTCCTAAATCTGATTACCTATTAACTGTTTACTCTTCTGCATATGTATGATTGAGATTATTACAACAGAAACTGTTTGTTATTTTGTTTTTTGTTTTCCCCAGGTGAATATTAATAGGCAGCTAGTTGTGCCTACACCAAAACCAAAAACAAACAGAATTGGATTAGGAGAGCAGAAAAAAGTAATCATGATTTTAATTAGAAAGCCTCTAGGAAGAAAAATTGGAAACATGGTGGACATTGTATTGTTTCCAGGTCTGGACTATGAAGGACAGCAGAATTCAGAGGAGTTATGTCTATTCCACATAAGGGGAAAGCATAAGGAAAGACAAGATAAGCAGGTGTGTTTGTAGGAGCATCAGTATGTAGTTTGAATCAAAGTGTTCATGTTACAAAATAGTAACAAAATATTTGGATAAGTAGGTTGAGTCAACCCGTAGAACGTATTTAACTGGTATCATGTAAGGGTTTTGAATTTATCTTATGATAAATAGGACTCTTTTGGAGCATTTTGAGCAGGAAAATGATATAAAATGTTATTTAGAAATATTAATTAGTTGGTATTATGTAGGATAAGTTTGAGGGAAGAGAGGTTAATTAGGGCATTCATTACATTTAGGTGAAAACAATGGCCAGCTTTCTAACTTTGGAGTTAGAATTAGAAAGAAGCTATAAATGTGACACACAGCCTGGGGCTGACCCTTTTTTTTTCTATGTTTTAAAAAAATTTATATATAACAGTAGAATGCATTACGATTCTTATTACATATATAGAGTACAATTTTTCATATCTCTGGTTGTATACATAGTATATTCACACCAATTTGTGTCTTCCAATGTGAATAATTATATGAATGAAAGTTCATAAGAGAGACACTTGAAATAGAAATAATAATCCTGGATTTGATCCTCAGCACTCTGGGGGATAAAAAGGTTAATAATGAAGGGCTTTTAAGATGTGCATTATTGCCAGGCACAGTGGTGCCTGCCTGTAATCCCAGCAGCTGGAATGGCTGAGACAAGAGGATCATGAGTTCAGTCAACCTCAACAATGGCAAGGCGTGAAGCAACTCAGTGAGACCCTGTCTCTAAATAAAATACAAAATATGGCTAGGGATGTGGCTCAGGGTGAAGTGCCCCTGAGTTAATCCTTGGTACAAAAAAAAAAAAAAAAGGGCATATTGAGGTATAATATATAAATAAATATAGTTTATATTTTTTTTAGCAGTGGGGATTGAACCAGTATAGGCAAATGCCATATCTGAGCTATACCCCAGCCCCAATTCATTGATTTTGCAGTGTACAGTTGATTAAATTTTTGACAAATGCATATAATCTTGTAACCTCTACTACAGTCTTAATAAGAAATGTTTATATTTCTGTCATCCCACAAAGTTCCTTTGAACATCTCCACAGAGTTCTTACCTCTAGTCCTAGCCCTTGGCAACCTCTGGTCTATTTCCTATTACTTTAGTGTTTTGTTTGCTTTTGCAGTTTCCTATCAATAGATCTATGTCTCTCTGTCTGGGTTCTTTCAGTGAGCATAGTGCTTTTGAAATTTATCTACATGTTGCATGTGTCAGAAGTTCCTTCTTTATTGCTGAGTAGTAATCTGTTGTATGGATTATGTATATATCACAGTTGTTTATCAATTCACCACATGATGGGCATTATATTGGTTCCAGTTTTAGGCTGTAATGAATAAAGGTGTCTTAAACATTAGGGTTATAGTTGTATGCATATAGTTTTCATTTCTCTTGTGTATATTTATGTAAGAGTGGGATTGTTAGGACACAAGGTATAACTGTATGATTGACTTTATAAGAAACTATCAAACCGTTTTCCAAAATGGCTATATCACTTGTATTCCCATTAGTGATGTACAAGATGTCAAATTGTTCTACATCCTTGTTTACAATTGTTATTGTCACTTTAATTTTAGCCAGTATGAAGTTTGAAGGCAGAAAAATGGTAAGAATAAACAAAATGGATGGGAATGCCAAGGGAGAGGAATTAATATGGAGGCAAACATCAGTGCAAACGCTGATTTCAGTTTTGGTGTATTGAGATTAAGGTGTGGTCCATCTAAAATAGGACCCCTTAGTCTTTATAACTTTTCTTACAGAATTTTTCTAGACATCTATGAGTTTGAAGATTAGCTCACCACTTCTTTGTGACCTTAGACAAGTTGCTTGTCCTTAGTCAGCTTTTGTTTTTCCCATTTGCTGAACATGAAATTAAAAAATAATAGTACTTACATGGGATCTAATACAAAGTTAATACTCGGTAAGTGTTGTCATCAGCACCATCAACATCATGATTGAAATGTAAGTATATACTTTATGCCTTTAGTAACCTGTGACTTTCAAATCTCCATTTTTCCCTTTCTGTTTTATCTTGTGTTCATTCTCTAATTTTGGGGGGTTATGTCCCTGTTCTAATCCCTTTGGTGCTTCATTTCATTTGCCTTGTTTGTTCATAAATGAGTAAGTTAAGCTTTGACCAGAGACTCTGTTAGAAAGGTCTCCATACAAGGGCTGGGGGTTGTGGCTCAGTGGTAGAGAGCTCTCTAGCATGCTTGAGGCACTGAGTTTGATCCTCAGCACTACATAAATGTAAAATAAAGATATTGTGTCCACTTAAAACTAAAAAAAAAAAGGTCTCCATACAACCTGCATCTTTCCGTTCTGCTGTCTATCACTGCTATAGTTGTTTAATCTTTCCCCTCTTCACAATACTATAAAATCCATAAGGCCAGTGTGAGGCTTAGAAAATTTAATTTGCTGAATAATTATCTTGTTTTAAGATTCTTGAAGACAAGAACTTTTCACTGAAAAAAACTTTCTTTTCTTTCTTTCTTTGGTTTTTTTCTTTTTTTTTAAGTTGTAGATGGACACAATACCTTTATTTGCTTTCATGTGGTACTGAGGTTCGAACCCATTGCCTCACATGTGATAGGCAAGTGCTCTACCACTGAGCTACAACCCCAGCCCCTGGAAAAACTTTCTGATATTTTAACATATTATTTTCTGTAGTATAAGTCTTATCAGATTTTTTTTGTTATTTTTTGGTGCTGGAGATTATACTCAGGGCCTCACAAATGGGCTTAGCATGTACTCTACCACTGAGCTGCTGTCTCAACCCTTAACAGATACTTCTAAATCTAAGTAGTGATTTGAAATAAACTATATAATTTAGTAGAATTATTGGATCACATAGGATAAAGGGTTTTAAAAAATTGTTTTAGCATACTTCATTATGAAGTAATGCTTTATAGAAAAATTAGAAAACAGAAGAAGCAAAAGAAGAAAATAGAAGAGTTTTATAAAGTTTTGTCAGAGGCTTTCAGATTGTTTTCTAAAGATATTAAATTGGTATATTTTTAGCAGTTCTTAAGCAGCCCTCATCTGTATAAATTTATAATTTGATAGGTAAAATTGTTATCTTACTTCAATTCTATTTATTTGATTTATAAATCATTTCCCTAACTGAATTTAATGCTGCTTTTTTTCCATTTCTGCACAATGCTGTCCACTCAGATATTTATTCTTAAATTCCTACCATAACTATTTTATCTCCTATAACTTGAATATACTTAATATGTGAGGCCTAGACTTCTTCATTAGTTTTGTCTGTTTTTATATACATTCTAGGTCTTTCTCTCCCTCTGCAAGCCCCTACTATGAGGATGAAATTCCCTCTATGAGGATAAAAGTCCTATATATTCCTCTGCTTGATGTGTAATTTCTCCTCAGTAGAATAACTCCTGTCCGAGAAATAACTCTTTCTGTCCCCGACATCTGATTCTTACTGTAATTCTATAACCTGGTGTAAAAGTCCCAGTGTGCGGATCTGGCAAAATGAGAAAAATAGGGACAATTTAGTGTGTGTATTGTGTAGTTAAGCATGTTCTGTATATATGCTTAATTAATACATGTGCATATATGTATGATTATTATTCCTTGAGAAAGATTGTTGTTCTGAAATTATGTTTTCAGTGGCTTTATTTAGCATAATAACAAGTTTGCCACCCTGTGTTAGCCCCAGAATTGCTTTTGAAACTTACCTAAATTGTAAAATTTTAAAATATGGGAACCAAAGTGTATGCACCTGTAATCCTAGCTACTGAAGAGGCTAGTCTAGAGGATTGCTTGAGATAATGAGTTCAAGGCCAGCCTGGGCAACTTAGTGAGAACCTGTCGTTAAAATAATAATAAATAAGGAATCCACCACTTCACCTCACACCATAGGGATTTCTTGGTAGTGATGGTAGTGTAGTAGTATTTTGTCCACTTAGAAGCAAACCGTGGAGCCATAGCTCATGTTGGGGTAAGGTTTTCAACAACTATGTGGAATGCAAACATAGCATTTGTTCAGAATTATCTTTGCAAATCACGTAGAAAGGGATCACACTCTGTTGGTGATATCTCTCAGTAAGTCTAGTATCACCATTTTTCCTCTCAAGCACTGGAACAGATCACAATTTCTTTACATGGAAGCAAACAACTTTTATTTAAGGGCCATGTGGCATAAAAGTGTCCCTCTTTAACTTTTAGAATCACGTATTCACTGTGAGGACTGTAATGAAAAGAGGTCATAGAAGTTCACATCTTTCTTTTTAAATACTTTTTTAGTTGTAGATGGACACAATACCTTTATTTTATTTTATTTATTTATTTGTTTTTTATTTGATGCCGGGGATCAAACCCAGTGCCTCATGCTTGCTAGGCAAGTGCTGTACCACTGAGCCACAACCCCGGCTCTAGAAGTTCACATCTTAAATCTCTTGCTTTCCACAAGGCCTGCTGTGGCTCAGTGGTAGCATTTTGGTAGGCAAAATCCTGAGTGCTATCTTCTATCTTCCTACCCCTTACCTCACCTTTCTGAGCCTCTTCTTTACCCCTGACCCAGTCTGAAAAAAATGGGGTAGGGAGACATTAGAAGGATGCTTAGAATGAGTAATTGAATATGAGTGAGTAAAAATTAAAATTTAAAAATCCAAAATAAACTTACAGGCTAAGCAAGAATGTTTGTGTGCACACATACACAGACACACACGCATATATACACACACACACACACACACACTTTTTTTTTTTTTTTAATGGTTCTGGCCCATCTGTCATTGAGCTATGGTAGATTTACCACTGAACCACATTCCTAACTCATTTATTTTAACAAAAAAATGTGTATGTGTATATGTGTGCACACAAACATAAGTGAGTTTTTCTTTATACTGTGATTAGTCAAAAGGCTCCATAAAGTATCATCTGAATAGTGGAATCTACAGGAACTAGTTTGTTTTGACATTGTGTTAGTTTTTAAAAATGATTATTTAAAAAAGGATTATGGACTAATAAGAAGTTGCAACTATAGTAAAAAAGACCATATGCCTACCACCCAACTTCTGCCAGTGGTAAAATTTTATATAACTGCAGTTACAAAACTAGGAAATAAACATGGCACAATACAACTAACCAGACCACAGACATTATTCTGATTCACTAGTTTTTGATACCATGTGGTTTTTTTGTTTTTGTTTTGTTTTTGGTACCAGTGGTACTTTACCACTGGGCCACATCCCTAACTCTTATTTTAAGACAGAGTCTTGCTAAGTTGCTGAGGCTGGCTTTGAACTTGTGATCCTCTTGCCTCAGTCTCCTGAGCCACTGGGATTACCGGCATAAACCTCCATGCCCAGCTCATTTCATCAGTTTTTGTAGGCACTCATTTATCATTTTCTTGTGTTTATGTGTATGATTATATGACATTTAAAAAATAATTTTAAGAATAGTTTTTAAATTACGGAAAAGCTATAATTTAGAACTGGGCATAGCAGATTATGCATACTTTCATAATCCCAGCAATCTGGGAGGCTGAAGCAGGAGGATCTCAACCTGTAGTCCAGTCTCTGCAACTTGGTGAGACATTGTCTCAAAATAAAAAATAAAAAGGGCTGGAGATGTCGCTCAGTTTCCCTAGGTTTAATTCCAAGTTCCAAAAAAGTAAAAGTTAAACAAGATAATACAAAGAGTTTTCATATAGTCCTCACCCACTAACATGAATATTTTACATTCATGTAGTATGTTTGTTATAATGAAGGAATCGACATTGATATAGTACCATTAAACTCTAAACTTTATTTGGATTTTACTAGTTTTCCCTAATGTACTTTTTCAGTTCCTAGATCCTATCCATGATAGCACAGCTCATTTAGTCTTAGTGTCTTTAGGCTGGTATGGACTATGACAGTTTTTCAGATTTTTCCTTTTTTTTTTTTTTTTTTAATAATCTTAACAGCTTTGGAGAACTTATTTTATAGACTATCAATTTGGTCTGTTTGATGTTTTTCTCATGGCTGGGCTAGTTTTATAGGCAGTTGAGAGGAAGACCCACAGAAGGGAAGTGCAGTTTTTATCATATATCAGGGATATGTGCCATCCACTTATCATTGTTCCTGTTGTCATCTGGCTGATGTAAAGTTGGGCAGGTTTTCCATTGTAAAGTTACTTTGTTCCTCTTTTCTCACTCTGAGCTGTGAAAGCAAGTCACTAAGCACAGCTGCTTATATAAAGGTATGGGAAGACTTAACCATCTGCAGGGATTTATTTACAAAAATTATTTGAATTCTTTGAATAGGTCTTTTTAAACTTTATGGAAACAGCATGAGTACTGAATCAGTCTAATGTGTCTGTTTTTTGCAGGGTGGGAAACCCCGTAAGCACCGGAAGGATCGGCTACAAGATTTAATTGACATAGGCTTTGGCTATGATGAGACAGATCCATTTATTGATAACTCAGAGGCTGTGAGTAACATGTCTTTAATATAGCAGCAAATTTATTAGAATAGTAGAAGTCAAGGGTAACTTAACTTGTTCAATGAATGTGTTCGTTTATGCTTTTTTTAAGTTATATATGGACACAATATTTTTATTTTGTTTATACATTTTTATGTGCTGCTGAATCGAACCCAGTGGCTCACATGTGCAAGGCAAGCATTCTGCCATGAGCCACAACCTGAGCCCTTGTTTGTGCTTTTTAAAGCCATATTTGCTGCTTAAAGATTTTTTAAAAATTTTTAATATTTTTCAGTTTTTGGCAGACACAACATCTTTCTTTGTGGTGCTGAGGATCGAACCCGGGCCGCATGCATGCCAGGCGAGAGTGCTACCGCTTGAGCCACATCCCCAGCCCCTAATGATTTTTAAAAAAATTTTTAAGGCATACTGAAGACTTAAAATTTTGTAATGTTGGGTTGGCTCACAGTGGGTCATTACACTACTATACTAGACCAGGTTTTGGCAAACATCTTTTTCTTTAAAGGGCCCCATGGTAAATATTTTAGACTTTGTGGGCCATATGGTACTGTCACAGCTATTCTGCCATTATATTGTGAGAGCAGCCACAGACAATATTTAAGCAAATAAATATGGCATTTATAATGAGATGTTTTTGATGAACTCTGATATTCAAATTCTTTTTTAAATTTTTTTAGTTGTAGGTGGTCACAATGTCTTTGTATTATTTATTTTTATGTGGTGCTGAGTATCAAACCCAGTGCCTCACCCACTGAGCCACAACCCCAGCCCCTCAAATTCTTTTAAAATTTATTTATATATTTTTTTTCTCTCTCTCTATCTTGTGTCTGTCTGTCTCTCTCTCTCTTTCTCTCTCTGTCTCTCAGGCTGGGGCTCAAACCCAGGACCTCACATATGCCAGGCAAGCGCTCTCACACTTGAGTTTACACCCCAGCACTTAAATTTGTGTAATTTTCATGTGTCACAGAATCTTGTCATTTTTTCTCAACCATTTAAAAAACATGAAATCCTTTTTCTTGGCAGCTGGATTTGGTGGGCAATCATGGTTTGTTGACGTTGTACTAGATTGTTGTTTTTGATAAGCTGTGCTTGTTCTTAGGTCCTTCAAGAATCACGATTCTTTAGTAAATGCTTGTTTCCAGATGTGTAGTTAGCAATGATTCTGTCTTCCTCTCTTTCCCAAACTAAGAATGAAAATAAGTTTAAGAAAAGGGAAAATGAGGGCAAAAGGAAAAAAAAAAGGAAAATGAAAAGCTGTTACATTAAATTAATGGTTTAGTACTGAAAACTTTATGTTAAACAAATGGTTCTTAATCAGGGGTAAAAATCTGGGGATTCTTGTCTTAACTCAGACTTAATTAGAATTTCTGGAGGTAAGGCTTAAGAGATTTTTGGTGTTGTATTTTTTTGTTATGTTTTTGGTTTTAATAAAATGAATATACAATATATTGGTATATTGATTACCATCAATTGATTACTATAAAAAAAACCACAAGATAGTTATAAACTAGAAAACATATTAGGATTGAGATACATTCCTTTTAATGGTTGTTGGGGACATACCTAAATTGCCTAATTTATTTAACCAATCCTAGTTGATGTGCATTAAATTGTTTCTGGTGTTATATGTTTGCAAATAGTTGGGCATATTTTATGCATTTATCTACTTAAGTAAATGTATATGCAGTGTATTTATAGAATACAAATATATGGGTAGGCTAAATTATCTAAGCAACGGAATTTATAGGTCAAATGGTATTTTCATCTTGAATTCTTTTTTTTTTTTTAATATTCCCTTACTTTGGGCAGGTATATTTTGAAATGATTTTGAAGATGAGACAAAGCAATATTAGTGCCACTGGATTGAACTTGATTTGGCAGACATCTATAAAATACTCTTAATTTTAAAATTGCAGTATGCCTTACTATCACAGTGGTTTCAGCCTCTAATATCAGTCTGTTTTGATCGAATCCTATAGCTTTTCTCCTAAAATTCTTTCGCTTCTAAGAGGAAGCAGGATTTCATAAGGATGGTAGTAATCTCTTAATCATGTAGCATATGAATGAGGGTGTTCCTATTTTGCCTTAGGGAGTATGTTCTTCTATTATTGTCCATTAGTAGAGTAATCTAATCCCTGGGATTATAATATCTATACAGTGTACAGTGATTACTTAGACTGTGCAGAATGACACTATTTAACTTTTACACTACTCACAAATTAGCATGTCTTTTGCCTGTGGTTACAGTGCTTTCTTGTATAGTTGGTTGATGACAAAGCATATACAGGCAAGAGAGTGATATGATAGGAAGGTCATCCAGCATGATGCATATGGAATATCCTGTCATACTTTTAAATTTTTTTGTGTGTGTCCTGACTAACTATGACATATCAATAGGGCCCTTTGGAGTAGGGATACCTTTTTAAATATATTTTTATTGTACTAATTAGTTATATATGACAGTAGAATGCATTTTGATACATCATACATAAATAGGGTATAACTTCTCATTGATCTGGTTGTACATGATATAGAGTTACATGAGATAGGGATACCTTTCCACAATCAAAAAGGTTAACAGCCAGTGTGGTTATGGAATGTTTTAAGAGTCTTGACTGTGATTTGGAACTCAAGGTAGAAGTCCTAGAATCTAGTTCTACATCAGTTTCTAAGTCACCATGTAACCAGGAGCAGGCTTTATAGCATCACTTGGTTTTCTCTACCATTACTTGCTCAGAATTATTCTGAGGCCCAAATAAGGCAATGAATATAAACTTGCTGAAGCATAAAGCAAGTACAAGGCATTAGCAATAATGTTAACATTATATCAGATTTCAAAATCTGAATAATCCAAAAAGGAACTCATGGGTAAACATTTATGCATGCTTACATAAATAGCTTAAAAAAAGGTAGTAAACTTTATGTTCTATTGCAGTTTTAGATTCACAGAAAACGTAAGCAGAAAGTATAGAGAGCATCCATGTACACCTTGCCCCAAGGCACACAACCTCCCCTATTATCAATATTCTATATCATAGTCATTCATTTGTTGTAATTGAGGAACCTACATTGATCCACCAGTATCACCAAAGTTCATAGTTCACATCAATGTTCCCACCAGATGTACATTCTTTTGAGTTTGAACAAATGTATAATGACATGTATCCACCATTATAGTATTATAGTATATAGTATAGTATTACAGTAGTGATACTTCCCTAAAAATCCTCTATGCTCTGCCCATTTATCCCTCCCTTCTCTCCTAGCCTGTGACAGCCATATAACTGTCTGCACAGTTTTGGCTTTTCCTTACAATTGAAATCTATAGTATGTAGACTTTTATAAATAATTTTAATTAATAACTTCTTTTATAGCATTTAGACTTTGTGGGTGTGTGCTCACGCGCTAGGGATTGAACCCAGGGCCGTGTACATGCGAGGCAAGCACTCTACCAACTGAGTTATATCCCTAGCTCCTTTGTAGCATTTAGAGTATTTTTAAATACAAACTGACTTTTTCAAGCCATAATTGGCTTATATGTCTATTTAAAGGGTATGACTTGAGGCTGGGGTTGTGGCTCAGTGGTAGAGTGCTCACCTAGCATGCATGAGGCACTGGGTTTGATCCTCAGCACCACATAAATGTAAAATAAAGACATTGTGTCCACCTAAAACTTAAGAATAAATATTTTAAAAAAATGAAAAAAAAGGGTATGACTAGTATTTTTAAATAATATGACATCAAATAGATTAGGAGTTATTAAAGATCACATAATTTTATTATGTATGCTTGTTTTTAGAATTTTTTTAGTTGTAGATGTACACAATACCTTCATTTTATTTATTTACCTTTTTATTTGTTCTAATTAATTATACATGACAGTAGAATGCATCTTGATACAACATACATAACTGGAGTATAACTTCTCATTCTCTGGGTTGTATATGATGTAGAATCACACCACTCAAGTATTCATATATGTACTATGGAACCAACCTACATGCCCTTCAACAGATGAGTGGATAAAGAAAATGTGGTATATATACACAATGGAATATTACTCAGCCTTAAAGAAGTAATTATTACCTTAAAGGGTAATAATGTCCAATTTATTCTACTATCCTTACTACCCCCAAACCCCTTCCCCTCCCTTCACTTTTCTCTGCCTAATCCAAAGTATCTCTATTTTACCCTAGCCCCCCGCTTATTGTGAATTATCATCTGCATATCAGAAAAAATATTCAGCCTTTGTTGTTTGGAATTGGTTTATTTTGCTTAGCATAATATTCTCCAGCTCCATCCATTTAGTGGCAAATGCCATAGTTTCATTCTTCTTTAAGGCTGAGTAATATTCCATTGTGTATATATACCACATTTTCTTTAACTATTCATCTGTTGAAGGGTATCTAGGTTGGTTCCATAGTCTGCCTGTTGTGAATTGAGCTGCTATAAACATTGATATGACTGTGTCACTGTAGTATGCTGATTATTTATTTTTATGTGGTGCTGAGGATTGAACCCAGTGCCTCACATGTGCTAGGTTAGTGCTCTTCCACTGAGCTACCACTCCAAGCCCATATGTTTGTTTTTGATGTGCAGTAGATTTTCCACTTGTGTTATGGGGAAGAAAATTTGAAAGTTACTGCTCTAAAAAAGATAATTTTTGGAAAAAAAAGAGATAATTTTGTAGATAGAGTTGTTGAGTTATATAGTTGGTTACTGACATTTATAAGACAATATAGGTCCTTATTTTATAAGAGGAAATCAAACTATTATACAAGTTGACTTCCAAACTAATTTATTATCATTGCCCTTAACAAATTATTTTGTTCTGTTTATGAGATAATCCAGGCATCAAACAATTGTAATCTATTTTTTTTTTAAAGAGAGAGTGAAAGAGGAGGGGGAGAGAGAGAGAGAGAGAATTTTTTTTAATATTTATTTTTAGTTCTCGGCGGACATAACATCTTTGTTGGTATGTGGTGCTGAGGATCGAACCCGGGCCGCACGCATGCCAGGCGAGCGCGCTACCGCTTGAGCCACATCCCCAGCCCCAATTGTAATCTAATTAAATGATTCCTTGTTGTGTTCTCAGTAAACTTTCCACATTTGCAAATTATTTTATAAAAAAAAGAAAATAATGTGGTTCTAATTAATTTTTAGAATCATGTGCTTATTACTAAAAATATCTGAAAATAAATGCTTTGAAGCATTAAAAATAATTTCACATTTAGGCTGCCAAATTGAAAAAGGAATGAAGGGTTAGGCACAATGGCACACACCTGTAATCCCAGAGGCCTGGGAAGCTGAGGCAGGAATATTGTGTGTTCAAAGCCATTCTCAGCAACAGCAAGGTGCTAAGCAACTCAGTGAGTCCCTGTCTCAAATAAAATTCAAAATAGAGCTGGGGATATGTGGCTCAGTAGTCAAGTGCCCCAAAGTTCAATCCCTGGTACCACCCCCCACCAAAAAAAAAAAAAAAAATATATATATATATATATATATAAAATATCTCACCAAGACAGAATAGTTGTATGATTATAATCTCTTTATATGGTCATTCAGCCATCTGTTTTACTGTGTTTAAACTTCTCATCAAAAACATTTGAAATCAGGCTGGCATTGTGGCTCAGTGGTAGAGTGCTTGCCTAGCATGTGTGAAGCACTGAGTTCAGTCCTCAGCACTACATACAAATAAATATAAATAAATAAAATGAGGTATTAAAAAATTGATATTAAGAATAGTAGCAGTGAGAATGAAGAAAGAAATAGTGGTAGGGATCCTTAACTTTTTCTCATCAGGTAATATCCTTTGTTAAATATACCAAATGATTAGAACTGACTTTTATTCCAGATAATGAACTTTTTCTAAATTTATTCTATGAACTTCCTCATTGCAGTCGTTTTTTCTTTTTCTTTAATTGATAAATTATAATTGCACATTTTCAGGAGGGTACAACATAATGTTTTGACATTTACAGTTTGCAATGATCAATGTCATATCTGTCACCTCAAACATCATTTGTTTTGGTGAGAACATTGAAAACTCCTCTCTTGTTATTTTGAAATATACATTATTATTAACTATAATCACCCTACAGTGCAATAGAATACCAGTTCATATTCTTCCTGTCTACCTATAATTTTGAACTTGTTGACCAGCACCTCTCATTTCCTCTTCTGCTACTCCCCCTGAGCATCTGTCTACCATTCTGCCCTACGTCTCTAAGTTTAGTTTATTTAGATTGCACATGTAATGGAGATTATATGGTATTTTTCTATGTTGATCCATGTTGTTGAAAATGACAGAATTTCCTGTTTTTTAAGGCTAAATAGTATTCCACTGTATTAATAGACCACATTTTAAAAATCTATTCATTTATTAACAGACACTCATATTATTTTGTATCTTGGCTGTTGTGAATAATGCTACATTGAACCACAAGAATGCAGACATCCTAATTGCTATCCTAACTTCTCCTGCCCCCCATTCATTTCATTTCTTTTAAATTAAGCATGATGCCCTTGGCATGTACCCAGCAGTGGGATTACTAGGTTTGCAGTCATTTTTGCAGTTAGTTTTTAAGGAAAATGTTTCCATGATGAATGAATTTATTTGACATTTAGAGTTATAGACAATAAGATATATCTTAAAGTTTTTCCTTTTAATCTAGTATGATGAATTAGTTCCTGCTTCTTTAACAACAAAGTATGGAGGCTTTTATATCAACACTGGCACTCTGCAGTTTCGCCAAGCTTCAGATACTGAAGAAGAAGATATCACAGACAACCAAAAGCACAAGCCACCCAAGGTGAGTTTCTCCAACACTGCAATGCTAAAGAGAACGTTAAATTAATAGGATATACCTTTTGAATCTTAACATGGTCCACAGTTGTGAATATAAGGAGAAGTAAAATATTAACCATAGCTCAATGATTATATACTTAATGCATGCTTTAAAATAAAAGTATGTGGATTTGGGAAAATTGGTATTTATATCACAGAATTGTTTTCTTTTACTCTCTATGATGTGGTTTAATTGTCTGCTGTTTTGGAGATAAAGTTAAATTTCTAGGATAGGTAAAGACTTGCTGGACTGGGGTTGTGGCTCAGTGGCAAAGCGCTTGCTTAACATGTGTGAAGCACTGAGTTCAATTCTCAGCACCACATATTAATAAATAAAGGTCCATCAATGACTTTAAAAAAAAAAAAGAAGACGACTTGCTATAGAAATGATTGTTGGTAGGGCTCGGGATGTGGCTCAAGTGGTAGTGCACTCAGTTCGCATGTGTGAGGCACTGGGTTCGATCCTCAGCACCACATAAAAATAAAGATATTTTGTCCACCTAAAACTAAAAAAAAAAGAAATATTAAAAAAAAAGAAATGACTATTGATAACTGTTACCTTTCTTGAGATCTGATTAACAAATTCTATAGAATTGGATATACTGCATTTGGGAAATGAATAATGTACATAGGTAAATGTTTGCTGACATGAGGGCCAAAGACTTACTTGTACCAGAATCACCAAAATGCATGTCAAAAATTCATATTTGAAGGCCCTATTCTAGAGAACTGAAAGTGCTTATGGACCCCAAGAACGTGCACTTGAAGCAAGTAATGCTGTTACATTTTGACACTTGAGAAAAACCACTGCTCACATCAAAAAAAGAGAGCATTGATATTTAAATAAATGATGCATTCTTAAAATAAATAAATAAATGGTGTATTATTTTATCATTTTGCAGGTTCCCAAAATAAAAGAAGATGATATCGAAATGAAGAAGCGGAAACGGAAAGAGGAAGGGGAAAAGGAGAAGAAACCAAGGAAAAAAGTACCTAAACAACTGGGGTAAGTGGAACCCAATAAGAGAACTACTGTCATAGTCTGTTTCTCCTTTTAGAATAAATAAATTAATGAAGGTTCACCACTAATTAAGAGTAGCTAAGTCTAATTTAATATTTATAAATAGTAGTAATTTAGTTATGTTTTAATGATATTTTGTTATACATTAATAACTGGAAGGCATTGTCATCTATGAGACTCATGATGTTTAAGATCAGATTTTTAGAGTAGTACATTGAGCATTTTGCTCATTACAGTTTTTGTTTGTTTAACCAGCAAGAGCTAGTTTTAAAAGATGGCATAAAGATCCAATTACTTTCTTTTAAAATTTTTTAGTTGTAGATGGACACAATACTTTTATTTTATTTATTTATTTGTTTGTTTGTTTATTTAATGTAGTGCTGAGAATCAAACCCAGTGCCTCACACATGCTAGGCAAGCACTCTACCACTGAGCCACAACCTCAGCCCTCAAATAACTTTTTTTTTTTTTTGGTGGTACTGGGGATTGAACCTAGGGACTTGCCCATGTGAGGCAAGCAGTCTACCAACTGAACTATTTTCCCAGCCCACTTTTTTTAATCTTTCGGTACTAACACTAAATTTTGATGTTTGGGATTAAGGATTAGCAGTACCCTATATATGAACAATTTATAGTTGTTTTAATATTTAAAAAAACAAATCACGACCTGTGGATATAACTTAGTGGTAGATCACTTGCCTAGCATGTGGGAGGCTCTGGGTTTAATCCCCAGCACCACAAAAAAAAGAAGAGGAGGAAAAGGGGGGAAAAAATGTCATTGATTCCATCCACCACACCCTTGACAGTACTAGCGATTGTACCCAGAGCCTCACACATGCTAACCAAGAAATCTAACACCGAGCTACATCCCCAGCCCTATTTAGCTATTCTTTTTATTTATTTATTTATTTTTTTTTTTTTTATAGTTGGTCGTTCAAAACATTACACAGTTCTTAATACATCATCTTTCACAGTTTGATTCAAGTGGGTTATGAACTCCCAACTTTACCCCGTATACAGATTGCTGTTTCACATCAGTTACCCTTCCATTGATTGACATATTGCCTTTCTAGTGTCTGATGTATTCTGCTGTCTGTCCTATTCTCTACTATCCCCCCTCCCCTCCCCTCCCCTCCCCTCCCCTTTTCTCATCCCTGTTTAATGTAAATCTTCTTCTCAAGCTCTTCGTCCTTACCCTGTCCTTGTTTACTCCCCTTATATCAAAGGGGTCATTTGGTATTTGTTTTTTAACGATTGACTAGCTTCACTTAGCAAAATCTGCTCTAATGCCATCCATTTCCCTCCAAATTCTATGATTTTGTCGTTCCTTAATGCAGAGTAATACTCCATTGTGTATAAATGCCACATTTTTTTTATCCATTCATCTATTGAAGGGCATCTAGGCTGATTCCATAATCTTGCTATAGTGAATTGTGCTGCTATGAACATCGTTGTAGCAGTGTCTCTGTAACATGCTCTTATTAGGTCTTTAGGGAATAGACCGAGAAGGGGAATAGCTGGGTCAAATGGTGGTTCCATTCCCAGCTTTCCAAGAAATCTCCATACTGCTTTCCAAATTGGCTGCACCAATTTGCAGTCCCACCAGCAATGAACAAGAGTGCCCTTTTCCCCGCATCCTCTCCAGCACTTATTGTTGTTTGACTTCCTAATGGCTGCCAATCTTACTGGAGTGAGGTGGTATCTTAGGGTAGTTTTGATTTGCATTTCTCTAACTGCTAGCGATGGTGAGCATTTTTTCATGTACTTATTGATTGATTGTATGTCCTCCTCTGAGAACTGTCTGTTCAGGTCCTTGGCCCATTTATTGATTGGGTTATTTGTTATCTTATTGTCTAATTTTTTGAGTTCTTTGTATATTCTGGTTATTAGGGCTCTATCTGAAGTGTGTGGATTAAAGATTTGTTCCCAGGATGTAGGCTCCCTGTTTATCTCTCTCATTGTTTCTTTTGCTGAGAAAAAACTTTTTAGTTTGAGTAAGTCCCATTTGTTGATTCTAGTTGTTAACTCTTGTGCTATGGGTGTCCTATTGAGGAATTTGGGGCCCGATCCCACAGTATGTAGATCATAACCAACTTTTTCTTCTATCAGATGCCGTGTCTCTGATTTAATATCAAGCTCCTTAATCCATTTTGAGTTAACTTTTGTGCATGGCGAGAGATAGGGGTTCAGATTCATTTTGATGCAAATGGATTTCCAGTTTTCCCAGCACCATTTGTTGAAGATGCTATCCTTCCTCCATTGCATGCTTTTAGCCCCTTTATCAAATATAAGATAGTTGTAGTTTTGTGGATTGGTTTCTGTGTCCTCTATTCTGTACCATTGGTCCACCCGCCTGTTTTGGTACCAGTACCATGCTGTTTTTGTTACTATTCTATTTAGCTATTCTTAATGCTTATGACTTTAGGTGACATATTGCTGCTAAAAAACAAATAGAATTTTTCAAAAGCCTTAAGTCTGCTGGATTGGTGGCACATACCTATAATCTTAGCAACTCCTGAGGCTGAGGCAGGAAGGTTGAAATTTTGAGAGCAACCAGGGCAATTTAGTCCCTGTTTCAAAATTAAAAAATAAAAAGGGCTGCGGATCTGGGAATGTAGCTCAGTATTAGAACACCCCTGGGTTCAATCCTTAATACCGAAAATAAATCTTACATCTGAAGAATAAAATATTTGTATGATATAATTAAAAATTGGCATTGTCTCTACTTCTCAGTAGCATTTTTCACAGATCTAAGGGAAAAACTTATGAAAATCTGAGTTTTCTGTCCCTCCTTAGCAGGGAGGAACATCTGCATCCGAGGCTCTCTGTATCCAAAAGATTGATTTAGGGAGGTATTTCTTCTCTCCTAAACATGGGATTACTGTTGTAATCATGACCTAGAGTCATTAGAAGATTTGGGGAAGAAAAATTGGGTGCATTAAAAATGATTATCTTTAAAGGTTTCTTTTTAACTTTTTTTTTTAAGTTTTAGGTGGACACAATATCTTTATTTTATTTATTTTTATGTGGTTCTGAGGATCAGACTCAGTGCCTCACATGTGCTAGGTGTACCACTGAGCTACAACCCTAGCCCACTAATGGTTATCTTAAATATTTATTATTTACAAGTAAACCTCTTGTGAAACATAAGCTATAAGTAATACCTTTTATTGAATTTTTTTCAAATTATAAATTTATTAAGTAAATATTTTTTCTTCTACACTAGAACTGTTGTAGGTTTGGGGTGTATAACAAATGAAACATTGACCTCCCTTCAAGTACTAATAGTCTTTTAGATTTTGTAGCACATGTAGAAACATCTAAGCCATGGGATTTGGAAAAGATTTCTAGAGGAATCAACAGCTAAATTGAGACCTTTCCCTATGGTTCATGTAAGGAGGTTATCATTAAGAATTACACATATCCATATCTGGTTGCCAACATGGCTATTCCTAGAGTGGAAAATGAAAAATGATCAGAAGATAGTTAAAGTTATATGTAGCCTCACTGATTGCTTTTTTCTTCACAGAGTTGTGGCTCTAAATTCACACAAGTCTGAAAAAAAGAAGAAACGATATAAGGATTCTCTTTCTCTGGCTGCCATGATTCGAAAATTTCAGAAAGAGAAGGATGCATTAAAAACAGAGTCTAACCCCAAAGTTCCTTTGACCTTATCGACCTCCTCTCTTACCAAGCCTCTTTGTGCTGCTACAGCATTGGGGAATGACGTCCCAGAATTAAATCTGAACAGCACTGATCCAGAGCTCCCCATTTTTGTTAGCACAAATGAACACGAATTGTTTCAGGAAGCTGAAAATGCCCTAGAGATACTGGATGATTTTGACTTTGACAGATTACTGGATGCTGCTTCTGATGGTAGCCCCCTATCTGAATCAGGGGGAGAAAATGGAAACACCACCCAGCCAACCTTCACCTCTCAGGTTATGCCTAAGGTGGTACCGACACTCCCAGAAGGTCTACCTGTACTTCTTGAAAAACGCATCGAGGACCTCCGTGTAGTAAGTGTAATAATTCTCTTGGTTTTTATTTGCTGCACAAACATAGTAATAAAAGCTTCATTTTTAAAGACAAAAATTATTCCCTGTAATCCCAATGCTCTTGTAGCAACAACTTTTTAGTATTTTTTTAGTTGTAGATGGACATAATACCTTTATTTTATTTTATTTTATTTTTTTTGAGAGAGAGAATTTTTAATATTTATTTTTTAGTTTTTGGCGGACACAACATGTTTATTTGTATGTGGTGCTGAGGATCGAACCCAGGCTGCACACACGCCAGGCGAGCGTACTACCGCTTGAGCCACATCCCCAGCCCCCTTTGTTTTATTTTTAAGTGGTGCTGAGGATCGAATCCAAACCCTTCTACATGCTAGGTGAGCACTCTACCATTGCGCTACAACCCCAGCCCTAGCAACAACTTTTAATTTTCCATATTCCCTTTTAGACATTGGTTCTCCACATAGGCTTTTTCTCTTAAATTGAAATAATTATAGTTACAACATGGGAATAGGTGATTCTTTTATTATTTCAGTTCACCTTACAAACTTTTGCCTGGGGGTACTAGAGATTGAACTTAGGGACACTTGACCACTGAGCCCACATCCCCAGCCTTATTTTGTAATTTATTTAGAGTCAGGGTCTCACTGAGTTGCTTAGTACCTCACTTTTATTGAGGCTGACTTTGAACTCACGATCCTTCTGCCTTAGCCTCCCTAGCTGCTAGGATTACAGGCGTGCGCCATCATGCCCAGCCGCCTTATAAATATTTTTTCACATAGATTTTATGATTTTTTATTATCTACATAGTCATGTAAAGAAAATAGGGCATCCAGGTGTAGTGGCACACACCTGTAATCACAGCAGCCCTGGAGGCTGAGACAGGAGGATCATAAGTTCAAGGCCAGCCTCAACAACTTAGTGAGGTCCTGACCAACTTAGTGAGATCCTATCTCAAAAAGTAAAAGAGTGGAAGATGTACATCAGTGGTAAATTGCCCCTGGTTTAAATCCTCAACACCCCCTCCTTCCCCCCAAAAAATAGACCAAAGAAAGAAAGAAAGAAAAAAACACTGCAGGAATGTACCTGAACTTCTTTCTTTGGTCTGTGTTGATTGATATCCAGTTTTTATAACCTATTTTCCCAGCTAATCAGTAGTATACATGCCTTGTGTTCCCAGTAAGACCAAGCTAAGAGCTTAGCCAGGTACTTTAGCCTATAATCCTAGCAACTTGGAAGGCTGAGACAGGAGGATGGAAAGTTCAAAGCCAGCCTTAACAACTTAGCCTCAAGAAAAAAATAAAAAGGACTGGGAATGTGGTTCAGTGGTTAAGGATCCCTGGGTTCATTCCCTGGTACCAAAGAAAAAGCTAAGAGCTGGAGATGAGACTGGCCTGTCATCATAGATTCCTCTCCACATCAGCTTAGATTCATAATCTTCATTGGTTTAATTAGCTGCAAATCCAGTTATATCTTACAAAGAGAGATAATATTTTTTATATTAAAAATGTGCCAAATCTAGCTTAAAATGCTTTCTGATTATTTTGACATGTTCATTTGTTGAACCTATGCCATAGTTTAGTCATTGCAGAATTTTTTTTATTACATTCTTAAGATCCCCATTATCTTACGTTTCCTACCCCAAGCAGAAATAATCATTATAAAACAGCTATTTTTCGGGACTGGGGATGTGGCTCAAGCGATAGCGTGCTTGCCTGGCATGCGTGTGGCCCGGGTTCGATCATCAGCACCACATACAAACAAAGATGTTGTGTCTGCCAAAAACTAAAAAATAAATATTAATAAAAAAAAGCTATTTTTCTGTATTTTAATCTATACATCCTCAAATATGTTATTGCTAAAAATTATCATTAATGGGATTGTAATATTTAAACTATTTTATACCCTTTTTTTTCCTGCTAGGATTTCTCCATTCTCCATTTCTCCATTTATTTCTTTCTAAATATATATTTACAACTCAAGAAATATCTGAGGGAAGCAAGAGATTTACCTAATTTTTCCTACAACTGGCTCTTGGATTTTATTAATCAATTCTATTATTTTTCTATATTGTTTCTTCTAAGGTAATGACTTACTAATTGCTTCCTCTCTATTTTTTACTTGTTTTATACCCCATCATGAGTCCAGGATTCAGAGGAAATATGTTAAAATATCTCATTGCCAATACTTCTTTTAGTTGTAACTTGAGAGTTTGCTATCGCTTTTGCTGTTTCATTCGTAAGATTATGATGGCTGCATCTTTAGTGCAGTGATTATCATCAGAAGGCTACCCTTTTGGTCCAGTTAATGCTTTTTACCTTCAATTTAATTTTGTATGATTTTACTGTAGACCTCTGTTTATTTTTGCATGGTATAGCTTTTCTCATTGGTTGCTTTCAGCCTTTTTGAGTTACTTTATTTTAGCTCTTTAAAAAAATTTGCTCGTTGACCTAATCTTAGGGTTTTTCCTTTAATCTTTTCAATGTTTCTATGAAGTGTAGTATGTAGTGTCTGTTTCCCTTTTAAGAAATGTAAGTGGAGATAGATCAAAAAATGTGTGGTCAAAGTAATAGAATTTGTAAGTGTTAGAGCCAGAGTTTTTAAGCAGTGGGATTTGTCTGACTCCAAAGTACATGCTTTCTTTTCCCCCTATTTCCCCATTCCTGAATTCTTCATTTTTTTCTAGGTTTTTAAAAATGCTAGTGATGTGATACAGGTTTTTCAAGATGTAATTATTAATAATAGCTTCTGAACTGTGCATGGTGGCACTTGCTTATAACCCAGGAACTTGTGAGGCTAAGGCAGGAGAATTGTTAAGTTCTAGGCCAGCCTGGGCAATTTAGTGAGACCCTGTCTCAACATAAAAAAATAAAAGGGCAGAGAATGTAGCTCAGTGTCCCTCAGTTCAGTCCCCAGTATTGCAAAATAAATAAATTATGGCTACTATTTATTTAGTAAAATTCAATGCTATGTACTGAGTATGGTACTGCTGTGCCCCTATTGCCTTATTTTACTTATTGCTGAATACAGTCCTCCCAAGAAACATGTGAGCAAATGCAATGTTTTTCCATTTAATAGATGAGGAAACTAAGGTTCAATCAAGATGGTTAAATAATTTGTCCAAGGACACAATTTTTAAATGGCCAAGCCAAAATTCAAAATTAGGTTTTAAAGCCAGGACCATTACACTTCGTGCTTACATGTTGCCTACTGGGTTATGCGCTACTTATCTCACTTCAGAAACTAATTAGTTAGTGATGAGTGGGTCCAACTTTGTAAGGCTCTGTCATATCTTTTAAGAAAAAATATCTGTCTTGTAATAGCCATTTGAAGGTTAACATGGCTTCTTCCTAAGCCCTCATTAGGAAATTATCAATAAATAAGATTCATTTTACTTACTGATACCTGTGAATTCTCTGTGTTTTTTTTTAAAACATGAAATGGTACTTTTCTTCAAGAGATGAAAATTCATCTTCAGCTCACATGCCTCTGTCTGATAAACAGTTTGTTCTTATACTATTCTCCCTTTGTAATAGTCTTCCAAGTTCAACCTCTTGACTTTGATTTCCTTTCTTGATATTTGACTTTTATTCTGACTTTCTTTCTATATTTTTGCCTCTGTATACATCTAGTCTTCATCCTATCTTAAGAAGCATGTCTCCAAAACTTATCTCTTCTACTTATAGCATGTAAAATTTTCAAATAATTTGATAAATTGATAGTCACCATATGGTTTGATCAAGTTATTGAATTGTTCTCTTTTAATGTTTTATATCTTTTGGATTTTAAGATGACCTATGTCTAATTTCCTCAGGAAATTTTGCCACAAATGATTATGACAGAAATGTCCGGATTGAAAAAACATTTTGTCTGGTCATCTGGTTAAAATGGGAAGCATTGATGAAATGCAAGAGCTTATACCTTGATAATAATCTTGACTAGTTTTTTCATTGTTGTTAATTAAGTAAAACCCAGACTGGCTTTTCCAAACCAATGTCTTTATGTGCTAGGTGGCAGTGTTCACATTTGACATCAGAAGGCTTCAGTTCGAATCTTTGACCCACAACTTAGTAACTTGGCCATTTCATGAAACCTCTTTTAAGGTTTAAGGTCTTTGTGTGTAAGATGGGGGTTATAATACCAAATTCCTTGGCTGTTATGAGGATTAAACATGGTAATAATTATAAAGTATATAATAGAGTACGAGGATACAAAGTTAAATAACTAGCTGCACCCTCAAAAAGTTTATTCTTTAATAAATAGAAATAGAAACAAATATGTCTAAACCTACAGTTTAAAGCATCAGTAGGTTGTGAAATCACTTTAATAAACACTAGTGCCAGAGCCAGGCCCAGCGGCCAGTAAGTACTGATTCATGACAGTTTTTACACATTGCAACTACCAGATGACTATCTAATTTTCTAAAACTAGATTATATTAATGTTTTAAGGTTATAAAGTTTAAATTTCATCAGAAATTCATAAAGTTTAACTTTTTATCAAAATTTCTCATACCTATTTTTATTCAAAGGAATTAAGTCTATTAACTTTAGGTTTTTTAAAGTACATCATGAAGAGAATGTTTGTTTGTCTATTTATTTATTTATTTATTTAGTATGGGGATTGAAACCAGGGACACTTTGCCACTGAGCTAATCTCCAGCCCTTTTTTTGTGTGTGATAAGGTCTTGCTAAGTTGCTGAGGCTAGCCTTGAATGAAGTCCTCCTGGCTTAGCCTCCCGAGGCATTAGGATACTCTTTTATGCCTCTGATGGTCATTGAATCTAAAAATAGGCAGTGCTGATTTATTATTACATTGCTTCTTTTTGAATATTGAATGTCCCTTTGTCAAACCATCATTTGAATGGGTTTTTAAAAAAATTTAAAAATTTTTTCCCCAACAATCACTATCAGTTCCATATGACTGTATTTATTCACTACATGTTTAGCTTTTAACTTTCTCTTAGAGATTCGAACTCGACTAGTGCTTTTATTGACCATAAGGTTAATTTTTTTTATACCGATTGCTCCTAACCACACATTTGATCTGGATCATTGGTTGTATTCTAATGAGAAATCTTGATAGAATTCCATGTATTCTATTTATAAAAGTTTGTCATTGACTCTGTAACTTAAAAGCAGAATCACATAGAGTCTCTTGAATTCAATGAGTTTGCTCATAAAAGTCTGTAGCTTCTTGTTGAGTTGATCATATGATTAGACTTGATATTTCTTTGAAATAATCTATATTATAATTTCTAAATATCTTTCTTTGTTTCTAAAGACCTTTTGTCTTAAGGAAATTTCATTCTTTAATATTCTTAATAATCACATGAATTTTATCTGTGGTAGTCTGAAAAATGATTCCCCAAAGATAGCCATATTCTGATCCCTTGAACCATTTATGGTAAAAAGGAGATATAGGTATGAATTTAAATGTCTAGAGATGGAGAGATTATCCTGTGGGCCCTAAATGCAATCACATGCAGTCTAGAAGAGGGAAGCAGGAGGAAATGTGATGTATCTAGAGAAGTCCATGTTAAGTGCCGAGCACAGAGATTGGAGATATGGTCTTTGAAGATTGGAGTGCCGTGGCTGCAACCAAGGAATGCTGGCAACCATGAGGAGCAAGCTGTCCTCCATAAACTTGGTGACTTAAAACAACAGAGGTTTGGGCTAAGATATAGTTCAACTGGCAGAGTGCTTGCCTTGCATGCACAAGGCTCTGGGTTCAATCTCCAGCACCACAGGAAAACCCCACAAATTTAACTGGGCACAGTGACACACATCTGTCATCCCAGTGATTCAAAAGACTGAGACAAGATTGAAGGTTTGAGGCCAGCCTCAGCAACTTAGCAAGACCTTGTCTCAAAAGCACCCATGGGTTCAATCCTCAGTGCAAAAAAAAAAAAAATTATTATTATTTTTTTTCTTTTAAAGAGAGAGAGAGAATTTTTTTTTTAAAGAAAGAGTGAGAGAGAGGGAGAGAGAGAGAGAATTTTAATGTTTATTTTTTTAATATTTGGCGGACACAACATCTTTGTCTGTATGTGGTGCTGAGGATCGAACCCGGGCCGCACACATACCAGGCGAGCGCACTATGCTTGAGCCACATCCCCAGCCCATAGAGAGAGAATTTTTTTTAATGTTTATTTTCTATTTTTCGGCGGACACAACATCTTTGTTTGTATGTGATGCTGAGGCTCGAACCCGGGCCGCACGCATGCCAAACGAGCGCGCTACTGCTTGAGCCACATCCCCAGCCCCAAGAATTATTCTTAATCCCAAGTCCAAAATCAGGAGACTGAAATTCAGGTGAAAGTAGGGCTACACTCCAGAGGCTTGGAGCTGCACAGCCCTGCTCACCCCTCAATTTCAGCCCAATGACATGACTTTGGGCTTTGGACTGTTTCTTTCTATTTAGTCACCTAGTTTGTGATAATTTGTTACAGTAGCTGTAGCAAACTTATTAATCATACACATATCCAGTTGAATTTGGATCTCTCAATACCTGATTGTGGATCACAATTTATGTGGTATTATATACTCTGCTGTTAAGAAGTTCCTTTTTCTTTTTTTTTTTCTCCCCATTAGGTAGTTCATCTCAGAGTTCTTGTATATTATGAGTTATATTGACAGTCTTTTTTATGTTTCTCTAGGCTGCCAAACTTTTTGATGAAGAAGGAAGGAAAAAATTCTTTACACAGGATATGAATAATATTCTTTTAGAGTAAGTATTTCTCTTTTTAGTACTAAAAAATCTTTAGAATTATTCATTTCAAAATATAGCTGCAGGGACTGGGGTTGTAGCTCAGTGGTAGATCACTTGCCTTGCATGCTTGGGGCACTGAATTTGAATCTCAGCACCACATAAAACCACATATAAGTAAATAAATAAAGATATTGTTTCCATCTACAACTAAAAAACATACTTAAAATAAATAAAAATAATACAGCTGGAGGGAGACTGAGGCAGGAGGATCATAAGTTTGATTAGAATTCATACAAAATTTTATAGCCAAATGCAAAGTGTGGGTCAATAAAGAAATCCTGGTTGTAGGATAGGATGGAAGTAACATGAAAGTGACAGATTGGAAAGGGGAAGGTAAAGGCTGATATATAAATTATTGATACTGATTGCAGTACTGGAGATTGAAACTAGGGCACTCTACCTTTTATATTTTTTATTTTGAGAAAGGGTCTGGGCAGGTTACTGAAGTTGGCCTGGAACTTGTGATCCTCCTGCCTCAGCCTCCAGAGTAGCATATATTATAGGTGTGTGCCACCATGCCTATCGTAGATTATGTTTAGATCAGGTTTTATGCTTAGCTAATTTTACAGGGTAAAATTATTTGATAGCTATGAACCTGTAGGTTCTGAGGTTGTGGTCAAATAAGCAATGCTTTTAAACTACTGGCTCACATTTTAACCATTGATAACAAGAATGAAGTGTATAATTGATTTCAGGAAGAAGTAGGCGCAAAATGATCTGATGAAAGCAGCAAATCTAGCTCCTTGGATGAAAATAACATGACGTTATAGTAGTGCACACCTGTAATCCCTGTCACTCTGGCAGCTAAGGCCGGAGAATCACAAGTTCCAGGCCAACCTCTGTAACTTAGCAAGCTTATCTTAAATTAAGAAATAAAAAGGGCTGGGAATGTAGCTTGGTGGTCGAGTGCCCCTGGGTTCATTCCTGAGTACTTTGGTGATAATGATAATGATGATCACAATGATAATGATAATGTATGCTTACTCTGATGGTTTATAACATCATATGGAAAGATTCAGGACAACAACATGAAATACCATGAATCTGTCTTTTAAATAAATACATGATGTAAACAGTTTCTTGTGAGATCTAAAGAAGGATCAATTGACTGATTAGTTCTAATTACTATTTGTAATTAATTGCAATATCTTTATCTTGTATTGTTTAAAAATGAACTCAGAAAATATGTAACCTGGTATGATGCTAGTATTTGTCAGAGGAGTTTCTTTTTCTGTCCTTTATTTTAGCTAGATTGATATGTTTGCCTGGAGAACGGCAAATGCTTTCTTTCTGAGTCTCTACCTTTTACCTACCTCCCTTTCAAACACCAGATAGACAGTGCTGCTGTTAGTCATTAGAGCTGTCCCAGATTCCATAATCAGGGGTCTGACTAGCTCTTCTTTTTCTTTCCACCTGAAAGCCCTAAGTGTAGTAGATCAGCTCTTGTGACTGAGACTGTTCTTTTTGTTTTACTCTTCTGTGAGACAGAACAAGTGTTTCTCCCCTGAGAGAATCAAGAGACTATCCTTGGGACATGTCATCTCAAATAAGCAGACTGTTGACATTCCACTGTTAGGTTTCTATTTTCAGTCCTCCCATGTCTATCAGGAAACAAATCTTGGAGTTTTGGGGAGCCACCTACTTTTTTTTCCACAGAAGGTGTGCTTCCATTTCCTTAAGTCCTTAGGTTCAGAGTTGAATTTCCCTTTAGTTACATTATTCTATTATTCTCTCTGGCCTCTCTTTGCACTTTCCTAAACAAACATGCCTTACTTCTGTGGACTACTCTCTCTCTCTCTCTCTCTCTCTCTCTCTCTCTCTCTCTCTCTCTTTTGGGGGGGGGTACTAGGGATTGAACCCAGGGGTGTTTTACCACCAAGTTAAATTCCCAGCCCCTTTTATTTTTTTATTTTGAGGTAAGTTCTCATTAAGTTACTTAGGGCCTCACTAAGTTGCTGAAGCTAGTTTTTTTTTAAATTTTTATGAATTTATTACTTAATGCATTCTGAAGCTAGTCTTCAACTTGTTCCTCATGCCTCAGCCTCCTGAGTTGCTGGGATTACAGATGCATGCCACTGTGCCCAGCCTGAGTTGCTCTTCAAGAGAGGCATACAGTGATTTCGGGGGTAGTTATCCCCATGAAATTGTCCAGGTATATTGGCTCTGCTTCACCATTGCTTACTTATGCCTGGGAGGAAAAGAGATCAGTTAGTTAGAATGGGGAACCCTTTTCCTTTTGCATAATTGAATTTGACCTGAATCTACAAATACACAACATGCTGACTTGATTTTCTTCTCTATTACCTGAAGCAGGAGTTGCTGATAAATCATGATACTCTTTGCCTGTGATCCTCATTCACCCTAAACATTCTTTTTAACAAATTGCTCTAGGTTTATACCATCAGTCCTTTTGTACACTTAAAATGAAATCTATCTGCCATCTCTTTGTTAGATGTTCCTTTAAGGAGGAGACATCAATGAGTAGTGACTGGAATCTTAGTATAAAGGGTTTCTCTTGAGAGTCAGCTCTTCTTGTATCTTAGTTAACCTCTTTGGAAACCACTGACTTTTATACAGAGGTCCCTTACCTGGGATCTCTTAGTACTTGGAGTTTCTATTTTAATTTTCAGCTTCAAAGAACTTTCATTAACAGGACAAGGGTAGAAGGCCTTCTATCCAGAGTCTAGACTTTTAGTGAGGATATAATCTCATGATGTTATCTAAACACATGTTATCTCACCACATAATGCTACCTAACAAATGTCTATACATAGAACTCATGATCATAGTGGTTGTTTACCATGTGAACCTTTAATTTGACCCCCTGGTTCTTGTAGGTCTTAAACTTCTTCCATTTTTTCTTTTCTATTTACCTTTTCTAATACCAAGAATTTTCTACTACCGATTCCAAGGAATATAATTTTTCACATCTCATTTTAAATGAAATTACAATTTGTCTATGGATATACTTTATATGATATAGTTTCTTTTCTTCCCAAAAAACTATTAATTTAATCCTTGGATACATCTTACATTTGTGAAAAGTACTTCAAAGTCTGTCTTTATCTTCTCTTATAATAGAATGTAATGATTTGGACATAGTTTTTGCCAAGAGCCCCAATTTTTTAAAAAAAATATTTATTTTTTAGTTGTAGGTGGACACAGTATAGTTCATTTTTATGTGGTACTGAGGATTAAATCCAGTGTCTCATGCCTGCTAGGTGAGCGCTCTACCAGTGAGCCACAGCCCCATCCCCAAGATCTCAAATTTGATCATGGTCTTCAAATTTATCTGTTCTTATCTTTATTCAGTGATAGTTTCTAGGTAATAATGTCTTCCATCTTGAAAGAGACCTCTGCTATTGGTAGGTTTGTCCTGCCCAGAATAGAACTTTTGCAGCAAACTTCCTCCTCGTCCTCATCCTCGTCCTCCTGCTTCTTCTTCTTCTGCTGCTGCTGCTCCTCATCCTTCTCCTCCTCCTTTTCTTCCTCCTCCTTCTCGTTCTCCTCTTCTACTCTCTTAGCTAATGAATTAAGTAGAAGTAGAAACTGGAAAATTATAATAAGTTGAACAAACTATTAAATATGTATCTTATAATACCACAAAAAGGGAAACAAAGACAGATAAAGTATTTCATGTCTATAGCTGGGGGAGGGTATTTTTTTCTGAATCTCTACTTTTTCAACTTCCTTAAAGAAAAAAATATTCTAGGAATTAAATGAAACTGTGTCACTGGCTGCTATAGTGATTACCAGGGTGTGGAGGGCTGGCATAATATCTCTTTGAAGAAATGAACTTTTGGTTAACCCAAAAATACTTGATGCCTGTCATCAAAAAAGTATTGCCAGGGCTGGGGCTGTAGCTCAATGGCAGAGCACTTGTCTAACATGTGTGAGGCACTCTGTTTAATCCTTAACACCACATAAAAATAAGTAAAATAAAGGCATTCTGCCCATCTACAACTGTAAAACATTAAAAAAAAATGTTGCCAGCTTGTTGTGGTCATATAAACTTTACTCTGAAGTTAGACTCACAGACTGTTTTCTGTAGTTTTACTGTTTATTGGAAAGGGAGGTAAATTCTATGAAAAAAATTGTCTGGGAAATCATGGGAGTATAAATTGAGAACAACAATCAGCCTTTGCCACCTAAAAAAATTCCATACTGTTTGTTGTTTTTATGATCAGCATTGAGTTACAGCTACAAGAATTAGGCCCTGTTATTCGTAGTGGTGTCTACTCCCATCTTGAAGCATTTGTGCCATGCAATAAAGAAACACTGGTAAAACGGCTAAAGAAGTTACACCTCAATGTCCAGGTAAGAAGAACAATAATAATATCTGCCTTTGAGGTTTCATAACCTATAAAATGAGAATTATTTCTAGTTAGGGTCTTTGTACATTAATTGCTTTATATCAGATTGAACATATTGAACATATTTAATAATCATTGCAAGATATTGAAGGTATTTGGATTCCCTGATAGTTACTTCTTCAATAATTGATAGGTCTCTATGAGAATGTTTCCTAAGGCTGGTCAGTGTATAGAAAGCAAAATCTGATAAGCATAGGATTCTTTATACACGTAAATTGAGAGACATAAATTCTTTCTCAATTCAAAGCAAATTAATGAATGAATTTAATTATAATATCTCAGATTTTGTGCCTTTACCTGGCTCTTTCAAACATTGGCAGTTGGAGGGAGCCTGCTGTCATAATTGAAATGGCAGAAATGGGTATGGTGGGGGGGAATTAGAAGTAGGAAAACAAGTTTTCTATCACATAGTTTGAATCCCTGAACATTATATTGTTCAGTTTTTTTATTTTTTGAGCTTCATATAAGGTGTACTATCTGTTTTCTTCTGCAGCTCACTGTTTAACACTCAACATTATGTGCTTCAGATTTATGTATGTGTACATACAATGGAAATCTATTCATTTTTTACTGCATGCAATTAGAACACTGTATATAGTGTTCTATTGTATGAATATATCCCAGTTAATTCCAGGTAGATGGTCTCAGCTAAATAATTCTTCAAAAATAATTATCCAGGAACCATGATACTGAATGTTGACATTTTAAAATGGGATATTATAGCAAAATGGGTTGTTATAGCAGATAGTCATGTGCTTCGTAATTATTAATTGATATATATGGGATAGGTTAAAATGATTATTAGTAATAAATTTGTATTCTAAAAAGTCATCTCTACCAAAAAGCACCTTTTATAAACAGTTGTTTTAGTGCTGTGGATGTAGCTCACAGTAGAGTAGTTGCCTAGCATGTATTAAGCCCTGGGTTCAATCCCTCAGCATTGCAAAAAGATTAAAAAAAAAAAAACCCAAAAATTCTGTTGTTTTACTGAAGGAAAACTAACTCTTAAAATATTTCTGCACCTATGATAGTGATAAAAATATGTTTAAATAGTTACCTATGTTATTTTGCAAGATTGAAAATAATAAGTTGGTTGATTAGAGCTATTAGATTAAAAACCTACTTGTTTTCCTTTTTACCCAGAACACATATGGATAAGAGTCTCCCAGTTTCCTCTTTCACTTTGGCCTTGAGCTTGCATTTCTGCTTACAGCATAAGACACAATTACTAACAATAACCAAGAGAACAGGATGCCAACATCCTGTTGGTAACTACTCAAACAAGATCATGCAGATAGGGCTGGGGCTGTAGCTCAGTGGTAGAGCACCTGCCTCGCACGTGTGAGGCACTGGGTTCAATCCTTAGCACCACATAAAAATAAATAAATATATTTTGTCTATCTACAACTAAAAAAAAAAAAAATCCTGTGGATCATATATTCCAGTATTCCAGAGAACTGTCTTCTTTTTGGAGTGCTTTCCCATTATAATTGGGACTATCTAGTAATCTGCACAATGTAGATTTCATCATTTGTATTATAAAGTATATATAATTTAAAACATATATATATATATATATTTTTTGTACCAGGGATTGAACCCAGGGACATTTTGTATTACATTTAGAGACAGGGTCTTGCTGAGTTGCTGAGGCTGGCTTTGAACCTCATAATCCTCTGCCTTAGCCTCCTGAATCACTGGGATTATAGGTGTTGTACCACCACACCCAACAACATGGGGCTTTTTAAGAATGTAAAGAAATACTACTAATAGTTTTGCAAGGGCAACAAGTAAAAGCTCAGACTCTCCTTGGCAAACTGGGAAATTTTTCATTCTAATTTTATATCCAGTGTTAATTAATAAAAGCCAGTGCTATTGAAGAAATGTCCATATTTAGATATGCTAACATTTCAAATCTGTAATCAATACTTGAAACATAAATTTCACCTTTTAAGAATCTGTTCATTGAATAAATTTTGTTAAGGTATTTGAAAAACATATTCAGTATGTTTTTTTCTCAGGATGATCGTTTAAGAGAACCTCTGCAAAAACTGAAACTGGCTGTTAGCAATGTTATGCCTGAACAGCTATTTAAATACCAGGAGGATTGCCAGGCTCGTAGTCAAGCCAAGTGTGCCAAGTATGTACCCCTTCTGTTTCGACAGGCTTTCCCATTTGAGAAACACTTTTAGCTGTTAGGGGTTGGTCTTGACAGGACTTCATCATCAAGTACAAATCCACATACACCACTGAATGATAAATTGAATATTTTCTAAATGATATGTTGCTACCTCAACTGCTTTGGTGTCAAAGGCAAAAGACTTTGTTGATTCACTTTATGTTTGTGATCAAATCAAGAGCTAAGGGCTGGGGTTATGGCTCAGCACTAGAGTGCTTGCCTAGCATGTGCAAGGCCCTGGGTTCAATCCTCAGCATCACATGAAAATAAATAAAATAAAGGTATTGTGTCCAACTACAATTAAAAAAATATTTTAAAAAAATCAAGAGCTAAAACTGTTCAGACATTTCATATACTGACTAATTCGACCAGCTGGTGCTGGACACAAATATTTTCTGACCTAAAAGATAAGTATGCCTTTATATTATAGTTTGGATACTTTCATTTGCCAAGCACTTTATAGCTTACTCAAAGTATTATGTAAAAAGGTAGATTGCCTATTTAGTCTGTTATTTGAGTAAAAGTTCAATTAAGCAATTCTGGAAGTGTTTATGGGAAATATTGTAGGGTTAAAATTTTGCTTCTTAAAAGGTTTTTCAATTTTTAGGTTGCAAACAGATGAAGAACGAGAAAAGAATGGATCTGAGGAAGATGATGATGAGAAACCAGGGAAGCGTGTCATAGGACCAAGAAAGAAATTCCACTGGGATGACACAATTAGGTAGAATTTAGCCAGTCTTTGCTCTTAACCAAATATACAGTGGAGAAGTAAGGTTGCTCATAAAAGGAATCTATAATAGGGAAAGGGACTGTAACTTAGGGGTGGAGCACTTGTCTAGCATATGTTAGACCCTGAGTTGAATCCCCAACACCATGAGAAAAATGTAGTAAATGAAAGACTAGATTGAAAGCAATCAAAGGGTAGTATGTAGAAAAAAATATATTCAGGAGACCATTACTCTGGCCCTAATATCCTTATATTGTTTTGTTTTGTTTTGTTTTGTTTAAAGATAGAGAGGAGAGAGAGAGAGAGAATTTTAATATTTTATTTTTTTTAGTTTTCAGCAGAAACGACATCTTTGTTTGTATGTGGTGCTAAGGATCGAACCCGGGCCGCACGCATGCCAGGCGAGCACGCTACCGCTTGAGCCACATCCCCAGCCCTCCTTATATTGTTATCACTTTCATTTTCTTTTTTTTTTTTTAATATTTATTTTTTAGCTATAGGTGGACACAATATCTTCATTTTATTTTTTATGTGGTGCTGAGGATCGAACCCAGTGCCTCACGCATGGTAGGCGGGCATTCTACCTCTGAGCCACACCCCCAGCCCCACTTTCATTTTTATGTAATACTTTTTATAACATAAACTAAGAATGGAATGAGTTACATTGGATTCAGAAGGTGAAGTACTCAATATACTTACATAAATCAACCGTCTTTCTTGCCAGTATTTCTATACCCCACAGAGACAACTTTTCTACCTATCTTTGGTACCTGTCAAAGGAAATTGTTTCATTTTGGGGTTAGACTAGAACAATGAATCACAAATTTTAAAAAACATCTTCTTGTTATTATCTGAATTCTTCAGATAATATTCTTGTTACAACTGTGTGCTTTAAAAAAAAAAAAAGTCTGTTGTTAGTACCTTAGAAGAATACTCCAGAAATAGTAGTGGAGAACTCAAGAATGACTGTATCATAACTCACTTGGAAGGAACAGAGAATGATAGGATGTGGACATCAAGTGACTTATATTGGACTGTGAATAGGAAGAAGGTTTAGGAATACCTGAACAAATCAGTTAATTTATTTTGCTTTCTTTTCCATTTTTTGTATTTATGAGTGATACTTGTTTAAAAACAAACAAACCTATGTCAAGTGAGCCTAAAGGAGTTCTTTCTCTCTCTTTTTTGTACCAGGGATTGAACCCAAAAGTGCTCAACCACTGAGCCACATCCCCAGCCATTTTTTTATATTTTACTTAGAGACAGGGTCTCACTAAGTTGTTTAAGGCCTCACTGAGTTACTGAGGTTGGCTTTGAACTTGCAATCTTCCTGCCTCAGCCTCTCAAGCTGCTAGAATTAAACCTGTGCACCACCATGCCTGGCAAAGGAGCTCTTTCGATAAAGATAATTCTGTTTCAAACTTAAAATTTTCTATTGTTTCATAGTCAGATTTATATGTAATAATATTTTTATCTATTTAGAACTTTATTATGTAACCTTGTCGAGATCAAATTGGGATGCTATGAGTTGGAGCCAAATAAAAGCCAGTCTGCTGAGGATTATCTTAAATCCTTCATGGAAACAGAAGTGAAGCCCTTGTGGCCTAAGGGCTGGATGCAGGCGAGGTAAGAGATTGACCTCCTGAATTCTGATTTACTCTCTTACTTTGTTATTAACAAAGTTATTATTGACATTGGTTTTGCTAAGAACTTAATGTGTTCAACCTCTATATAGTATATCTCAGATAGCCTCTCCTTTGAAATTTTCAAGCCCTTAAAATCCAAAACAGTCCTGTGGGCATATAAAGATATGGATATCAAGGTGATTTTTTAAATTATCATGTTTTTTTTGTAGCAGAATTTGCTAGTGGAAGAAAAGGGGGGAGAACAATGGTTATTATAAACTTCAGGAGGGGAACTATCAAATACAGGAATTAGAGCAAAGGAAAAGATAGGCAACCGTTGGGTCTTGGAAAATAGTGAAGTGTCTTGAGAAACTTAAGAATATCCCTATATAAAGTCTAAAGAGTTTTAAGAGTATGAAACTTCATAAGCTACCTTACCTACCCACCATTTCAAATTGCTCCATTTATTAAAAATATTAAACAAGTAGAGGTGATAAAACTTCATAATTGAGCACACTAATACCAGTATCTTTATTTGGTAAACATGCAAATGATAACCTATTGTAAGTCAAATGATTTTGTAGAAAAAATAAAGCAATTATGTTATTATCTGCTATGAAAAAATAATAATTGTATCCTTTTAATTTTTCCAGAATGCTTTTTAAGGAAAGCCGGAGTGTACATAATCATCTTACTTCTGCTCCGTGAGTAAATGCAGACTCCAGATTTCTTGATTTATCTTTATTTTTGTAGCTTTAGTAAGGAGACTATCATTTATTAAATGCTAGTTGAAATACAATTTATTTAACCAATTTCCATTTATCACCATCTTCTTAAAAATAAATCATTGGTCTGTTTCCTGTTTAGACCTCAGAGTCTATTAAAATAGTTCTCAGGCTGTTCTTCAAAACCTCCTGAATCTAGAATGTGACACAGACTGCCTGGGATTCTTATATAGAAAATGATGAAAATATACAAGCTCAAGGGTTTCCCTTTGTTTCTGGGATTCTATCTTGTCGTCTTATTGTTCTTTTTTTCCTACCTCTTATTAATCATCTATATAGCCTATGGCCTTCTGCCCCTAGCTTACCAGGACAGTTCCATATACAAAAGTACCCTGCTTTACCCTGAAGAGTGTTTTTCTACAAAATTAACCTACTCTTAGTGTTCTTCTTTCTGTTCAAAACTGGATGTTTCCTTAATGAAATGATGTGTATGAGCACACATATGCCGGAGGTTCAAACCCAGGGCCTTGCACATGCTAGGCAAGTGCCCTACCCCACCCTAGTGAAAGGATTAGTAAAGATCTCTTATCCTCCTTGCATTCAATAAAAGGGCACATTGTATATTGTTGCTGTTCGGATGAATATTGGCCGACTCCATAATTTTTTGTACCTACAAATTAAGGCTACTTTTCTGTAGCCTGCAAGTGTAGTCTTTATTAAAGAGTTACTAAAATTTAAAATTAGCAAGTTATTAAGAATTATTGAGCACGCTATTCAATATTCTGCTAAGATGTCTGATTGACATTGTTTGAACAACATTATAAAATTCTTTCCTTTATATTGTTATAACAGATGAAAGTTTTTAGGAAGAACACTTTTATACCATCAGGGATCTATATTGAGTTGTTGTAGTTTTAAGATCTTATTATTCTTGGGGTGTTTTGTTGTTGTTATTTGTTTGTGTTTATGTTATGAGTTCTAGCTTTGTTCCCAGACTGGTCTTGAACTCCTGGGTTCAGGTGACCCTCCCATCTCAGCCTACCATGTATTTGGGATTAACGATAAGCATGCATCACACAGCTTTCCCCTTGCTTCTGTTTTTTGGGGTACATTGCAGTTTACTTTGTTGCAAGAACTTAAATCTATAAGTAAATAAACACAGAGATAAATTTGTGTCGATAATATATATGGCCTTTAGTTTCTCTATAGTTCTAAAACCACATGCATTACGATTCAGGTACAAATTCAGCAATGTAGCAGGATACAAAATTAACACTGATAAATCAGTTGTGTTCTTATATACCAATAATGAATCGGCTGAAAGAGAAGTTAGGAAAACTATCCCATTCACAATAGCCTCAAAAAAAAATAAAATACTTGGGAACCAATCTGACAAAAGAGGTAAAAGACTTCTACAATGAAAATACAGAACACTAAAGAAATAAATAGAAGAAAACCTTAGAAGATAGAAAGGTCTCCTATGTTCTTGGACAGGCAGAATTAATATTGAAAAAATGACCATACTACCAAAGGCACTATTCAAATTTAATGCAGTTCCCAATAAAATTCCAATGATGTTCTTCATAAAAATAGAAAAAGCAGGGCTGGGGCAATAGCTCAGTGACAGAACACTTACCTAGCATGTGTGAGGCACTAGGTTCAATCCTTAGCACCAAATAAAAATAAGAAAATAAAATAAAGGAATTCTGTCCATCTACAGCTACAAAAAAGAATTTTTAAAAGTAGAAAAAGTGGTCATGAAATTTATTTGGAAAAATAAGAGGCTCAGAATAGCCATAGCAATCCTTAGTGAGAAAAGCAAAACAGGAGGTGTCACAATACCAGACCTTAAATTATACTACAGAGCTGGTATTGGTAAAAACAGGCATGGTTTTGTCATCAAAATAGACATGAAAACCAATGATCTAGAATAGAAGAAACCCAAATAAATACAGCTATCTCATACTAGACAAAGGCACCAAGAACATACATTGGAAAAAAGATAGCCCCTTCAACAAATAGTGCTTGCAAAACTGGAAATCTATGTGTAGTAGAATGAAATTTAACCCCTATCTCTCACCCTGCACAAAATTCAAAGTATATTAAAGACTTAGGAATTAGACCAGAAACTCTGCACATACTAGAAAAAAATGTAGGGCGAACATTCCATCATGTCAGCTTAGGAACCAACTTCCTCAGTAAGACTCCTGAAGCGCAAAATGTACAATCAAAAATGGAATGTATCAAAATAGAGTCTAGTGTCATGTACAACTAAAATAAGAAAAAAATTTTTAAATCAATAAATGGGATGGTATCAAACTAAAAAGCTGTTTCACAGCAAAGGAAACAAGAGCATGAAAAAAGAACCTAGAGAATGGGAGAAAATCTTTGCCACACACACCTCCAATAAGATATTAATTTCCAAGATACACAAAGAACTAAAAAAGCTTAGCACCAAAAAAACTCCAAATAACCCAATCAATAAATGGACAAAGGAATTAAACAGATACTTCTCAAAAAAATACAGTCCACAAGTATATGAAAAAAATGTTCAATATCTCCAGCAATCAGAGAAATTCAAATTAAAACTACACTGATATTTCAGCTCACACCAACCGGAATGACAGTTATCAAGAATACAAGTGACAGGGTTGGGGCTAGGACTCAGAGGCGGAGCGCTTGCCTGACACTGGGTTTGATCCTCAGCACCACATAAAATACAATAAAGTTATTGTGTCCACCTATAATTAAAAAAATAAATGTTAAAAAAAATCTTAAAAAAAAAATACAAGTGACAATAAATGTTGGTGAGGATGTGGAGAAGAGAGAATACTGATACATTGGTGGGAGTGCAAATTTATGCAAGCATTCTGTAAAACAGTATGGAGATTCCTCAAAAAACTTAGAGATGGGGGCTGGAATTGTGGCTCAGAGGTAGAACGCTTGCCCACCATGCATGAGGGACTGGGTTCAATCCTCAGCACCACATAAAAATAAAATATTGTGGTCAGGATGGAGTTGTGGCTCAGAGGTAGAACGCTTACCTAGCATGTGTGAGCCACTGGGTTCAATCCTCAGCACCACATAAAAATAAAATAAAGATATAAAAAATAATAAAAAGTATTGTGGTCCACCTATAACTAAAAATATATATTTAAAAAGCTTAGAAATGGAACCACCATTTGATCCAGTTATCTCACTCCTTGGCATATATCCAAAGGATTTAAAATCAGCATACACTACAGTGACACAGCCACGTCAATGTTTCTAGGAACACAATTCATAATAGCTAAGCTATGAAAGCAATGTAGATGCCCACTAACAGATGAATCCATAAAGAAATTGTGGCATATCAGTGGAATATTATTCAACCATAAGGAAGATGTAAATTGATAGATCTGGAGACTATCATGCTAAATGAAATTTGTAAATCCCCCAAAAAAGAAATATGTGGATCTTAACACACACAAAGGTGGTTGGGGAGGGAAAGGATAGAAGTTGATTAGACAAATGGGAATAGGAATAAGAAAGGCTTTGGAATGAATCTGACATAACTTATGTACATATATAATTACATCACAGTGAATCTCTCTGTCGTGTACATCCACAAGACTGGACTCCCAATTAGAATAAGATATACTCCATGCTTGTATAAATATATCAAAATAGATTCGACTGTCATGTGTAACTAAAAAGAACCAAAAAAAAAAAAAAAAAAAAGGAACAACCCTAAACAAAAAAACAAATACAAACTATTTGACTCATGTTTTAATTCTAAAGGTGTTTATGTAGGTTCTCTCCCTCAGTTTTTGTTTTAGTATTTGTTTTGAGTTGAGTTCCAGGCTGTCCTGGAACTCCTGAGCTCAAATAATTCTCCTGCCTCAGCCTTCTGAGTAGCTAGAACTGCAAGCACACAGCACTGTGCTCACCATTTCCCTTCACTAGGTTAAAATAGCTTCATTATCATTGCTAGTTTTGGGTTTTGTTTGATTTTTGTACAAGAAAGCAGGAAGACTTTTGCTCTCATGGCCTTCACCAAAAAAACTTTGAAAATTACCATTGCCTTTATGAAACTAAAGATTCACAGTTTAAATCAAGATGTGTGTTAGTCTGATTGATGACATTTTACCGTAATGAAATAAAAACACTCAGATGGGATGAAGTATTTAAGTTTGTCACTCATTTAATTATTCAAAAACATTTGAGTTCTTTCTTCTGTGGAACCCATAAGATTGTTTTAATTTTTAAACTTTTCACGCAGTTCCAAAGGTTCCCAAGTTCCATAGTATTTATCCTGCTCTTTTTTGTTGTTTTTACATTTTTTATTTGAATGTTTACATTTAAAAAAATAACTTTATAGAAAGATGTAAGTTTTTTTTTTTTTAAGTAAAATGCAATTTACAGTTCCTTATCATGGTCCAATTTTAGTGTGAAGTTTCTTGAAGCTGTTTTCCTACAAATAACTGTAAATTCTTAGTAGTTCTTTGAAGTAAGTTTCCTAGGCAGCTTTGTTAAACTGTTTTAACTTATATTTTATATATTTATATTTGTTTCTTTAACTTTATCATCTATATTTCATATTTTACTAATTGGCATTTTCTTGTGTTTAATCTGAATTGGGAAAAGTGTTACTGAATATTCTTATAGACCAAGTATTTATATATTTTTTTTTACTTCATCCAAAGAGCTTTCCAAATATTGGGAGAAATTTGCTTAATTATAAGATTCATATGTGTTCCTTTCCTAGTGAGTGATACAACTACTACTGAAAGGCCTCTGTTTTAATCTTTTAGGGCAAAGAAAAAGGTGATTCCTGCACCCAAACCCAAAGTAAAGGTGAGTATCATAGTCATAATTACTGAATGTTGAAATACATTTTTAAGATATAAAATATGTATGGTGTTTAATGAAGATCATCAATGAAATAGCCTTTAGTTGTTTCTTTTCTTTTTTTTTCTTTTTCTTTTTCTTTTTGTAGATAGACACAATACCTTTATTTTAGTCATTTATTTGTGGTGCTAAGGAACCTCACATGGGCTAAGTAAGCACTCTACCACTGAGCTCCAATCCCAGCCTGGTTATTTTCAACTTTGTAAAAATCTTATAACCTTTGTATTTGGGAAAACAGATGACCATGTAGTAGTAGGAATTTACGTATACTAATTAAATCGTAAAGCTTAACAATTCTTAGAAATACTGAATAAAATACTGCTTTTAAATATCTTTCAATTTGGATGTGGTAGCCCATGTCTGTCATCCAGTCAACTTGGAAGACTAAGTAGGAGGATCGCACATTTTAGAACAGCCAAAGCAACTTACTGAGACTCTGTTTCAAAATAAAAAATAAAAAGAGCTGGGATTGCGGCTCAGTGATAGAGTGCCCAATGATTCCCACAAAAAAATAAATAAATAAAAAAGATGAGGTTGCAAATATATAAGAGAAATTCCGAAGTCAAAAGGAAAGGAGGAGCAGCTGGGCATAGTGGCATATGTCTATAATCCCAGCAACTCAGGAGACTAAAGCAGTAGGATTGTAAATTTGAGGCTAGTCTCAGCATTTTAGCAAGACCTTATTAAAAAAAAAAAAAAACAGGCTGGGAGTATAGCTCAGTGATTAAGCCTCAGGGGTTAATTTCCAGTACCAAAAACAAAAACAAACCAACAACAACAGCAACAAAACCTACAGATAAGAAGCTGCTTCGGTGATCATCTATCCCTGAGATCTTGGTTGCCTTCTGAACTTCTACCTATCACCTATGGTTTCTTTCTATGTTTCTTCTCAGAATATAGCAGATGGGGTTTTCTCAGGCTTGTACAGATCAGAAGTTAGAATGAGTCCTGCCTAAAGCTGGGCCCTCAAGATAGCATCTTTAGGTTTTTTTTCAAAAAAAAAGAAAAAAAAAATCAGAAGAAAAATTTACAATTAACAGAAATTAGAAACATTTTCTATCTTAGCTTGGATTCAAGAATGGGGGTAGGGGGAGTCTTTATAATTTTTCCTGGTTTAGGAGTTTGTTTTATATGACCTGCATAATCTGGGAAAACTCTAAGCTGACAGAATAGCTAAAATTATATGGTTAGTAATAACCCAGGACAACTGGCAAAAGCAAAAATTCTCTCTGGTATAATGTGCTTTCATCCTAGGCCCTCAGAGGCTTACTTCTTATAAATTATGTCAAACATGAGCGGAGGTGGCACTTCACCAGAGAGCATGAGCTGGGCTTTGGAGAGGCCCTGGTGCCGTCCCCAACACCACCAAAAAAATCTTGGGAGGCTAAGGCAGGAGGATCAGGAGTTCAAAGGAGCCTCAGCAAAAGTGAAGCGCTAGGGAGTTGGGCTCAGTGGTAGAGCACTTGCCTAGCATGTGTGAGGCCCTGGGTTCAATCCCCAGCGCCACACAAAAAACCATAAATAAACAAAATAAAGGTATTATATCCATTTACAATTAAAAATATTTTTTAAAAAATGAGTGCTAAGCAACTCAGTAAGACTTTGTCTCAAAATACAAAATAGGGCTGGGGATATGGGGATATGGTCGAGTATTCTTGCCTTCAATCCCCAGTATTGGCCCCACCCCACCCCCCCAAAATACAGCCATTTGAAATTTAAATACCCTGGGTTTTCTCTATATACTTTATCTCTGAATAGATGAGTTTATTTGTAAGGTGATGGCCAGACAGAAGGTCAGCCTGTGGCCTTAATAATGTTGATCTTCTCTTTCTTTTAATTTCTTATGAGGAGGGCTGGGGTTATGGCTCAGAGGTAGAGCACTCACCTACAATGCGTGGGGCACTGAGTTCGATCCTCAGAACCACATAAAAATAAAATAGAGATGTTGTGTCCACCTATAGCTGAAAAATAAATATTTTTTTTTAAATTTCTTTTTGGGGCTTAATAAGGTTTAATAATTTTTAACCTAATTTCTTATTGTTTTGACACATACCTTTGTTTTTATTAGAATACTAATCTTTTAATGCCCTATATAAAGGTTTGTTTAAATTTTGATACATCAATTGAAATATTATTATGAAATAATAGGGTAAGAAACTGATCAGATTTCTAATAAAGATGTGTTAGAATAATATGAGGAAATTATTGGAGGGAGGGCTAATTGGTTTTGCTTTCTCTATGATGAAATTATTTTTTTCATTTTCCCAAAGTGAAAAGGCTATTGCTAGTTTAGATTTTTCCTACTGCACCCCTAAAGAAAAAGGGATTTCTTTTTCCCTGCAGCATTGGGGAAGGCACCAGGTCCTCACATATGCCAGGCGAGCACTTTACCTCTGAGCTACACCCCATCCCCTTCATACCTTTTTTAGTTATGAAGATAATTTAAGGAAATACTTGCAGGAGAAAAAGTGTACCAGAAATTTCTTCTAAGAGGGGAAAACAAAAGCAAAAAACTTTCTGGTCCACATCTGCCTTCTCTTTCTTATGGATCTTTCTTCCTTATTTCTTTCCATCCACCATAACAACCCTTGCATTTATTCAAAGTGGAATAACGTATGTTTTGACTCGGGCATCCTGAACACTTTTCTCTTGCCAATATAAGTCTACACAGTATTCTGTTAGTTAATGAGGTTTGATGTTTTTATAAAACTATTAAATTTTGAAGAATTATTTAAAACAGTAAATTTTTACTGGTAACACATTAAATCTTATTCTGATACATTCCCCCACCTCAATTCTATATTCTTTATAATGAGGGAATTTAGAACTGGGAAGATAGCTCAATGATAGAGCTAGCATTTGTGAGGCTCTAGATTCAGTCCCCAGCACCATAAGGGGGAAAAGAAGCAATAGCAGCTAAAATGATGGAATTTTTACTAATCACTTAATTAGTTGACTATCTTATGTACTTGGCCCATTCACCTCAGCAGATACTTGTGATCTTGTGCAGCACTTCTGATAAGCAGTAAGGTTTTTAGTTGTGGGTCTTAGAATAAAAGTTTAGGGAAAAAAAATGCTAAGGAAATTCGAGTATAACAGCATTCTTAACAGCTTACTTACTGTAATACCTTAGGAAGTGATAGGAAAGACCCTTCCTCTCCATTCTTTCCCCACTATGCTTAAGGTAAGTGCTATGGTTGTATTAATCACTAATATTTGTTATATACTCTGGGTTGGAGTTTGGGTTTGTTTGTTTTTAAGAAACTGAAGAGACTTTGAAATGACTTATGTAATAATTTAGTCTTATTATTAAGAAAGTTAATTTTTTGAGAAATTAGTATCCTCTTGGGCATTCAGAGTTATAACTTCTAATGTACCTTCTTTTCTTACTTTCTTTCTTTATTTTTATGTGGTGCTGAGAATTAAACCCAGTGCCTCACACATGCTAGGCAAGCGCTCTACCATTGAGCCACAACCCCAGCCCCATCCATATACCCTTATTTTCTTAGCATAGGTCATTGCTCATAATGGACACCCAGTAAATATATGTTGAAAAAATTACAACGTGTAATCACTTGTACCAGATGACTAGAAAACATGATTTTAATATGCTCAAAAAATTCATCTTTTTTGTCAATTTGATGTTCCATTTTCCTTATGTACTGTCTGTGAATAGCTGTGGCAAAGGGTATAGAGTCAGAGGATCAGCATTCTTGCAAACCTTACTAGACAAGAAGAATAGTCTTGGACTGGGGATATAGCTTAGTTGGTAGGGTGCTTGCCTCACATGCACAAGGCCCTGAATTCAATCCCCAACACCACAAAAAAAAGAGAGAGAGAGAGGGAGAGAAAGAAAGAAGGGTCACGTCTTAATACAAAGACACAGTCTTCTCCTGGAGAATAAAAAGAGAAAAATAAGCAGATGGATTTGGAGTAGGATTTGAAGATCTGATGCAGAAGGGCTATAGAAATTGAGCTCCTCAGTCACTGCTATGTATTAGTCTTTTGACCTCATTTTTAGCTGTTGTCTTAGAATGGCTGTCAAGGGTATGGCAGTGCAGTGTATTAGATACTTTGTCTAGTGAGGACAGCTCAGTCAGGAGCTCTGTTTTCTTGAAAATTATTTTTATTTTGGCAGTCTGTCAAGATTTTCCAATAGAAAAACTATTTTTAGTCATCATGATAGTTTCTTGGTCCTTTAAAAACTGACTTTCTAATTTTTAAAAAACTATTTGTATTTTTTCCAATATAATGCTGCTTATGTTAGGAGTGTAGCCCAAAAAAGGACCAGAAAGCTCCTGCATCCTTGGTGGCTTCAGTCAGTGGTCCTTCCACAAGCTCCAGCACTTCTGTTGTTGCCTCGGCCAGCTCCAGCTCAACACCAGCCCAGGAAACCATCTGCCTCGACGACTCCCTAGACGAAGACCTTTCTTACCACTCACCTTCACTAGATCTTGTTTCTGAAGCTTTAGCTGTCATCAACAATGGGAATAAGGGCCCTACAGTTGGTCCAAGAATAAACATGCCAACTACAAAACCTCGTCCAGGACTGAGAGAAGAAAAATTAGCAAGTATCATGAGTAAGCTGCCACTGACTACTCCCAAAAAACTAGATTCTACTCAGACTGCACATTCATCGAGTCTTATTGCTGGCCACACTGGGCCAGTACCAAAGAAACCCCAGGATTTAGCTCATACTGGCATCTCTTCAGGCCTTATTGCTGGTTCTTCAATTCAGAACCCTAAAGTTTCCTTAGAACCTTTGCCAGCCAGGCTACTTCAGCAAGGACTACAAAGGTCAAGCCAGATTCATGCTTCTTCCTCTTCGCAGACTCATGTCTCCTCTTCCCAAGCCCAAGTTGCTGCCTCCTCTCATGCTCTGGGAACATCTGAGGCCCAAGAAGCTTCTTCGTTAACACAAGTAACAAAGGTGCACCAGCATTCAGCTGTCCAACAGAACTATGTGTCTCCATTACAAGCAACCATTAGTAAATCACATACCAACCCAGTGGTGAAATTAAGTAATAATCCCCAGCTTACCTGTTCATCCCCACTCATTAAGACTTCAGATAAGCCACTTATATACCGCCTTCCCTTATCTACGCCCTCGCCTGGAAATGGTTCTCAGGGGTCCCACCCCCTGGTTTCTAGGACAGCACCGAGCACCACTACCTCTAGTAACTATTTAGCCAAGGCTATGGTGTCACAGATTTCCACGCAGGGTTTCAAATCTCCTTTTTCAATGGCTGCATCCCCAAAACTTGCCGCATCTCCGAAACCTGCTACATCTCCCAAACCCTTGCCCTCTCCCAAGCCTTCTGCTTCACCCAAGCCCTCTCTTTCAGCTAAGCCTTCAGTATCGACTAAACTTATTTCTAAGTCCAACCCCACTCCCAAGCCTACTGTATCCCCAAGTTCTTCCAGTCCAAGTGCACTAGTAGCCCAGAGTTGCCACTCCACCAGTAACAACCCAGTTCATAAACAGCCCAGTGGAGTCAACATCAGCAGGCAGTCTCCCACCTTGAATTTATTGCCCTCTAATCGCACTTCAGGCCTTCCATCTACAAAAAATCTTCAGGCCCCTTCAAAACTAACAAACTCATCATCCACTGGAACTGTTGGGAAGAACAGCTTGAGTGGAATTGCAATGAATGTACCTGCCAGCAGAGGTAGCAACCTTAACTCAAGCGGAACTAATAGAACTAGTCTATCTGGGGGAACAGGAAGTGGAACACAGGGTGCTACTAAACCGTTGTCTACTCCACATAGACCATCTTCAGCCTCAGGGTCTTCAGTGGTAACAGCCAGTGTGCAGGTATGTATGTTCTGGATGTTCATCTGATAAAATTAGTCACTTTAATGAGTTTACTATAATATAAATACACTGTTCATTATAGGCTGATTACAGCATGGCCATGGAATATTCCTGGTGTTGACAGCACAGTGATGGACACATATGTGAATAAGGTTTTTCTGGGAGGATGTGGATTTTTTTTCTAGCAAAGTATCATGTTTACCTTAACATTTGTTGACAAATACAACTGAAGTGCATATTTGGAACTCTATTTAAAAAGTTAAAAAGTAGTAGCTTATTAATTTAACATACATTCACTTGTCTCTTCCTTTTTCTCCTAAAATTTTTTAGTCAAATTTATTCGTTTGTATTATTTTTTATTTTTTTTAAGCATTTATCTTCTCGGGTTTTAAATTTTTACATTACTTTTATAGTAATTTATATGTAATTCTCTTCTGTCAAATGGTGTCAATAGTTCTTTTATGCCACATTTTCCCTGGCCATGAGTTTTAACTTAAACTCGCCTCTCAAATTAGCTGGAGTGCCTTACGTAGGAATCTGTGTGAAGGGTAGCACAGATGGCCCTTTACTGTAGCTTTTGCATACACATTCATTTTTCTATGCTGTCACACTTTAGTGCATATGTACTTCTTGGGTCATTAACTGTTTCATTCCAAAATTTTAAATATTGCTCCCCTGACCCTTGGTTAGTGTTAAGATTATTGAAAAGTTTAAAGCCATATTGATTTTTAAATTCCCTTTTATGAGTAATTTGTTTTCTCTGCTTAAATGCTAGTAAAATTTTTCTCTTTTTTCCTTGAAATCCAAGTGTTGTTAGACTATGGCCAGGTTTGCCTAGTTTTCATTAATTTTGCACCTAAAATAGTAACACCTCTTAATTTCAGACCTGGCAGATTTTTTTTTTCAGTCCAAGAATATTGGTTTCATTTATCCTAGGCTTTTTGAGAAGTCTTTATTATTCATACATTTCATTGCTGCATTCAATATCATTTTTACTCTTCAAGAAAGTTTGTTTGACATAATATTCTGTTTCATAACCAGCTTTTTAAAAAATGTACCATGATGTGCAAGGTCTTAGGTTTTTAAAATATTCTTTGAAAACATTACTTTTATTGTTTTATGAAATTGTATCATCTAAGAAATTACTCTGAAAACTTTGTTCTGCCTCCTATATATGTGGACTAGGAATGTGTAACGTAAGGATTTCTCTTTGCTATTTGTAGAGGTACCCTACTGTTCGTTGCTATATGAGGGTTTATGTTCAATACTTATTTAATACCCAAGTTATCATGCTGTCCTTTAAGTAGGTTTAGCAATGACTTCCAAAATTCTAATGTAGAACAAATTCAGTTGAATGGTACTTCAGTAATTGAAGTATTAACTGATGTTTTATCTGTATAATTTTAATTAAGTCAAAAATAAGAAATTAAAGCTGAGCAGGAGGTGGCAGGATCCTATAGTTCCAGCTACTTAGGAGCCTGAGGCAGAAGGATCACTTGAGTCCAGGAGTTCAAGGTCAGCATGGGTAACATTGTGAGATCCTGTCTCAAAAAAGAAGAGGTTTGTATGTATGTAGCTCAGGGGTTGTTTAGTTGGCTATCCTGCAAGGTCCTTGGTATGATCCCCAGCATTGCGAAAAAGAAAAAGAAAGGAAAAGAAATAATGACAACAAAATTGTTATTAGAGATTGCAAATTAAATTTTTAATTATAGGTAAAGACTGGGAATTATTCCTCATTGCTTTTGTGTTATCTTTGCTAAAAAGTTGACACTTTTTTTTAAAAATTAACTTTTAATTTGATCAAATGAATCAGTAGAATTCTCTCAAAAATAACATTTGCCTACTCCACAGCCTTCTTTTTAACATCACTTTTAAATATTTTTCTTCTACATATTTATTTCTAAATAACAGTAGTAATTAGAAAACTCAATTTTAGTACTATAGTATCTTTTATCTTTTTATTATGAAAAATGAGACTCATAGTTCTCTTATACGTACCTGCCTTATTCTTCTCAAAGAATAATTACAATTTTTGGTTAAATTCTTGACTATGTGGGCTGGGGAGATAACTCAGTTGGTAGAGTACTTGCCTCGCATGCACAAGGTCCTGGTGGGTTCAATCAAACAGCACTACACACACACACAAAAATCTTCACTATGTAAATATTGTCTCTCTCGAGCTAAATATCATAATTGTGGTTTTATTTGCTTGCTTTATAAATTTTGGGGGGTGGTTCCTAGAGCTAAAAAAGAAAAATCTTTTTACTTGTTTCTTTTTCTTTGAGTATAAGTTTAAAGCCTTCTTCATCCTTTGTCATCTGCAGAATCTATCCATTCTATATTTTCTCCAAAGAACTTCCTGTGTTTGATCATTTATTTCCAAAGAACCCAGATACTGTCTAACAAAGAATTGGTTTGCCAACAAGAAATCTGTATGCCAGAATTTGTGTTTCTGACAAGTAACTACTCCCTCCTTGTTTTCTTTGTTTCCCAAATGGCTTTATAATGTGGAGAATCCAATGTCCCTGCCTTCATATCTGATCTAATTTTTTTTCTCTTACTGCTTTGACTGAAGAAAGGTCATTTCTACCCTTTGTGAACCTAAGGTGGTTTTCTTATTGACATAGCATCCATTGAAATCTCATCAGCTACCTTATAGCCTCCAGATCTGTCCTAGCACTTTACTCTGAAAGCAGACTTCCTGTGAAGTATTCACCTCCTGTCTGAAAGGCATCTGAAGCTATCTACTCATTTGCAGTGAAAATGACAGGCCCTTTAACAAAGGACATAAGTTAAAATCTTTCTGGGTTCAAGTTGCTACCTCTGCCTACTTTCTGTTTAACAGTGTTCCACTCAGAGATTTTCTGTTCTTTCTTGCTCTTCAATATACAGATTTTCTGTGAATCCTGTCATTGCTACTTTATAATTCCAAAACCCACTTATTCATTCAGTAAATGTTGATTGAGTATGTACTATGTGCCAGGCACTCTTGTAGGTATTGAGGAACACTGTTCCTTTCTCATGGAGCATATATTTTAGGTAGAAAGATGAGTTAAACACAGTTTTTAAAAAAACATAACAAGTACTGTGGAAAAAAATAATAAAGCACCAATAAAGAGGTGCTAACAGAAAAAAGAATGAAGTAGCCTCTTTGAGGAGGTAGATTTAAACTAAGGATCAAATGAACAGGAGATAGTCTTGTAAAGTCCAGGTGATAAGGAATTGCAGTGTGAAGACATTAAGGGGGAAAAGAGCCTGGGTTGAAGGCCTAGACTGTTGGGGGAAAGAGACCTCACTGTATCATGGAGAACTTTGTCAGGGTGCACCACAGTAATACTTTTGGATTTTATTCTGTATGTAGCAGGAATGCTATTGGAGAGTAGTCTTAATCAAAGGAGTGGTGTGGTCTAATTTATGTTTTGAAAGATCACTGTAGGTACTATAGAGAATAGGGGACAGATACAAAATAGAACAAAAATACCAAAATAGAAAACATGGTTTAAAAAGGTTTCATGCCCACCATAGGAAGAAAAAGGTTTCCCTTCTTATTTTCCCTGGTTATGGGTCATTGTCTGAACTGTTCACCTACTTCATGATGAATGTTAGCAGCAGACTCCTCGCTTCTGAAAGAGCTCCATCTTAGAGAAGTTGATAATTGCACACATAACATTTAAATTTTCTGGTGCTTCAGTTTAGATTTATAAACAAAGGTGGGTATGGAAATTCTTAGAAAGTATAAAGTGTTATGGCATGGTTTTTTTTGGTTGTTGCTATTACTCAAGTTATTTAGTTTTGAACTTGCCTTAATTTATATTTTCCATCCATTTTAGTGCTTCAATTAGACTCCCCCAGAAAAAAATTTAAAAGATTCTCCTTATTAGATTTAGTGTTTTTCACTGGGGGTCACCAGTTGAGCACACAACCTATATCATCCTTGTCATTGCCTTCTGTCATAAAATTATGATTAAAATGAAGAAATGACTTGCTAATTTTTATATGCTTTTGTCCTAGTCATTTTAAGACATTATTAACTCTAACTTGGTAATTTTTTTCTTAAATGCACCTCTTTGTATCGTAGTTGGCACAGTAGAGGAAAAAACTGGCAAATTTAAAAAGCTGTCAAGTCCAAGTGCAAACTGAGGAAGATGTGTACTAAAATAAGAAGTGGTTCTGGTAAAAAAGAAAGAATGGGTTTGTTGACTATGAGCTTATCTCATCCTTCATTTTATGAGGCCTGAAAAATAAGGTTCCCAGCCTCAGTGGCTAGAAAGGAGCAGACTTCCCAGCTAGCAGGAGGTGGGGCTGACTGGAGAAGGAGATTCCAGTTCGGGACACGTCAGGTCAGTGAGTTTCAGATGCACCAGTGTGACGTATCACCAAACTCGAATATACACAGGATTAGAGTTGAAACAAGAGGCCACAAATGTCAACAATAGCAAAGGAGATGAGAGAAGGGGAGGAAATAAAAGAACAAGTTCAATAACCAAAGTAAAAGACTTCTAAAGAACATTCTTCACGTTTTGTCTAGCAGTGGCATGAACTCTTTAAGTGTACAAATCCATGCAGTGTTCCATACACATACAGAAAAATTGTGTATATTTTCCTTATACTTGACTAAGTAATAATACCACCACTTTTTATTAGAATGGGGTTTGGGGTAGAAATAACATCCAAAATAAAACTGATAATAGCTAACATTTATTATTGACTAAAAAAATTTAAAGAATTCCATTTTCTTGACCGCATTTATAACTATAAAGTTTTTAACTGTATATATTTTGTATTTTTAACTGTATATATTTTGTAAAATAAGGCTGCAAAAGAAAACTCAGTGGCACATACTTGATAGTATCAAATATTTGTTGCTAATTACATATAGAAAAGAAAAAAAGTCAAAATGGGAAAAATCATTTAATTGCAACATACAAAATTCCTGAAAGAAATAAATTAGCTTAAGGGGTATATTTATGTAGTTTTCCATGAAAGCTCATCAGTGTTAGCATATTTCTATCTAAATGCCTTTATTCACAAATAGCACCTCAAAGATCAGGTGGAGGAGCATGAAAACACTAGTTTACCTTTTACCTTAGGGAGTCTTAAATAAAGTAGTGATGTGGACATCAGCTTTCAGAGGGTAAGGAGAAACTAGATGTGGAAAAGAAAGCCGTGAGTTCAGCAAGTTTTATAATAAAAGGAAGACAAATAAGTTAGATTGTTACTAGGAGTTGGAGAAGAGTCAAGAATAACTGTGACTGTAAATATGAATTTGAGGTCTGTATATAAGAAGCAGAGGAAACATGGAAAAAAATGTGATACTGGAGATACAGAAATAAGAAAGCTCTGCAAAGTGGGATTTGTGGCACAGGCCAGGTGGTTGTCAGTTACCCATGGGGAAGGGCAAGTAAGGCTAAAGATGAGGAAGAACATCCAGGTGACTTCATCTCTTTATAGGTGTTGTCGTGGAAGTCAAGACTATAGATTAGAGGCTGGCAAGAGCAAGCGGTTGCACAGATTATGCCAGGAGAGATGGTGACAAGCCAGAAGATGAGTTTTTTTAGTAGTGTTAAGGATTGAACCATATGAAATTGCATGGAATTATTTCTATACTGATTCATGTCTGTGGGCCTGGAGCAAAAGTGAAGAAGTGAAAATGTACGGGTAGAAGTTAGATTAGGAGAGTGAATCATGTAGACCAGTTAAGAGGGGGTCTAAAGTGGTGAATAGCTGAATTTCTGTAAAGAAATTCTAAATGTAATTTGCAGATTTTCAAAATCAATATTGGTAGCTCTTTAAAATGTAATTTTCACCTCAGTCTTATTTTCTCTCACAGAGTTTATTAGAACAGATACAAGACACAGTCTTGCATCCATGAGGATATTAAATACAATAAATCAATTTAGGTTGACTGCTCTATTTCTTATCTATTTTGACCCCTGGTTTCTGCACAGTCCACAGCAGGAGCATCATTATTGGCTAATGCCTCACCTCTGACTCTCATGACATCACCTTTGTCTGTAACAAATCAAAATGTGACTCCTTTTGGGATGCTGGGTGGCCTTGTTCCAGTGACCATGCCCTTCCAGTTTCCCTTGGAGCTACTTGGCTTTGGAACGGACACAGCTGGAGTGACAGCCACCTCAGGATCTACCTCAGCCGCTTTCCACCATAGCCTCACTCAGAGTAAGTGGGGCCTTTCTTTTCCTTGGCTGTCTAGTGTGAGAGAACAGGGAGCCTCGGTCATTGATTCTGACTGAGAGCAGTCCAGTTGGAATTCTGGGAGAATACAGTTTTTTTAAAAAAGAAGCATAGTTGATTTCATCTAGAAGTCAACTTACTGGACTCTGGGAATTTATTTACAGTTTTAGAATGTACTAATGAACCTTCTATACTGCACTTCTAAGTGAAATTATAAATGGAAGTCAAATTTGTTAGGTTCTTTGCATATACTTATCTACATTTACATATGTAAACTTTTAAAAAATATATATATTCTAGTTTTAGAAGGCCTTTGAATTTGGGGCTCTGATGACATTAGATAAATTGAACTATTTTTAGGTTTGATTTTAAGAAAGCTTAAATCTTTGTTGAAAGATCACTGATAAATTCTGTTTTCTTCTCAGATTTACTAAAGGGTTTACAGCCAGGAGCTCAGCATACAGCAACACTTTCCCATTCAGCTCTGCCTACACATTTACAGCAAACATTTAATGGTAAGAAAATGACCTATTTCTTCATCTCTCTATTATTTATATAGGTTTATAGATACAGATTATACTTTTCTGAAAACAATGTAAATGGAATGATAAAAGTTGGAAAAAATTTAATACCTGCTCATTGGCAACAAACTACTTTAAAAGAAAGAAAATAGGTAAATGAGATCTTTTGTTATGAAAAGAGCCTTTTTGAAAGTATTTTATTATATGGAAATGATAGCTAAGAAGATTCTTAAAAATAGTTAACAGAAGTCATTGCAAAATTATAGTAGTTCATATTTGTCAAAAGCTCACTAAATGCCATTTAGTCTTGTGTCTGTTTAATGTGACTAGTTATTTAATCTTCAGAACAAGCTCATGAATGATAAATAATGATCCCCATTTTACAGATCAGAAAATAATCAGAGATAAGCAGCTTGCCCAAGGTAACACACCAGTAAGTGGTCTGAGATACAAATCCAGAAAGCCTATGTTCTTTTTCTTTTTTTTTTAATAGTGTTAAAGATTGAAACCAGCACCTCATACATACAAATCACACACTCTACCACTGAGCTACACTCTCATCCAGGTTGTATTCTTCTTAACCATTAGACTTTCCTGCATCTTAGCATTGATTAAATTAATGTGGTTCATGCTATGCATTATATACTTGCTTGCTGCTCTGCTAGCCCGCTCTGAAATCCGATGTTGGATATTGGCCCTGTTTATAAAACATTGGCCTCCAGATTCTTTGTTGTTGGTTTGGTTTGATTTTGTTTGGGTGGGGGGGGATGTTGTTTTGTTTTGGTACCAGGGATTGAACCCAGGGGCATTCAACCACTGAAACATATTCCCAGCCTGTTTTTATTTTGAAATAAGCCCCCCCTAAGTTTTTTCAGGGCCTCACTAAATTGCTGAGGCTGGCCTTGAACTTGGAATCCTCCTGCCTCAGCCTTCTGAGCCATTGGGATTACAGGCATGTGTCACCAGGCCCAGATTCTTGCTCATACCAGTAGGTGATCTCAGTGGACACCTAAAATACAATTTTGGAGGCCATTTTTAGGATCTTCTGAGGAGAAATAACTATTTATCCACCTTCTTTAACTTTGGAAATTGAGAAGAACCTCGCTATTCTTTTTAACCACTGCGTTAAAAGTGATCTTTGAACCAGTTTACCATTGACCACAGTGTAGAAATGGGAGCTACATAACAACCTTGAGGCAATAAATTGCCGTTAATCCTCTAAAAGACCAAAGGCAGGGGCTGGGGTTGTGGCTCAGAGGAAAAGCGCTCGCCTAGCACACGTGAGGCACTGGGTTCGATCCTCAGCACCGCATTAAAAACTAATTAAAGGTTTGTGACCACCTACAACTAAAGAATATATGATTTAAAAAAAAAAAAAAAAGACCAAAGGCAGATGGAAGGAGCTCTGATGTACTATTGACAGTTCGGTGCTGTATATTTCAAAAATCTAGAAGAAAGAATTTTGAGGGTTTTCACTATCAAAAACTTATTTTAAAAAAAACTTAAACCAGATTTGAACATTACATTGAATATATGTACGAAACCTTCCATGCTATCCCTTTAATGTATACATCTTTTGTGGTTTTGTATATCAGTTAAAAATAAAAAATAACTGATCACAGTGGCACACATCTATAATCCCAACGAAATAGGAGACTGAGGCAGGAGGATCACAAGTTTGAGGTTGGCCTTGGCAACTTAGACCCTGTCTCAAAATAAAATTTTTTAAAAAGGACTGGGGGTTTAGCTCAGTGGTGAACCACCCCTGGATTCAAGCCACAGTACCAAATAAATATTAATAAATAAATAAGACCAGGCTCATCCAGTTGTACAAAATGGGCAATATAAAGTAGTAACAAATATCAGCACTCCTGATCTTGCCGAACTTGATTAGGCTTACATTCATAAGGATGATTGCTCTGTGACTGAACTGGATCCTCACTGACTGTGGACATCTGCTTAGTGTCATGATTCAGATGGGGACCATCTGCCTGCTCCTGGGGCAGATTGGCATGAGTGTGACCATCTGTGAGGAATTATACAAACTGGATTTTTGTGAATCATCTTATTGTCTGTCAATACCACCATTCCAGAACCAGAAGGAGATATGACTGTCCATATCTTCCAAATAATTGAAGTTAAAAAGTTTAAAATTTTTCATTTAAAAACACTTTTTACCATAAAAAATTGAACTTGGGAACCAGACTTGAGCGGGCTGGGAATATAGCTCAGTTGGTAGAGTGTTTGCCTAGCACGCACAAGACCTTTGGTTCAATCCCCAGCACCATCAAAAAAAAAAAAGGATCAGCCTTGGGTTTTTAATTCCAGAACCACCAATTGTAGCAGGATTCTTGTTTGACCATCATTTCTCTTGCTTATAAATTGAGGACAAAAAGATGTTTTAAATAGACTTCTTTTAGGACTCTAATAAAAATAACTGATTAAAGCTTCTAGCATGGTACTTGGTACATAGTAAGAACCCAATTAATGTTAATTCTCTTGTTTGAAACAATAGATCAGTAAGTTTTTTCTGTAAAGGACTTTGTAGGCATATGTTGTCTGTTACCACTACTCAACCTTACCATTACAGGACAAAAACAACCATAGTCAATATGTAAACAAAGTTTGACAGGGTTCCAACAAAACTTCATTTACAAAAACAGGAGATAGGCCAGGTAAAGAATTTCACAGCCCAAGCCTGGTTCAGTGACATACTCCTATGATTCTAGCTACTAGGACGCTGAGGCAGGATTGCAAGTTTAAGGCCTGTCAGTGCAACTTAGCAAGACCCTTTCTCAAAATGAAACAAAAAGGGCTGGGGATATAACTCAGTGGTAGAGTGCTTTCCTAGCATGTGGAGTGAGGTCTTAGGTTCAATCCTCATTACAGGAGGAAAACCAAAAAATTCAGTCCAGTTAAATCTGAGTATTTTATTTTGCTCAGTTTAAAATTTCTTTGGGCAAAAAGTCATTTATTAAACTGCTGTACCATTTTATGAATTTAATTATACCACAGATCAAACCATTACTCTACAAATGTAAATATATCCTATTATAAATGAGAAAAACTTAGGTGTTATCACCAAAATCATTTTAATAGTATTCTATTAATATAGCTTTTGAAATAGATATGTATTTCATTGATACAGCTTTTCTTCAAGAGAGGCAATTTTTTTGGTTTTATGTTTTTCCAAAGTAATGTAGATATCACATGAGTGGGCCTGGCCATGTAACATTTATGGCCTCTTCCAGCCTTAAGATACTGTTATTGTGCTGTAATAATTTGTTCCTTTTCACCTGTGTGTTTCTAACATTCATGCCTCTTCCCTGAAGTAAAGCTTTCCTTCCCCTGTCTTTTTCTCTCAGGCCTGGGTTGTCTTGGGGCCTTCGTTTTCCTTGCCTAAGGCTTTAACCTGTTAGAGACTTTCTCTATATTCCGTTGGCTCTCCGGGTCATTGGGTCCTACTCTTGCCCAGGTATCCCCTTTTTCTATCCTCTCCCAGCATTTGTAGGTAATTTAGCTAAGATTTAAATAATCAACATTTTCCCCATAAACAGTAAAACAATAGAATGTAGAAATAGAAACCATTGTTCCCAGTAGCAGACTAGGTTCCCAGTAACCTAGACTTTTGCTAGGTTAGGACCAAAACAGAAATACATCTGAATTTTTCACTACCAATGTGCTGCATTCGTTTACATAGTGGGAATTAATTATCAAATACTGTGTCATTGGAGTTGGGGTTGTGGCTCAGTGGTAGAGTGCTTACCTAGCACATGTGAAGCACTGGGTTTGATCCTCAGCACCACATAAAAATAAATAAATAAACAAAGATATTGTGTCTGTCTCCAACTAAAAATTTTCTCAAAGGGATCAAAAGATGTGGTAGAAGGTGGAAATATTTTCATTCCTTTATACTCCTCCCAGCATCGGACATAATCAGCCACTATAGTGCTTTACACCATGTGAAATATTAAAGGTTATCTTTTGAGAGAGGTCATCCACATAAAAATTTTAAAGTCTTTTTTGTTCTGTTTCTCTTATTTGCTTTTTACAACATGCCAAACTATACCAGTTTAACATCTCTTTTTCTCAGATGGAGGCCAAAGTAAAGGGGACACTAAGTTACCACGGAAATCTCAGTGACTTCTCAGCAAGCAGAGAGATGAGACGTGTAGCTGGCTGACGGGATCTACCTGATGGGAAAGTCCTTATGTGGTCACAGGGCTGCTGTTTCTGTCGATGTTTACATTCTCGTCCCAAGCACTGTGGTGAGGAGGAAAAGGAAAGAAAACATTACTTGAGCAAAGCCAGGTGCAGGAGGAAGAAATGCTTTTGTGCAAAGTTAGTGACCTTTGGTCTCTGCTAAAGAAAGACAAAGTTACCATGTTACCTGACTTGAAAGAGACTCAGCTGTCAAACCCACAGAAGTACAAATTATTTTTTCCCCGGGGGAGGAAAGAGGAAGTTGAGAGGATTTGGGTAAACACCATCCATCCTGGGGGTTGGCTCTGAACACTTGTAGACATAATTGAATAATAAAAGCAATAGATCTGGAATTAGGCTAGTTTGTCAGGAGTAATAATCATGCCTGTTTAAGTGGACATTTAGCAAATTTGCAACAAAATAATTGGGTGACCCTATGTCTGATATAAACACTAGCTGAAGAAATAATGTACCCTCAAACATCCTGAGCAAACTTGAATCTTCTCCAGTATGTAGCAACTCCCCATGTAAATCAGTGGACTGAAGATGCTTCAGGAAAATTATTTTAGCACAGTTATGTATATTACTAAATCATTTAGATTTTTAAAAGTCAAGAAATTGAGCCTGTTGCTCTTAACAGACAAAAACCTACGTGTCCCCTTTTTGTGAAAGGGTCAATTTCATCTTCCACTCAGAAGTAGGTACTTAACTCTTTTCTTCAGGTGATTTATGTATCTAGTTTTGACTGGTTCATTTTTATTTCTAGTCTTGATGTTAAAATGTGACTCAGTTTCACTTGAGTAATGGAAATCTTTATTATAGGGCTGCTGCTTTCCTCATCTTCATTCACCCTTGCAGGCCCTACCAACAAAAACTGTAAATTCCCCCAAGTTCACCTCACAACTTCCCTCTCTCTTCCTTCAGCTAGGGGTTCTTCAGGTGATTGTTGGCTGTTGATACAAACAGGTGGCAGTGAGTACTACCTGTGTTTCCTCACTGGTCATCCAAATAGCACATATATAGTTGTTTGGTTTTTTAATTTTTAGGGAGAGGAATTGCATTAGGCTCATTATGTACAAGGGAGTATCTTTTTTATAACAATCACAATGTGGTTTAACTCGCTTTATCCAATGTTGTGAAATTGTTTCAAGCATTTGGAGTTTTAAAGCTTTACTGATATTTCTCAGTGTTGATAGCAAGTAAGCCTACAAAGAAGACTTCTTAGTTATTATAGCTTCTTTAACTAAGCAAATAGCATAGCTAACAAAGGATGTGAAGGGAAAAATTTATAGTTCTCTTTGCATACATTTTATTTGCCTCCTCATCATTCTGTTATCTCTTGAGTTTTAAACTTATGAGTATTTTCAAACTATACCCAAGAATGGTTAAGCTCTGCATGGTGTAACCTTGGTCAGTTTATGGCAGACTAACCAAAAAATCAGCACTAGATTGGTGAGCGCAAGCTTTCTTCCATGTTTCCATTACCCTGTACCAGTAAGTTTATTCAAATAAGAGTATTAATGAGGCCCTTTTTTTCCTTTAGTAAACAGAAGTCCCAAATAGCCTACAGGACTATAAATAATCACAGATCTGTTCTGATCTACATGCCTATATTTTGACTTCAAAGTCACATTGGCTTGTTTTATAGCAAAAGGGTTAATAAATAACTGAAAACTTCAGTTCCGAGAACTTGTTACAATAAGGAGAAATGATTATTTCAAAGGAATCATTGATATAATATTTCACCTCTTCAGAATTTAGTTTACCAATAAAACAAATGTGGATGAATCCTGGTAGATATTTTGGAGGGATACTGGGATGTTGTAAAGAGGTTTGATTTGAATTCAGTAAGTTTGATTAAGATTTATTTGGTTTTTTAATTAGGGAAGCTTACTAGACTCATGATTATTCCATTGTAACAGACCTCTTGCTTTTGCCTTTGCTCATATTCCTGGGTACGATGATGAGTTTTCCTTCCAGAAGAGGGCTTTACTTTACTTTGTCTGCCAGGAAAGAAGTTAGAGAGTATATTAACCTTGCCTTCCTGCCAATAGCTGTATATGGTGTTCACATGTGTATGTGTGTGCACATATACACATGTATCTTCTTATGAATTGCTGGTATAAGTCAAAGAATAATAATTGTAATTTCTTAAATCCACCAATTCTGAATTATGCTGTATGAAGATCCTTGAGGACTCTGCCGTCATTAGAAAACATCAGGATTAATTCTCTCCTGTGTCATTTTATGCTAACCAGTCAAATACCTGAAGGCCCTTGGCTCTGAGAATATGATATAGAGATTATGTTCTATTCTCTTCAGTCTTGAATCCTTGACAACTATGTCAGATCTCCACCTCAGCAACCCCTTTCCCCGTTTTACTGATCAATTTTTATTCGTTTCAATCAAGACCCCTCTTTTGTGTTGTACAAATGGGTCAAAATCCTTGTCTTTCTCCATAAAGTATGATCAGAGATTTCTGCATGTAAATACAAACATTTCTTTTCTAGATCCTAACATTGAAAATGGTGTCCAAGCTTCATGGTCACCTGTCTTTACAGTTTTTATTACTAAAAAACAAACATATAAATTGGTTATTTTTTAACAGAGACTTGTGACTCATACTGTATTTTTGCACTTAAAATCAAATTATGTTATTTTTTAAAATGGTGAATGATTGGAAAGGTTATCTATAGAACAATGTGTATTTCTAAAGAGCATTAGCAACATCCACATGCAAAAGTAATCAGCATACTTAATTATATCCCACTCAGCGGGATTCTTGATTCAGGAAGATTAAGCTGTTTGTTTCCAACTGTCTTATGTTTGAAATTGCCTTCACTGATATATAAGCTGTTACTGTACATACTAGGTAATCCTCAGTATTCACAAGCAATAACGGTCAGCAGAGCTGTCCTCAGAGATAGCAGTGCTGGGCCTCAGTTGGAGACTGTTTGGGAGCAAAGTGTCAAGCTCATTCAGAGCCTCCAAAGTAAATGCAAGCAATAATTTCCATTATAAGTTAATTATAATTTTTTCTCATATGCTTCTGATATCAGAGGTTTAGAAATCATGATTTTAAAACATCCTGAAGAAAAGGTTTTGGGAAAAGAAGTGAGGTTGAACTGTAGCCACAAAATCCTGATATCTTAAAGAAATCAAGAGGATTGTGCTAGTAAATTCTTGTATGCCCACCACCCCTTTGATGGATGTTGTTAGCCCAAATTAATTATTTTGTATCATAGACACTGAATCGGGTTTATTGGATTTCCGACATAAGGGGAAGAACCGGGCACAGAAAAGTTTTTTAATACTGTGGGTTTGACACCTGTTTGAAAACAACTTATTGGAACTGATTTTTAACCCAGGATATTTGTTTCCCAAAGCAGATCTAAATTGTTTACTACCCAGGGATGGAAAGGGCAGGCACCTCTAGTCTCTCTCCTCTGGTTGCCCTCTCCCATTCTCCTTTCCACCTCTACTTGGTTTAAGACATTTTCTGAAATGAGAATTCTACTGTTATTCAAACTGCCATTGATATTGAGAACTCTGTGTCCTTTGGGATCACCTCTCAAACTCCAGTTATCTATCATATTTGCTGCTACCTTTGTAAAATGAACTTGTATTTGGATGACTTTAATTTACACTTCTTTATTTCTAGAAGTTTTGTCATATAATTTGACCCATGTGTAGAATTAGGATACTTTATTTTAGGAGTGTACCATAAAAAAACACACTGGTCCCTATATTGTTTTTATCATTTTGTTTTGAATTTGCTTGCTTCATTTGTTGGCTTTTGTTTTGTTTTTCAAGTTGAAAAAAGAAGAATGAGAAAAATCTTATAATCAGGCCAAACTTGAGAACTTTCCCTGTGCTTCAGCACTATGATTTCTGCTGACCTAATGTTCTCAGAAGGGGCACTTTTACTTTCTATTGCGCATGTATGATTGTTTTTTTTTGTTGTTGTTGTTTTTGCTTTGTGGAGGGTGCTTTCAGTTTTGTAAAAATGAAGCAGAAGAAAAGTACAGTAGTAGATAAATGACTGATCACAAACATGTTATGCAATTTTATTTTATAAAATTTTAAGGGAAAAGTTTAACTCTTTGTAAATAATTTCTTAGCTCTGATAAATGCTTATATTACTCCTCTAAAACATGCTCAATTCAGGCCTTTGTCTTTGTTAAGTGCCTTTTTTTTTTTCCTTTATTTTTTCCCCCTCTTTCGAAAGTGTTCTCAGATCTCCTAAAGTGCAGACTGATAAGTCAGGGGATTCAGGAGGAAGAATGTCAAACTTGCCAATGTCACGTCATGCTGTAATGTTCTTCCTTTTCTTTATGTGTATATGGCTATATTGAAAGATACGTATAGACTTACAGACAAAACTAGTGGCTGCTGTATCATTGCATCCTCTTTGAACCACTCCCCTTTCAACATTTGCAAAACTTCTGTTTATTCTGTTGCTTTTAGTCAAGTTGATTAAATAGGTGGATTGGGAAATTGTCTTTTCACAAGATGCTATCTTCCCCCTTTAAATATCTGTTTGTAGATGTAACAGATATATATATACATATATATAAATATATAGTTTTACGAGTAAAATAAATTTAGCAGATTCGTTGACTATTCCTGGATATAACCTACTGCTCCATGCGTTCAAACTTGGCATATGTAATATAGGAGAAAGCATTGGACTAACAAGAGTCTCTTGTGGATTGAATTGATTAAGTGCACTGTGGCAGGCAAGACTCAAAACTTGTAGGGCTAGAGTTGGAACCGTGTGATGCTATCTGAATACATTTTGAAGGAAGTTTGCAACTGTGTCAACATTAAAAATGTATCATATTTTCTTCTGGAGAAATGATTTTTTTAAGAAATCATAGCTACATATTTATTATAACATTAATAAACATAGAAGTAGAAAGACTTCAGATACTGAGGACAACACTCATATAATCTATAGCATTCTTGAGCTCTTCAGCCTTTATTTTTTTAGTCAGATAACTACATTTGACTCTGATTTTCTGGTTGTTTAGATTTCTCCCTTGAGCAAAATACTATAATTTTCAGTATCTTAAGATTTGTCTGTTTCTTGTGAAAAATATATATAATGTGACATGTTAAGGGAGACTAAATTGAACCAATCCTCAAAAACAATACAGTATATCTAATAAGTGCCCCCTTTTAAGTAAACTTTTATTTGAAGAAAAGAGACTGGTGGCTAAAAGGAGAAAGCAGAGACTCCTAGTAGCAAAACTTTGTCAGGCAGCCAGAGTTCAGTAGTGAGTGTTAATTTCTAAATTACTGGGTCTACGGGGACATCATTTAACTAACCTTTGTGCCTCAGATTACCCATGAGACAATTGGGTATAAATATTCACCTACCTCCCAGGGATATCAGAGACTTTACTATTTCAAAAATATTTTGAGTTTTTCTAAAATGTCCTATATAATTAAAAATACTATTACATCCTGCAGAGGCTAAAAAATGATTTCCTTGTATGGATATAAAGAGTACCCCACAATTTTTAAGTTTTAAAAAATATCACTGAAACTCTAATTTAGATACGTATTTGTTATTCAAACATAGTATATAGAAAAAATGGTTAGTTTCAGATTAACAAAGCTGAGGAATGACACTAAGTTTCTTAAATATAAGGGGTGTTTTGTTTTTAGCTTTTTATGGGATTACTGCTTATATGATTTTTGCAAAGGTCTTTGTGGAGCTAAAGTTGTTTGGATGATTAATTATTGGAATTGATAAATTATTCTGAAAGTTTTATCTGCCTCACTTTTTCATCTTCTCAATCTAATTTTCTTATATTACTTGTTTGGTGATGGATAACCAAGTTTTAACTTTCTAAGAGTGAAGGGGAGCCTCCTTATGCGTAAATCAGACACCGCATGCAATTCCTGTAACTGTAGATTTATCCAGCTCTGCACTGAAGGAGCAAGCACTACACATAGCCAGCTGCATACACTTTTAGCCAGTTCTACCTTTGTGTTTCAGGCTTCTCCAGCCTACACAAGAGTTGGAGCTATCAGCTGCTCAGGTTATAGGAAAATGGGACAGGGAGGCAGGATTCGTTTCACAGCTGGGTCAGGGGTGGGGATGGTCAGGAGAGAAGGAAAAGATCAATTCATCCCACTTTCCATCCCTATGTACTAGTAATACATAGAATTTTCCTTTTATCACTTAAAACAACAGGAAAAAAATGGATGCTGCAATTTTAGTTAGGGCTAAACGTTAGGATGTGTGTGTGAGTTTGAAGTGTAGCATATATTCAGGGTCAGGAAAGAGAATGCAGGGGTTTGAGGAACAGTTCCAGCTCAAGTGAGTTAGGAGAAAGCACCAGGTCCAAGCAGATTCATCTGGTGAATTCCAGGATTGGCTAAGACCCAGTTAATCTCTAGTGATATGGTTTGGTTTGGTCTGGTTTTAAATCACCTTTTTGACTTTTTGTTGCTTTTTCCAGATAAGGCCTTAGTTAGTAGCTTCTAAATATCAACTATGCAGATAACCCTACTTTTTATTTAACACATTTCCCTATTTTTCCATTCTTCAGATAACAAATGTTAAGACTTCTACCCAAAGAACTAAGACAAAAGGGTTTTGTTGAATGTGTTTGTTCCTCCAGGGAAAACTAACAGAAGTATAAAATAGACATAGTTTATGTGTTTATCCTAAAATGTGAACTTAAAATTCAAACGCTAACTGCAGACCCTTTCACTAGTGTGGAACTGTAGTTAGTGTTGTGGAATGTCTGGTTTGTTAGGATGAAATCGTCCCAGTGTTCCATTCTGGAGTTTTAGATTCTGTGACACAGTGTTCAGGTTTATAGAGCTGAACAGGGGGTCAGACTCGAATTAAAAATAGCTTTGAATAGTTATGTTGAATTGTTCTTTCTTCATTTCCTTAGTCTTTGTTCTTCTTTCCTTTGCTGCGAGCTCGTAAGTTAACCATGTCATCAACCAGTATCTCCACCCCCAAAAAAGTGACAAAATTGTTTAGAGTCTGGAGAGGAAAGGTCAAACTGTCTTCACATCCTCTTCTCACTCTCTGTGGTGCTGTTTCCAATGACCCCACTGAGCTCTAAAGCCTACAATTTGAGAAACTATTGATATCCCAGCAGAGGATGCAGGCAGAGACTGCCTTAGGAGTAACATTTCCCTCATATACTCCCTAAGTACCATTTGCTTGAAACTAGCTATTTGTGCATTTTGTTTATTTCTTCATACTGTAGTATTTCTATTTCTCAGTCTTTTCTCCAAATTTCCATTTTATAGTCAGGTAGTACTTAAACTGTGGACACTTTTTCAAATTGTTATCCAGACAGGTCAATAACGCTATTTGAAATCTCTGTCATATAATTAAAGATCTTTGCGTCCAGGACTTGATGACTGGAATTTTTTTCTCCTTTGGATTGAAAAAAATAGATTGCATAGGCTGGAGTTATAACTCAGTGGTATAGTGCATGCTTAGCATGCGCAAGACTGAGTTGGATCCCTGGCACCACACACACACACACACAAATGTTACTATATAATGTGGTAATAGCATATTTTGTGGCTTCCTCCTAATAGCTTTCACAGTTATTGCAAACCTTTTTCAGGGGCTCTTGTTTCTCTGACGGTCTTCATACATTAGCACAAATCTACTTTGTAAAATCTGAGTCAAGCAGGCTTTATTGAATCCTTAGTAACAATTTTATGTTCCTCAGAAAACTTTGTATACAGTATTTGCTCCCATTTGCTATCAATAATAGAATTCTATCTTAAATCTGGCTTTTAGATATTTTATAATAGAGCACTAGTAGAAGCCTGATTGAAATACAGTTGATTATTACTCACAGTGACTTGAAACTACTTCTAATAACAGAGCACATTTACCAGTTAGCAGCAACCAAGACTGGTTGGTTGACATGTTTTTCTGTCTGACAACCTGCTCTTAAATCATCGGACCTTAGCTATCCTGTGTTTTCTGTGCTTGCAGTTATAAACTTTCCTCCTTTTTTTGCTGATCTCTGCTGTTTTTAGGAGTAGTGTGCCCTCTGTCTGAAAAATTGGGTTTTCTTTCCCTTACCTGCAGAATTACCAAGGATTTCCTCAATCTAGTAGCATTAAAAGGAAAAGAGTTATTGTCAGTTGACAAAGATATTACTGTTTTATATAATTAGTTGGAAAGTTTGGCCAACTTTGGTTGGGTTTTTGTTTGTTTTGTTTCGTTTTTGTTTTATCTTGGCTATGCCTACATAATGAATTACATATACCTTCTGACACCTTCAGATAATCAGGGGGCCTTCTACCAGTGCAGGTTGGTTCTTACCCTACAAATGATTGCCTCTGATCCATGGCTAGCCTCCAGAGAAGAGATCCAAGCGTTGAACTGTTCATTTGTCAACTGCCATTGAAAAATTATGAAGTGTATCAGAAATAGAAAATTGTTCTTTGAAGAAAGTCTGTAAATCTGAGGCTCGCCCATGTCTCTTGCTAAGCACTGTCAAACTTTAAAGAAGAGGAAAATAAATCTCTGGCTGGTTTAAAATTTTTATGCCCCAAATAATATATTAAAGTCTACTAAGGTAACTAAGTAATGAGTGTTTTCTCTCTTTAATTATGAACAAGAAGATTTATTTGAGGTTGTAAAAATTATTATGGAACTGCAGGCCTATTTGTTATTTGTTATTTGCTATTGATTCGAAATCATGAGTCTGATTTTTAGTCTGAGCAAGCACATATTTCCAATCCTTACCTTATGAATTTTGATAAGGGAAAAACTTGTTTGTAGCAGAAGGAAAAACAGAACTTTAAATATCCACTCTACAGAGGGGCTTCCCTCCAATTAAACAGTCCCTCTTCTTTAGCCACCTTCACACTTAACAGATGCCACCATGTTTTAAAAGCAGTCACAAGAGCCCAAGGAGTAGACAGACGGTCCTCTAGGTGAAGGGCACGACTTTCTGTGTTGCACCTGCTGGTAGGGAGGCACATTTTTTGCTAACTTGAAGGGATAATGCTGTATTTCAAATAAGTGTGTGACTTAATATTTTGGGATTTTTTTTTTCCTCCTTTAAAAACTGGACCTGAACACAAGCTTTGAGTTGATATTTGTAATAATCTCAGGACCTGAAAGATTGTAGCATTTAGTGTGTCTTAAAAATTATGTACTGTACCAGCCATGGATTTTTGTAAATATACCTGTCTCCCTTTTTTGTATTATTTTAGTAAAAAAAAAATAATAATAAATTTAAATAAAAGGGGGTGGTGATGACACATGAGTGTGTGTGTGTGTGTGTGTGTGTGTGTGTGTGTGTGTGTGTGTGTGTGTGTGTGTCTGTGTCTGTATAAGGCTCTTTTGAGATGAACTGGTGCTTGTTTAATTTCTGGCTCAGCTCGGAGCAGGAATATGGACAAACTGCTGCTACTGACCCTGCACTGAGCCGAGGTATTTCCATTCTGTCTTTGCGGGTGATTGATTAAATGCTAGCTACCAGGAAATGATTTAGGGTTAAATTGTTGTCCCCACTGCCACCTTGCCTTTGCATTCTCAGTTCTACCTGCCCTTTGAACGTTCATGGTGAAGCCTTCCAGACTTTGCTGCTCTCTAGCTCTTAGGGAGCTCTTGCCACGCTTTCCTAAGAAAAAAGAAGAGCAGGTAAATTTCTTTAACGAAAACAATTCACACATTTCATAAAATGATGAATTTTGGATCTGCAAAAGAAGAGCATAAACATTCCTAAATATGGATCTGTGAATTTAGTAAATCACCCCATGGATATACTCCTCAGTGCAGGGACTTTTGTTTATTTTTCTTTTATTGTTTTTGCAACAGCCTTGCTCATATTCCAGGTGTAGCTGGCGAACCCCTGTTTTGAAGCAAGAGCCTTATTTGATTCAGTGTAGATGTTTCCTGTCTATCCTTTGTGACAGGGCCTTTTACATGAGAGTGGGTTTTTTTTTTTTTCTTTTTGTATGTGTTACGTGTTTGTTGTATTAAATAAAAAGGAATGTACATATTATTCTCGTGTCTGTTGTGTTATTGGTTAACTTGGATTTTAATATACATTCTTTCAGTAGTGGTTGAACGTTGTCTGTATCACCCTGTGCAGGGCACTCTGGGGTACAGAAGTGAAGGACATGGTCCCCACTCTCAGTATAGTCACAGTTTTCAATCACTTGACAAACTAAAAGATAATCCAAATGTGTCCACAATTGTGCGCCACATGACATTTGAGTTCCAGGCAAAGGAGAAGTCGCAGTGTGGTAGACGGTGCTGGAGGAAGGTCTCCAAGTAGGTGGGGTTTGTCGGCATCTGGAAGAAGCAGGGAGATCCATATGTGTGAATGAGGAGGGGAGGGTGATAGTGGAGTGGGAGTCCTTGAATGCAGGTTCTCTGGGGCATTCTTTTGGGTAATAGGGTGTGTACATGTGAGTTGATGCTACCAGGGACAGGGTTTGAAATGTTCTTAAGGGAAATATCCAAGGAGTAATAATCTTTTAAAACCTTATTTGTATAGGACTTCTAAGAAAAGTATCATTAAAAGAACAGGGGAAGAATTCAATCTTAGAAGTCTAGGTAGGACTGGGTACAGTGGCCTTGTAATCCCAACTGTTCGGGAGGCTGAGGCAGGAGGATGGCAAGTTTGAGGCCAGTCTTGGCAACTTAAACCCTGTCTCAAAAGTACGGCACCCTTGGGTTCAATCCCCAGTGCTGAAGGAAAAAAAAAATAGCTATTAACTCAATACAATGTCTCACACATAGCATTGAATAAATGTTAGATTTACTATCATGTATACTAATTTTGTTTATTATGTACTCTTTGTGGAAAAATATATTTTTTAAAGAATAAGTGTGGTCCATGGAGTTGAGGGTTTCAGGCTCAGCTATCAGTTTAGAGAATCAAGTAAGTAAATAGATAAAACTAGTTTTCTAGGGTTGAATTGAATGAAGGCCAGGCACACAGAAGGTATGGCTACTCAGTGGAATGTAAAGAATGCTTACAGGGACTGAGGTTGTGGCTCAGTGGAAAAATCGCTTGCCTAGCATGTATGAGGCACTGGGTTTGATTCTCAGCACCGCATATAAATAAATAAATAAATAAATAAATAAATAAATAAATAAAGGTCCATCAACAACTAATAATTAAAAAGAAAAGAATGCTTACAGAAGGAAGCACATTTTACTCTTCTCCAGAGGCACAAAATCATCTCAGATTGGAGTTTGGCATAGGAGCAGGTGGCCAATTAAAAGGGCACGTGGAGCAGCAACTCTAGGTGGAGGTAGAAGCTAGATTAACAGATTGATGATGAAGGCTCTTGTCCTTACAGACTTATTCTAGAGGAAAATGACTTGTCAGAGGTTCATGCACATCACAGTGCTGCTCATAATAGTCAAAATCAGGAACAACCTATATGCCACAGTAGAGAAGATCAATTACACAAATAAAAATAACACAAATTCAAAAGAAGTAACCAAGGTATTCCTATGCAGTTAAGTATAAATATGTATGTGCAGAAAAATACATAGCTGAACAGACACACTATAAAAATATAGAGTGGCTAGCTGGGCATAGTGGTGGATGCTTTGTAATCCCAGCAGCTAGGGAGGCTGAGGCAGGAGGATCATGAGTTCAAAGCCAGCCTCAGCTAATTAGTGAGGCGCTAAGCAACTTAGTGAGACCCTGTCTCTAAATAAAATACAAAATAGGGCTGGGGATAGGGCTCAGTGGTTGAGTGCCCCTGAGTTCAATCCCCAGTACAACCAAAAAAAGAAAAAAAAAAAGGGGTGGTATGAGTGCTTATTTTTCCATTTACTTGGATGTTTTCAATGAACATGGATAACTTAAGTAAGCTGGGGATTTTTAGTTTGTTTTTCTTTAAGAAACAAATATATGGCTGAGTGTGGTGATTCACACCTGTAATCCCAGCAACTCTAGAGACTGAGGCAGGAGGATCTCAAGATCAAAGCCAGCCTCAGCAAATTAGCAAGACCCCGTCTCAAAATTAAGAAATAAAAAGGGCTGGGGATGTGGCTCAGTGGTTAAGTGCCCCTGGGTTCAATCTCTGGTACCAAAATAAATAAATAAACAGATAAATGAACTTGTTTGAAGAGAAAGAAAGAAATGGGAAGGAGTTCTTCCTGTTTCATTACCAGAAGAAGTGAAAAGATAAGAGTATATTTTCTCCACTCATACACTTCTAGATCTCAAAAATGGATCTGGCTTAGAGGAAAGACACAATGGATAGTTTGATTTAAAATTAAAAAAATGTTTTTAAAGAGATTATCCTTGCACTTGCTAAAAAAGTGCAGTACTAAGTTTGTACCTGGGTGACCAGTGAGTGCAAAGCCAATCTCCTCCCTTCCCTTAATCCCCATTTTCCTTCCCCAGAGCAACTGCTGCCACCAGTTTCTCCTGGTATGAGCAGAAGTATGGATCTGACTTTTGGTCCTGAATTTAGCACACATACCCACTGTAATGTAGCATTTTTTTTCTGTTGTATTGGAAATTATTCCACATCAGTACATAGCAGTCTATCTTACTTTTTTTAAGTTGCATAGAAATCCAGAGTTGTGACACTTGTACAGATGGCATTCAGGTTATATCACAGGTAAAACTGGCAGCATCTTTTATATATCTGCAGTCTGTATGTTTAGCAAATGGACCATCAGAAGTTTATTTTGGGATGGACAATAAATAATCTCATACTCTAGATCTGAAAGTCGGTATCTGAAACTACACATAGAGCCTTGAGAAATGAGAAAATAAATCTTTTCTTTAAAAGAACTTTGAAAATTAGAAATGGAGGCAGAAGAGCAAATTCTGGGTGCACCAAGGATTTGGGGCCATGTGGTGAGATCATGTTGTGTTTTTCAAAGGACAATGACAGCCTGTTGGGTAGGTATACTCTGACATGTGATGAGTGTCCTTACCTCAGAATTGGCTGTGTCTCATTAACATGTGCCTTCAGGGGCTGGGGATGTGGCTCTAGCGGTAGTGCCAGCACCACATGCAACAAAAGATGTTGTGTCCGCCGAAAACTAAAAAATAAATATTAAAATTCTCTCTCTCTCTCTCTCTTAAAAAAAAATGTGACTTGTTTTTCTGTCTTGCTGTATATTTACCTCTTCTGTGTCCCTTCACCATTTCCTCACTCTCTCTTTTTGAGTAGGATGACATAATGTGAAGCAAGAGAAGTTGGTGTTAGACAGACTTAGGCTTACCTGCCCCTGTACACCACTGTGTCACTGTAGATTGATCCTGAACTCCTTTGGTGTATTTTCCCCATCCACAGGGTGATGGAGACCCGGCAGGTGTGATTGATCTGGAAAGCACCCAGCATGGTTCCTAGCACATAAGAAGAGCCAGGGGAGGCACTGGGATTGTCTTTTTGCTTTTTCAATTAAGGCTTCCTTTTGCTCTTATTTTTCCAAAATACAGATGTAAAGCCTTGGTGTTTTTGTAAAAATACAGTATAGCTACTGTTTAACATACAGGCAAAGATAAAAGCTAGTTAAATTATTTCATTCCAGGCATCAGAAACCCCTGGTTTAAAAAGTAAAGGGAAGCTGGGCCAGATGGCGTGTGCCTGTAATTCTGGCAGCTTGGGATGCTGAGGCAGGAGGATCACAAGTTCAAAGCCAACCTCAGCAACTTAGTGAGGCCCAAGCAACTCAGTGAGACCCTGTCTCAAAATTTTAAAAAAACGGGTGCTGGGGATATGGCTCAGTGGCAAAGCGCCCTGGATCACCCCCAGAACCAAAAAAAAGAAAAAAGTAGAGGGAGGGCTGGGGTTATGGCTTAGTGCCAGAGCACTTGCCTTGCATGCATGAGGCACTGGGTTCGATCCTCAGCACCACATAAAAATAAAGATAATTGTGTCCATCTACAACTAAAACAATATTTGAAAAAAAAATAAAGGGAGGGGGGCTAGAGTTGTGGCTTAGTGGTAAAGTACTTGCCTAGCACATGTGAAGCACTGGGCTTGATTCTTAGCACTACATAAAAATAAAGTTAATAACTAAAAATTTAAAAAAATTGGGGCTGGGGCTCAGTTGTAGAGCATGGACCAAGCGAATTCCATCCCCAGCATTGCCAAAAAAAGTAAATGATATCTTGACTCATATAACTGAGTAACCTTAAGAGTTAACCCTGGTATAGGTGAAAGCTTTATCCAGTGATTCCATGTCACTGAGATCCAGCTCTCTGTCCCCATCTGCCAAAATATCAGGCAGACTCCACAGGTGACCCCTGATGGCCTTAGGTTCTCCAACACAGGCAAATGGCCTCTGCAGTTACAAACTATGTGTAAGGATGTGTTGTACCTGATTGTCACTTTATTGTACCTCAGAAGCCAAGCAATGCAGGAATTGTACGCCTTGTGTGGTGCAGTAGTGCACGCCTGTATTCCTCATAACAGGAGGATGAGGTAGGAAGACCCCAAGTTGGAGGCCAGCCTCAGAAACTTGGTAACAAATAAATAAATAAATAAAGGTTTAGTGATGTAGCTCAGTGGTAAAGGCCCCTGGGTGTAATCCTCAGTATACAAAAAAAAAAAAAAATGTTTTTAAATAAAAAATCATATGACCTGATTCACACATAGAACACTGTCAGTACAAAAACTCCTTCCCTCAAGTTGGATTAGGCTTCCCCCTTCTTCCTTAGTCCCCACACTGCTCTATCCCATAGGCACCCACTCTTACCTTTTTTGGGGGGTGAGGTGCTGTGGATTGACCCTGGGATACTCTACTACTGAGTTACTTTCCCAGCACCCCTCTTTTTTTTTCTTGGTCCTAGGGATTGAACCCAGGGGTCCTTATCTACAGAGCCACATCTCCAGCTCTCTTTATGTTTTATTTTGACATAGGGTCTTGCTAAATTGCTGAAGCTGGCTTCAAACTTGGGATCCTCCTACCTCAGCCTCTCAAGTGGCTATACAGGCGTGCGCCACCATACTTGGTGACCCTTTTTTATTTTTTTGAGATAGGGTTGCACTAAATTATGGAGGCTGACTTTGAATTTATAATCTTTTGCCTTAGCTTTCCAAATTGCTGGGATTACAGGTATGTACCACTGTGTCTGGCACTCTTACTTTCTTGATATGTGACTCCTGTTATGTATATATCCTTTCAAATTAAGCAGTGTTATTTGGTGTATGTAAAAATTTATACAATGACACCACTGTAACTTTCATGCTTTCCTACTTTTTTCACTGTCTTGAATTCTTCCATGTTGATACATGTACGTCTTGAGTGTTGCTGCTTCTTGCCACATAGTGTTTCCTGGTGTGCGTCTACCACATTTTAAATTCCTGTTCCCCTGGGAGTGGACAGCTAGGTTGTCTTCAGTTCCTTATGATCATAAACAAGGATGTAACTAGTCTTCCTTCCTATGAATTGCTTATTTGTTTCCTTTGCTATTACTCAATTGCATTTTTCATCTTTTTCTTGCAGATATTAATCTCTTGTCAACTTTAGATGTGTCAAGTACTTTAGTCTATTAACCTTATAACTGTGTCTGTGACATCCTTGATTGAACAGAAATCCTCTTTCTTAATAGTCAGATTGATCATATTTTATCTTATGTTTGTGTTTTGGGGGGTTGTTAATAAAATATTCCCATACTCCTGAGCCCCAGATTTCCTCTTGTTTTCTTCTCTTAGCTTTATAGTTGATCTTTCAACTTTTCACTTCTAATCCATCTGTTGTCCACATTGCTATATTGTATGGAAAAGTACAGCTTAATTTTCTTCTTTTACTCAGACAATTCCCCAACACCATCTAGTAAATTCTCTCCCATAAATTTGTGAATTGTTGTATTGTTTTTGTCACGTCAGGATTTTTTTGTTGTTGTTGTTGTTATTGTTTGTTTGATTTGGGGGTACCAGTTATTGAGCCTAAGGCCCTTAACCACTGAGCTACATCCCCATCCCTTTGAGACAGGGTCTCGCTAAGTTGCTTAGGGCCTTGCTAAGCTGCGGAAGCTGGCTTTGAACTTGCCATCCTCCTGCTTTGGCCCTCTCCTCCTACCAGCTGCTGGGATTACAGGGTACCACCTCCCACTATGTGGCCAATTCTTAGATACAAATTGTCTGTTTCTGAGGTCTGTTCTGTTCTGTTGTCCTTGTCATTTCTGCATCAGTATCACACCCTGTCATTACTGTGGATTTACAGTATGCCTTAATATTTGGAAAAGAGAGTCTCCCTCTTTTATTTTTTGGTACCAGGGATTGAACTTAGGGGCACTTGACCACTGAGTCACATCCCAAGCCAATTTTTTGTATTTTATTTAGACAGAGGGTTTCACTGAGTTGCTGAGGCTGGCTTTGAACTCACAATCTTCCTGTCTTAGCCTCCTGAGCCATAGGGATTAGGCATGCGCCACCACACACGGCAAGAGAGCTCCCTCTTTGACCTTCTCTGTAGACTCAGACAATTTTTATTCTCCTATACAGATTGTAGAATAAAAATTTTAAGTTCATTTTAAAAAATCCAGTTGAAACCAGGTTTGATGATGCACAACTATAATCCCATCTACTCTGGGACACTCTACCACTGAGCTACATACATCCCCCCCTGTCCTTTTTATTTTGAGACAGGATCTCACTAAATTGCTTAGGTTCTTGCTTAGTTGCTGAGGCTGGCCTCAGACTTGTGATTCTGCTGTATCAGCCTCCTGAATCACTGAGACTATAGGAAAGCCCATCTTGCTCTTGATTCTTTTTTGAAATGAAGTTTCAGGCCAGGCACACTGGCACTCAGATGCCTGTAATCCCAGCGACTCTGGAGGCTGAAGCAGGAGGATCACAAGTTTGAGGCTACCCTCAGCAACTTAATGAGACACTGTTTCAAAAGAAAAAAACAGGGCTAGGGATGTAGCTCAGTGGTACCACAGAGATACATCCCCAACGATTGTTTGTTTGGTTTTTGTTTGTTTTGGAGATGGGTCTCATTAGATTGCTGAGGCTAGCCTTGAATTTGTGATCCTCTTGCCTCAGACTCCCGGTCACTGGATTACAGATGTGAGTCACTGCACCTGGCTTTGCTATTGATTCTTTTTGTTGGGGGGAGGTGCAGCTGGGAATTGAACCTAAGAGCAGTTTGCCACTGAGCTACGTCCTGAGCCCTTTTTATTTTTTGAGACAAGGACTCATTAAGTTGTTAGGGTCTCACTAAATTGCTTAGGCTAGTCTCAAACATGAGATCCTCTTGCCTCAGCCTCCTGAGTTGCTGTGATTTCAGGTGTGCTCTACCACTCTGGATGCTGTAGATTCTCTCTCTCTCTCTCTCTCTCTCTCTCTCTCTCTCTCTATATATATATATATATATATATATATATATATATATATTTTCCCCCTTAATTATTGATGGACTTTTATTTTATTATTTATATGTGGTGCTAAGGATCAAACCCAGTGCTTCACACATGCTAGGCAAGCACTCTACCATTGAGCTACAACAACCCAGTTCTGCTGTTGATTCTTAAAAGTTTTTATATCTAACATTTTTACTAAACTTAGTCTGATAACTCCTCTGATTATTTCATTAGCTTTTCAATGGGGATGATTATATCTACCCAAAATGACAGCTTTATCTCCTCTCCTAATTCTCTTACTTTTTTTTCTTCACTTAGACCACTAGACTGAGTGTTTAATACCAGATTAAACAGTGGTGGCAAAAGTGGTACCTTTCTTCCTTAACTTAATGGTAACATTATATCTTTACTCATTTATGTTTTTCTATTAAGTATGGTGTTTATTCTAGATTTTTCCCCCTCAGAGCAGCAGACTGAACCCAAGGGTACTCTACCACTGAGCTACATTGCCAGCCCTATTTATTTATTTATTTAGAGACAGGGTCTCACTAAATTGCTCCAGCTGTTTTCAAACTTGCAGTCCTCCTGCCCAGCCTCCCAACTGCTATGATTCAGGTGTGTACCACTGGGCCTGGCTATTCCAGATGTCTGATTATAAAGTTTTTATGAAGTTTTAAAGTTCTGTTCCTATTTGAGGATGTTGGTCATATGCAAGAGCTGAATTAGTTCAAAAGCTTTTACCACAGGACTTATCAACACTTGCAGAAAATTTCTTAGAAATGTACTCATTTTTTGTTCTTACCTTCTTTTATATCTGTGTTTGTTTCCCAGATTTCACATTCTGTTTTGCTTATATGCATCTTTTCCCTCTTTTTCTTATTATTCAAACTTCTCATTCCTACTCATTAATTTCTAAGAACTATGAATATTTTTGTGTGCATGTATATATTCAATACAGTTATTTTTTGATATAATATTCTTCTTACTAATAGATTATCCCTCATTTTTCTTTATGATATGTTCTCCCTAATATTAAATTTGATGTCAGATATCTATATCCCAATAGACCAGAATAGGACAATAAATATATGACTGTGTCCAAATTTAATTTTTTCCTCTTTTTCTCTTTTCAAATAGAGTGCAAAATCTGGGTAACACATATATAAAAGATGGTAAGAATAAAAAAATGAATAAATTTCTAAGAAATTTTCTACCAGTGTTGATAGGTGCTATGGGAAAATCCTTTGAACTATTTGGGATCTATCTATAGGTCTATAGATCTCAGTAGATATAGACCCCAAATAGACAAGAATATTCCAATGTATGACTATGTCACAGTTATCAGTTCCTCAGTCAGTAGACATCTGGGCTGTTTCCCCTTGTGGGCTGTTATGAATAATGTTGCTATTAACATTTGTGTACAAGCTTTTGTGTAGATATGTGTTTTAATGATCTTGTATATAACTAGAAGTGGATTTACGAGGGCCGTATAGTAATTATGTTTATGTTTTTAAGGAAACTCCAATAATGGACCCATTTTACATTCCCACAGCAATGTGTAAGAGTTCCAATTTCTCCACATCCTCACCAGCACTTATTTTTCACTTTTAAAATCATATCCATTCTATCCTAATGGATATAAAGAGGTTTCTCATTGACGCACATTTCCTTATTAACTAGTGGTCTTGAGTGTCTTTTCATGTACCTATTGGGTACTTGGTCTATTAAGTATAATAGACTTACATTAATATGTTGTTAATTTATTAATATAAAATTACTCATTCCAGGAGTTTCCAGAGAAGTTTTTGTGCTATGAACTTTCTAAGACCTTGTATGTCTGAAAGTTTCATCTTTGCTTCTTCATCATTAAATAACAGTTTAGCTGGATGTAATTGTTCTGTTCCTTTGTCACTTAAAATATACATCAATTGCTTTTTTTTTGTCTCCAGTGTCTCTGTTGGGAAAACTCCTGTTAATCTAATTCTTATTCTTTTGTCTTTGATGTTCTTAAATTTCACTTTAATGCATCCAAGTTTAATTTTTTTTTCTTGTCTATTCCTTTGGTGCTCTATGAAACCTTTGAAGTGAAGTCCTTTTTATCTTAATTTTTTTTTTTTTTTTTTTAGTACTGGAGATTGAACTCAGGGCACTGGACCACTTAGCCACATCCCCAGCCCTATTTTGTATTTTGTTTAGAGGCAGGGTCTCACTGACTTGCTTAGCGCCTCGCCTGGCCGATGCTGAGGCTGGCTTTGAACTTGCAATTCTGTCTCAGCCTCCCAAGCCACTAGGATTACAGGCGTGCACCACCACACCTGGCATTTATCTTAAATTTTTTAAAATATTCTCACTTATGATTTTTTAAAATACTCTTTTCTACATGCATTTTTCTCTCTTCCTGGAACTAATATTGTGTAAATATTGATACTACTATTCTCCATATTTCTTTTTTTTTTTAATATTTATTTTTTAGTTTTCGGCGGACACAACATCTTTGTTTGTATGTGGTGCTGAGGATCGAACCCGGGCCGCACACATGCCAGGCGGGCGCGCTACCACTTGAGCCACATCCCCAGCCCCATCTCCATATTTCATATATATATATATATATATTTTTTTTTTTTGATACTAAGGATTGAACCCTTAGTAAGGGTTCATCCCCACCCAGTCTTTTATTTTGAGACCAGTTCTCACTAAGTTGCTGGCCTTGAATTTGTGATCCTCCTGCCTTGGCCTCTCAAGTTGCTGGGATTACAGACATGCACCCCCCCATGCCCAGTTCTTTAATATTTTCTATTTCATTATTTCTCAATACTTTCTGGGGAAATCCCCTTAACCAATTTAAATTATAATTCATTTTTTAGTTATACAGCTATTCTTGTTTATATCCAATCTAGTGGGTTTGGTCAGCTATCCCCTATTTCATAACCATTATTTTCTTTGGTTCTTTATAACTGCCTGCTCCTCATTATTATCCTCTTATCTTTCTGAAGATCTTTATATGCTTATTTTAGAGTCTTAATCTGACTTTTCCATTCTGGTTTGTCTAGTAGTTTGTTCAGTTTGTTGTCTCTTTCTTTTGGTGGAGGGATACCAGGGATTGAACTCAGGGCACTCGACCACTGAGTCACATCCCCAGCCCTATTTTGTATTTTATTAGAAACAGGGTCTCATTGAGTTGCTTAGCGCCTTGCTAACTTGCTGAGACTGTGAGACTGACTTTGAACTTGCAATCTTCCTGCCTCCGCCTCCTGAGCCACTGGGATTACAGGTGTGCACCTCTGTGCCCAGCTGTGATTGTACTCTTTTTTTTTTTTAAGAGAGAGTGAGAGAGAGAGACAGAGAGAGAATTTTTAATATTTATTTTTTAGTTGGCAGACACAACATCTTTGTTGGTATGTGGTGCTGAGGATCAAACCCGGGCCGCACGCATGCCAGGCGAACGCGCTACCGCTTGAGCCACATCCCCAGCCCTGTTGTTGTACTCTTAAATTATCTGGTTATTTTAACTTGAACGCTTGTTTTTCCCTGGATTTATCAGCTTTCTTAGCTGGTGATGTCTGCAAAGGAGCAAGGTCAAGGTCTAGGACGTTTTTTCCCAAAGCACAGTCCTAGCAGCAAAATCGGACCTAAATCAAACTGTGGATCTGAATCTGAAGTTTAGTGTTTTCTACTAACTTGATCACAGTGGTGTGTTTCTGTGTGTGGTTGGTGATTTTTTTAATGATCTGTCCTTGCTCCATAGAACTTTAGCTATGGGCATCCTTTGAGACCTGATTTTAAAGTATGTTCCTTTGAAGAGTTTGCTTCTTCCAGGGTCCTAAGTACATTACCAACCCAAGACATCTTCAAACTCAGTTTTCAGCTCAGAATTTCAGGGCCACACAGTCAGAATGAATTTCAGCCACAAATGCATATGAGAGGTTAGTGCTGGGGGTTAAGAATGTTTAGAAGGTTCCCACCCTGCCACCCAGCCTAAGCTGTGATTGAGACAGAAAAATCTCTTCTAGAATCTGACCTCTCACCAAGCTAGGGGCTCTCTTTCCTTTTGAGAGCTTGAGGCAAATTGCAATGCACAGTTCAGGTCCCCAGGGACCAGCATGTGTCCTCCAGGTAAATGCTACAGGAGCTGTCTCTTGCCCATCCCTCCTTCAGCTGACCTCAAAGGCTTCTGGCTCCTTTCCTCCAAAGCTCAGTCATGCTTTAGAACAATGTTTTTGTTCATTAAAGTTTCAATCAGCACTTTAAGGCATTAAATTGACAGAGATTTCTCTGTAGATCTAATTGTCCATAATGTCAAAAACAAACATCCATATGTATTTTGTACAGAGATAATAATTCATATAAGTATATAATAAATATTCAATAATTCTATATTTAACTATCTTCATGCAACCTATTTCATAAAACAAACTGTCATGTATTACCTACAGTGCATCAGGTATCCTAATGTAAGAACAGGTCTTTTAGTGATATGTTGGTCAAAATTATATTGTGTACATGTTCAAGCATGAAACAACAAACCCCGTTATCATGTACCACTATAATGTACCAATAAGTAAAATGTGGGGGGAAAAAAAGAACAGGTCTTCCATAAGGAAGAGAGATTAACCATGGTAACTTAATTAACTAAAATGACTTTCTGTGTCAGTTTCACCAGAGACCCCAAAGGCTGAGAACAAAACAGTAGGTGCCAAGTTTCTCTACATTCTAAAGGAAGGAGACGATACGTCACCGGAGCGCCCATGCTAAGCGCTTGCGCAGCAGGCCACTGGCTCTGATGGGAAGGATCGGTGGGCATCCACCTCCAGGCTATCACAGAACGGGAGAGGACTCCTCTGGAAGCAGTTGTCTGGATGCTGGACATCACCCAAGCAGGAGAGGGATGGGGGTGCTTTCTCTTCACCTCATGCCAAATGAGGGGGCCTTCGAGAGGACCATTTGGACAGCGAGGCACATCTCCTAGAGTTTGAGGGGCCTGGGGACTGGTGAAGTCTCAAGATGAACTGAAGGTGGTCAGCTCCTGGGAAGACAGACAGAGTGGCTGCCTGTGAACTGTACTCCAAGGCTCCTTGTAGGCCCATGTGGTCCTCTAGGAACGAAGGCTATTTGGCCATTTTAAGAAGGTATCCGACTAAAGGGAACATGTGCAGGGGGACTGGATGGCCTCTGTGGAGGGGAGGACTGCTGGAAACTAAAGCACTGGGGAGAGAGTCCTGGTGTCCCGCCAGAGAGAGCCTGGCCTCCGAGGAGCAGAGAGGGCCCAGAACCACAGCTAGCCAGTGGGGAGCAGGAGTGCGAGGAACAGAAACAGTGCTGGCCGTGCTCCTTCTTCCACAGACCTCCTGGCTGGAGGAGGAGAGAAATTTTAAATTAAATCACATTTGAAGTGTTAATTGGATGGGACTTGCTGGTACATAGAAAAAGAGACCTATTCATAAAGTAATGATAAGAATAAAAACCACAAATCTCTTACGTGTTACTGAAAAGAGACTGGAAAAGCTATCAATTTCATCCATGCCTAGGAAAGAATATATGCTTACAGCTGATTTGTAGGCCACTCATGAGAAAATCAAGGTGTTTCTCTCTGTACCTCAGCTTGCTGGATGCAAGGTTGCACTGAGGAGAGCCCCAGGTCAAGCTGCCTGCCCACGCCCGCAGCCCATGACTTAGTGGGCGGTTGCCTGAGCTAGCAGGCAGTTGGAGAAATCTCATCAAATAAAGTTTGGAGTTTTAATGGTATGCTAATTGGATCTTATTAAAACCAAAGAAGATTGTCCTGCCATATTCTGGAAAAGCTATGTGACCCACCCTTTAATTTCCTGCAGGAAAGGAAGAAGTCTCCCAGGAGGTTCCTAAGTGGCGGGTGTCTGGGAAGGGACAGCTTGTCTCTACTTGCCTCTAGCAGGTCCAGTTTGCTTGTCAACAGTCACATTTTCCTCTGAGTACCATAATGTTCTGCAGTTTATACACTTCAGGATGTTATCAGTGGAGTTGATTTGATGAAAAGTAAGACCTTTAAATATCAGAAAGTAGTATGTAATGGGGAGTGGCCATGAAATTCTCCTATAGAAAACTCTCCAAGGTAAACATTAATCACTAGTTTTCTTTCACAAAAGAGACAAACATTGCTCATTTGCTGATCTTTCCTTTGATGACAAGAAGCTATCAGCAGTATGCTGTTGTGTAGTTTTTACAACCAGCTTTCATTCCCACGTCCTTATCGGTTACTCTCCATATTACAGGAACTAGAACTATAGAAATTTTCACAAATATCTTTGCCTTCAAGGTTCTGGATGTAAGTTCTTTCTGCCAGCATATTTATGCAGGTCTCCTGGGTGGAGGAGAAAGTGGTATTCTAAATTTGGCAGCAGCTAGGGAATGTGGATGCCATGGTAGACATAATTACAGGTTCTGCAGTAGCCAGCAAGTGGTCTGTCAGTGCCTAAGAACACTGGCCACTGAGACCAATTACCAGGTTTCCTGCATTTGCTGATCTGGGTAACACCAACCAACAACCAGCCTCCTATACTCTGAACTGTGGTGTGGCTATAAACCTGTCCTAACTCCCGCCTTCAGCAGCCCTTTGATAGTGCTATAGGTATCTAAATGCCCTGCACTGGATTCCTTCCTGCTTGGTTTCTCATTTTCTCACAAATCTGACTTAGCTGCTTAGCTGATATTTGGAAAGAAGTAAACATACTTATTGGGTCTCTTTAAGTTGAAAGTGATTTTTTTTTTTGTAGCTGTGAGACATTAACTACCATTTTGAAAAGAAAAAAAAACCTCATGCTATGAAGAAGTTTGAAAATGGATATTTAGAAATGTTTATCACTGTGTGATTTGTTGCCCAAAATAATGTGTTAAACAAGGATTTTTCAAAATAATAAAACATTGAAATACATTGTTTTCAATAAAATGAACAATGATCTTTCTTCAATGAGAGAAATTGGGACTTTTTTTACTGTTAATAAATGAAATATTTTCAAAATATTGTTTCTTTAAAAATATTCTTCATTTCTATTTTATGCATGCTTTCTAATGCATGCACTTTATTGAGAAATTAGGACTTTTTTTACTGTTAATAAATGAAATATTTTCAAAATATTGTTTCTTTAAAAATATTCTTCATTTCTATTTTATGCATGCTTTCTAATGCATGCACTTTATTGGTTCAGTAGTACATGTATATGATTTTAAAATAACAAAAATACACAATATTTTTACTGAAGTGGGTACACAGTAAAAGTTTTGAAATCTCTGCTTTAGAGTACCCGTGTACACTGTCACAATCCATAGGAGCAGGTATCTTCACATGGCACTCTCTCATCTGCACCCTCTTTTATTGGTCCTGACAATTTCTCAAATTCCTGCCTGCCCCTGCCCCCATTTCTGTATACATGGTCAGATAGCCAGTCACTGCTGTCATTGCAGAGAGTAAAAGTTGGGCCATAGGAGAACCGCTCCGTCAGTTTCATTGGGTGCTGGAAACTGTGGTCCCAGAACTGCACCTCGACCCTCCTAGAGCTGGAAGGACAGTAAATGGCTGGGAATGGAGCTAGGGTTTCTCTGGTTGAAAACATGGGCATGGCCCCACCCAGTATTTGCATGCACATCATTTGACTCTGTTGACTTGTCACCCTATCAATTAAGACCTCCCTGAACAACTTACACAGGTCCCCATCTTCAAACCCAACTTTATTTTTCTCCAGAGCACAAAGCACCATTTGGCAAGCTTTCTGATTCACTGTGTATCTGATGATTAACTGTCTCCCTGGTCTGGAATGGAAGTTGGGTGAGTAGAGGTGGTCGTACCCACTCTGCTTGCTTTTATTTCTAGCACCTGGAAGAGGGCCTGATTCATAGCAAGGGCTCAATATTTGCTGTGCCCTTCCCCTGGAGCCAAGACACAGGGTCATGACCTCGGCCATGTCAATTAGAAACACCCACCCAAGAGCATAACTCTTGGGAAATGACTTAAGTCCATTCTGGCACAAGTGGAAGCAGAGAAGCCAACTCTGGCCAGTGTCCTGCAGTGCAGCTTCACAGCAGGTGTTCAGTGCCTGCGAGTGCCACTAACTCTGCAATGTGAGCTGCAGCAACGAGACCAAGACCGGGGGATGCTTTCGTGAAACTGGATCTAGGACAGGAGGATTTCGGGTGAGGTTCATGGCCATGTAGCTTCCAAGACTTGTCTCTAGCCTTACCAGAAATTTCTGAAGGGCACCCAGCATTTTTTTTTTTAACTACATCTCTATTTTTATTTACTTTGAGAAAGGGTCTCTAAGTTGCTGAGATTCTCACCAAGTTGCTGAGGCTGGTCTCAAACTTGCAGTCCTCCTGCCTCTGTCTCTTGAAACATTTTACTATCTGTTTACTCTGCCTTAGTGAAAGACTAGCTTAGAATACAGAATAAGAGTGTTTTGGCAGTTCAGTAAACAGGAAGTCCAGAATTACTTATGATCTTTAAAATTCATTAATTTCATTATCAAAAAGTTATTGAAAACTTATTATTATTGGGAAATAAATTCTCTCGTTTCTCAGGCCTGGCAGATTTTAATCTGCTGCATATTAGAAAAATGCTTAAATTTTTCTTAAGAGGATAACTAATAGCAACTCCCTGATCCCTCCTGCATATTTTCCTTTTAAAATCAGGTAGTTGTGAAGTAGAAGTTGACAAAAGTGAGTATTTTGTGTGACTGGGAGAGATTAATTTGTGCTCATTAAGTCATACTAAAGTCCTTTAATTCTAAAAATGTCAGAAAGATTCTATTAAAGATGACCACAGAGCTGGGGTTGTGGCTCAGTGGCAGAGCACTTGCCTAGTATGTGTCAGGCACAGGGTTTGATTCTCAGCACCACATATAAATAAAATAAAAATAAAGAGTTCATTAACAAATAAAAAAATATTTTTAATGAATTTAAAAGAAAAAGATGACCACAGCTAGAACCAGTAGACCTTGAGTGAGATCTAGGACAGAAGAGCTATTAAGGCGGGAGGGAAGTCCTGAGTTTAAGCAGGAGGATCTTGGTTCTTGTGTAAGATGATGGAGCTGAGACATAGGTAATCTAATTGTAGTGGGAAAGAGTCCAGGGAAAATAACAAGGATAAATGATAGGGTCATATCAAAGATGAACCAGGGCCAGCATTATGGAACTGAGAAATATATTAAATCAGAAGTCAGAAAGTCATGAGTACAAACTAAAGATGAATCTACACTCCAAAGTAGTGCAGGGGGCTAAGGATATAGCTTAGTTGGTAGAGTGCTTGCCTCACATGCACAAGACCCTGAGTGCGTGCAAGCACACACACACAGACACACACACACACACACACACACACACACACACACAGAGTAATGCAGGAGGTTTGTTTTGTTTTATTTTGTTTTTGTACCAGGAATTGAATCCAGGGTTGCTTTACCACTGGGCCACATCACCATCCCTTTTTATTTTCTATTTAGAGACAGGGTCTTGATAAGTTGCTTAGGACCTTGCCAAGTTGCTTAAGCTGGCTTTGAACTTGCTATCCCCTGCCTAAGTCTCCCAGGTCACAAGTATTCAAAATAAAAAGGATTGGAGATGTGGCTCAGTGGTTAAGTACCCCGGGTTCAATCCTTGGAACCAAAAAAATAATAATGAAAAAGGTGGGCATGGTGGTGCAAACCTGTAATCTCAGTGACTGGGAACCTAGCAAGAGGGTCACAAGTGTAAGGCCAGCCTCCACAAGTTAGTGAGACCGTGTTTCAAAAAATAAAAAGGGCTGGCAATGTAGCTCAGTAGTAAAGCATCCCTGGGTCTATTCCCCAGTACCAAAAACAAAACCTCATAAGCCAAGGGCAGAAATGGGTGTGAAATCAGATTGGGGAATAATTTGGAAGTTAGTATGGCCAGTTGCTGTGAGCAAGATCTTTTTCAAATATATTTTTTCAAAATCCATTATTTTTTATAACAATGAGAGTCTCTTTCTATTTCCATGCAATTCCCCTTTTCTCTCCCTTTCCCTCCCACCTCGTGTCTCTGTTTAATGTTGATATAAGAGGTTGTGAGGGGAAAGGGGGAAAAAAAAAACAAGGAGAGAAACGAATTACAGTAGACGGGATAAAAAGAGAAATAGGGGGGGAGGGGGGATAGTAGAGGATAGGAAAGATAGCAGAATACAACAGTTACTAGTATGGCATTATGTAAAAATGTGTATGTGTAACCGATGTGATTCTGCAATCTGTATTTGGGGTAAAAATGGGAGTTGATAACTCACTTGAAACTAATGTTTGAAATATGATATGTCAAGAGCCTTGTAATGTTTTGAACAACCAATAAAAAAAAAGTAAAATAAAAAAAAAGAAAAAAAAATCCATTATTTTTAAAGATGCCTTACCTTAGAAACATCTGTAAATAATTCAGACCTTGATAAGGAGGGCAAAAGAGAAAACAGAATATTATGGTTCACTGCTCTTATCTATGACACCAGTTCTTAACTATATAAAAAACAAAACAAAACTGTTCCACATCCCAGTCGTGGATGACAATCTCTGGGGGTTAGTCACAGATGTTAGTGCTCATTTCTTTGAGGTGGTACTGAGGATTGAACCCAGGCCCTCACTCATACTAGGAAGGTGTTATATCATTGAGCCACATCCCCAGCCCTTTTATAAATTTTGAGACAGGGTTTCACTAAATTGCCCAAGTTGGCCTAGAACTTTCAATCCTCCTACCTCTGCCTCCTGAGTACCTGAAATTATAGGTGTGTACCACTGTTCCTGCGCATTTGTGTTTTTTGTTCCCCTGGGTAATTCTAATTTGTAGCCAGAGTTGAGCCGTACTGGCTCAATGCCTTTGCCCTCAGTGAAACAGAAGCAGAGGAAGTTGGTTCATCCTAAGCCACAGGAGTCCTCAGTTATCACTGAAAACCAGCAGAAACTCTCAGGAGAGCACTCCTATATGAGTGATGGGTGTAGGAACTTCTGGAAGCCTCAGAAAGTCTTGACCCCAAATGTTTCTACTTGTCTGGCTACTCAGAAGGAAGGCCAAACCCTTCTTGAAATCCAACCCTGCCCCAGGTTGGTTGGCTGCCAGTATTTTGCACCAACATATTGAGGATTTGGTCAGAGAAACTAATATCATTTGAAAAGAAAGGCAGAAAAGCATTCTCCCAGATCAGTTAATTCAACAAAGTAGCTGTGTTGCTGTCTACAAAGGTACCAAGGTGCAAAGAGGAAGAACTCCAGGTTTGGGTCAGTTAATCTTGGCTTCTCACATAAACCTAATGAGGGTTCTCCTCCCGCCAAAGCAAAAATGAAAAACAACCCCCCGAACCCCCCAAAAATGTTGCCCCATAGTCATGATCTTAAAAAGGTCTCAATGGCTTCATTTTAAAAAGTACTTTTTGTTTCAAATATACATCACCTCAGATGACCTCAATTAACGTAAGTCTGGGATATTTGTGGAGGCTACCTGACAGAATAAATTTTTTCGAAGTGGCAGAGAAGCCAGGCATGGTGGTGTACGCCTGTGATCCCAGTGGCTCGGGAGGCTGAGGCAGGAGGATCGCAAGTTCAAAGCCAGCTTCAGTAAAAGCGAGGCACTAAGCAGCTCAGTGAGACCTTGTCTCTAAATAAAATACAAATAGTGGCTCAGTGGTTGAGTGCCCCTGAATTATTATAATCCTTGGTATTCAGAGAGAAAAAAATGGCATAGAAATTTTTTTCTTGTTCTTTTTTTTCGGGGGTTGAGGAGAGGCAGAGATTGAACCCAGAGGCACTTCACCAGGCTTCATCCCCAGGCTTTTTATATTTTTTCTTTTGAGATGGTCTCACTAGTTACTGAGGCTGGCTTTGAACTTTCTATCCTCCTGCCTCAGCTTCCCCAGCCACTGGATTATAGATGTGTGCCATCATGCCAGGCTAATTCTATAGCCTCTCTGACAGTTTTTAATCCTGTTAGATTTTTTTTTCTCACAACACTTCTTAAACTAAATGAGGGTTTGTTTTTGTTTTTGTTTTTCTTTCCTTCCTGACACCAACCAGTTCTCCAAATCTCCAGACACCAACTGGGTGTCAATTACAATCCAATTAATTCTGCCATGA